>NC_138096.1:4770230-5118862 GCF_964212035.1 Myotis nattereri | reverse complement strand
GGAGGAGATGCGGGAGGAGGAGATGCGGGAGGAGGAGATGCGGGAAGAGGAGATGCGGGAGGAGGAGATGCGGGAGGAGGAGATGCGGGAGGAGGAGATGGGGGAAGGAGGAGATGCGGGAAGAGGAGATGCGGGAGGAGGAGATGCGGGAGGAGGAGGTGCGGGAGGAGGAGATGGGGGAAGAGGAGATGCGGGAAGAGGAGATGCGGGAGGAGGAGATGCGGGGGGAGGAGGTGCGGGAGGAGGAGATGCGGGAGGAGGAGGTGCGGGAGGAGGAGATGCGGGGGGAGGAGGTGCGGGAGGAGGAGATGCGGGAGGAGGAGGTGCGGGAGGAGGAGATGCGGGAGGAGGAGATGCGGGAGGAGGAGGTGCGGGAGGAGGAGGTGCGGGAGGAGGAGGTGCGGGAGGAGGAGGTGCGGGAGGAGGAGGTGCGGGAGGAGGAGGTGCGGGAGGAGGAGGTGCGGGAGGAGGAGATGCGGGGGGAGGAGATGCGGGAGGAGGAGATGCGGGGGGAGGAGGTGCGGGAGGAGGAGATGCGGGAGGAGGAGGTGCGGGAGGAGGAGATGCGGGAGGAGGAGATGCGGGAGGAGGAGATGCGGGAGGAGGAGGTGCGGGAGGAGGAGGTGCGGGAGGAGGAGGTGCGGGAGGAGGAGGTGCGGGAGGAGGAGATGCGGGAGGAGGAGATGAAGGGGGAGGAGATGCGGGAGGAGGAGATGCGGGAGGAGGAGATGCGGGAGGAGGAGGTGCGGGAGGAGGAGGTGCGGGAGGAGGAGGTGCGGGAGGAGGAGATGCGGGAGGAGGAGATGCGGGAGGAGGAGATGCGGGAGGAGGAGGTGCGGGAGGAGGAGGTGCGGGAGGAGGAGGTGCGGGAGGAGGAGATGCGGGAGGAGGAGATGCGGGAGGAGGAGATGCGGGAGGAGGAGATGCGGGGGGAGGAGGTGCGGGAGGAGGAGATGCGGGAGGAGGAGGTGCGGGAGGAGGAGGTGCGGGAGGAGGAGGTGCGGGAGGAGGAGGTGCGGGAGGAGGAGATGCGGGAGGAGGAGGTGCGGGAGGAGGAGGTGCGGGAGGAGGAGATGCGGGAGGAGGAGGTGCGGGAGGAGGAGGTGCGGGAGGAGGAGGTGCGGGAGGAGGAGGTGCGGGAGGAGGAGATGCGGGAGGAGGAGATGCGGGAGGAGGAGATGCGGGGGGAGGAGGTGCGGGAGGAGGAGATGCGGGAGGAGGAGGTGCGGGAGGAGGAGGTGCGGGAGGAGGAGGTGCGGGAGGAGGAGGTGCGGGAGGAGGAGATGCGGGAGGAGGAGATGCGGGAGGAGGAGATGCGGGAGGAGGAGATGCGGGAGGAGGAGGTGCGGGAGGAGGAGATGCGGGAGGAGGAGGTGCGGGAGGAGGAGGTGCGGGAGGAGGAGGTGCGGGAGGAGGAGATGCGGGAGGAGGAGGTGCGGGAAGAGGAGATGCGGGAAGAGGAGATGCGGGAGGAGGAGATGCGGGGGGAGGAGGTGCGGGAGGAGGAGATGCGGGAGGAGGAGGTGCGGGAGGAGGAGGTGCGGGAGGAGGAGGTGCGGGAGGAGGAGGTGCGGGAGGAGGAGATGCGGGAGGAGGAGATGCGGGAGGAGGAGGTGCGGGAGGAGGAGGTGCGGGAGGAGGAGGTGCGGGAGGAGGAGATGCGGGAGGAGGAGATGCGGGAGGAGGAGATGCGGGAGGAGGAGATGCGGGAGGAGGAGATGCGGGAGGAGGAGATGCGGGAGGAGGAGATGCGGGAGGAGGAGATGCGGGAGGAGGAGGTGCGGGAGGAGGAGATGCGGGAGGAGGAGGTGCGGGAGGAGGAGGTGCGGGAGGAGGAGATGCGGGAGGAGGAGGTGCGGGAGGAGGAGGTGCGGGAGGAGGAGATGCGGGAGGAGGAGGTGCGGGAGGAGGAGATGCGGGAGGAGGAGATGCGGGAGGAGGAGGTGCGGGAGGAGGAGGTGCGGGAGGAGGAGGTGCGGGAGGAGGAGGTGCGGGAAGAGGAGATGCGGGATGAGGAGGTGCGGGAGGAGGAGATGCGGGAGGAGGAGATGCGGGAGGAGGAGGTGCGGGAGGAGGAGGTGCGGGAGGAGGAGATGCGGGAGGAGGAGATGCGGGAGGAGGAGGTGCGGGAGGAGGAGGTGCGGGAGGAGGAGATGCGGGAGGAGGAGATGCGGGAGGAGGAGATGCGGGAGGAGGAGATGCGGGAGGAGGAGATGCGGGAGGAGGAGATGCGGGAGGAGGAGGTGCGGGATGAGGAGGTGCGGGATGAGGAGATGCGGGAGGAGGAGATGCGGGAGGAGGAGATGCGGGAGGAGGAGATGCGGGAGGAGGAGATGCGGGAGGAGGAGATGCGGGAGGAGGAGATGCGGGAGGAGGAGATGCGGGAGGAGGAGGTGCGGGATGAGGAGATGCGGGATGAGGAGGTGCGGGAGGAGGAGGTGCGGGAGGAGGAGATGCGGGAGGAGGAGATGCGGGAGGAGGAGGTGCGGGAGGAGGAGGTGCGGGAGGAGGAGATGCGGGAGGAGGAGGTGCGGGAGGAGGAGATGCGGGAGGAGGAGATGCGGGAGGAGGAGATGCGGGAGGAGGAGATGCGGGAGGAGGAGATGCGGGAGGAGGAGATGCGGGAGGAGGAGGTGCGGGAGGAGGAGATGCGGGATGAGGAGATTCGGGATGAGGAGGTGCGGGAGGAGGAGATGCGGGAGGAGGAGATGCGGGAGGAGGAGATGCGGGAGGAGGAGATGCGGGAGGAGGAGATGCGGGAGGAGGAGGTGCGGGAGGAGGAGGTGCGGGAGGAGGAGATGCGGGAGGAGGAGATGCGGGAGGAGGAGATGCGGGAGGAGGAGATGCGGGATGAGGAGGTGCGGGAGGAGGAGATGCGGGAGGAGGAGATGCGGGAGGAGGAGATGCGGGATGAGGAGGTGCGGGAGGAGGAGATGCGGGAGGAGGAGATGCGGGAGGAGGAGGTGCGGGAGGAGGAGGTGCGGGAGGAGGAGGTGCGGGAGGAGGAGGTGCGGGAGGAGGAGGTGCGGGAGGAGGAGGTGCGGGAGGAGGAGATGCGGGAGGAGGAGATGCGGGAGGAGGAGATGCGGGAGGAGGAGATGCGGGAGGAGGAGATGTGGGAGGAGGAGATGCGGGGGGAGGAGATGCGGGGGGAGGAGATGGGGGCAGCAGGCCGAGGGCTCACCTTTGCTGGCGCTGATGGTCTGCAGCACCATCTCGGCGGCGCCGCGCTCATGCAGCCGGGCTTGCTGGTACAGAAGCTTCTGCTTCTCCATTTCCTTTTCCTGAACACAAACCCCAACCGGTTATGTTGTGGCGACCAGTCAGTCGGCAGGCAGCTTTCTAGTCACCACATTTTAGTCATCTCCATGTATGGGCTCTATGACAACATTATGGACCATTTCAACACCGACATTGTTATTAGACACAGGTTCACATAGTCAACTCTTGGTTTTATTTCAACTGGTTCATCAGGATAGAGTTGCTCAATTTGAATGATTTGATTAGTCCAAAGCCTGGCCCACCATTTTGAAGTAGCTGTACTTCATCACTGAAACTTGCACTTTCTGAATTATACATTTGTGCATCAGTTTTCCCGTTTTGAATAATCTCCGTGTCATGGCCATAACTTGATACTGCTCAGCAAAAGGCTCGAGTGCCAGATATCACTGAATGACAGAGAAACGCTGAATGAGACGAGTTGGAGTTTAAGCAAAATTGAAAGCTGATATGGATAAAGAGTAGGCTTTGCCTACGTAGGGACTTATGAAACCTCTCCCCAGTGCCCCCCCCCCCGTGCCCCCCAAGGAATAAAGCCATGTGCCTTTATATTTTGTATTCTCTGGCGGCAACAAACAATGCTGCATGGTGTTGCTGGGGCAATGGCTGGAGTTTGCTCGGTTCCACTCAAACTACCACTGAGAACATAAAGAAGAAAATCAGGAGAAAATATAAAGGCACAGCGAAGTCAAGACTGAAGGCTCCTTCACTGGAGCGGCCCAGACGCTGGAGAACTGAGACAGCTAAGCAGTACAAGTTGCAGAGTGGACGTTGCATAGAGCCCTGTGACAGCGAGCCCATTGATGGCGCGGGAGGGAAGCTTAGTCAACGGGACATGACACGCTCGACCAGCATCATGTCCATAAACACAACGGCCAAAACAGAGGTGACCTCAGAGCAGGAGCTGCAGCAGAGGGTCCACTTTGCTGCCATAAACTTTCCATCCAAAGTACGGAAGAGACACTGGGAGATGGAAGAGGTTTAAAAAATGAAGGCTTGCTGGTTACAGAATATGAAAAATAAAGGAAACTAAAAGGAGGGGGGAAGAAATGGGCTCAAACAAATGATAAAAGAAACCTTTAAACCAAAAGCAACCGACACAGACATCAAGCTGTTACCAGAGAGTGCTCGCCGATGCTGGCAAAATTGGCTCTTAAATCTTTGATAATATCGTGCTGCGAAAACAAAATCGATCAGGGTGGTTTTTTTTTTCACACTATCGTTAGAGCTCCTGCGGTTAAATGTTTAGTTTTTTTCTTAAATTATGTGATAGGCCTAAATGGAAGCGGAGAAAAGAAAAAACAGGCAGCTTTGCTTTGTGGTAGCCATGCTGACATCTAAAAGGTTTGCCTTCATGTTTAAACCTCTTCCTCTGAAGTCAAAAACAGAACAGAAACAAAGCCACACAGACACACAAACCATATCGTCATACAACACAGCTTTAGGAACATTGAGAGAAGACCCCGTCTGCTCTCCGGGGGGTGTTGGAACGAGGAAGCAACATCTGATTCTTCCTTTTAGACCCAACAATCTTTCCCGCCCTCCCGTGGCCAGAGCGATTCCTGGGACTTTGCTCCCCAGGGTTACTGACTCCTGTTGTGGGTGTTTCGATAAGACAGTGGTAAGAAATTAGTGGCGTAGGGACGGCCCCAGCGTTTTCATCAACGACAGAGGCAAGGGAGTTAGAAAGATCAATTCTTTACGGACCCATAGAACATAGTATAAAGATAGTCATCAGGACACCCAAAGAAAATGACAGCACACCATATATTCTTGAAGGGAAAAACAACAACCTGTCCCCAAAGTACGTAGGGCAGCTCAAAGTTCTGCCAGAACAATTTGTACGGTACACGCTAAGGTCCCAGAATCCTTTGCAGTAACTAAAGTCACGTGGATGGATGAGTGTCAGGAGGATCAAGAAATAGACAGGATGTCAAGTTGTCTTCTTTAAAAAATAAACCCCCTGGGCAAAGGTGACTCTCACCTTTCTTCCATAGCATCTAAATTTCTATAATAGTAACGACTTCAGGAGTGAAGGGGACACTCATCTGAAGTCGCATGTTGAACTAAAAGAGAGAAAGTGATCTGGAGGCTGGAAGGGCCGAACCTCACATGGAGGGTCAGGGCGCCTGAGTTCCCGCTGGTGGGTGGGTTGGGCTCTCTTCTCACGAGACTTTCATTCAATACCTTTCAGGTCTTTGACAAGGCTTCTCAGGTGTCATTTAATCTTGTCATCAGAATTCTATCCCAACATAAAAAAATAAAACCTTCACCACTAGGCCAGAAGTTTTCAGACAATAAAATGATGGATTAGGTAGGGGGAAAAATACTTTCTTTTCAAATTTACTGCAGACCTGTTTGTTTTTTTAAAAAAAATATGTTTTATTGATTTTTAGATAGAGAGGGAGAGAGAGATAGAAACATCGATGAGAGGGAAACATTGATTGCCTGCCTTCTGCATGCCCACACTGGGGATAGAGCCCACAACCTGGGCATGTGCCCTGACCAGGAAATGAACAGGGACCTCTTGGTTCAAGAGAGGAAGCTCAACCACTGAGCAACACCAGCCTGGGACAGGCCTGCTCTTTTAAGCAAACTGGAGACAGACCATTTTAAAACTATCTCCCCTAGGGACATTGCACTTTGAAGTACCTTCTTAAAGGCAACTTTCCCTGCCCGACCCCAGATTCCCTTTTAAAACTGCCCCCAGGGTCTTAAATTAACATTATTCCTTCAGCCCACTGCTGTGTAGTCTTTAAATTATTCCAAGGTTACAAAGAAAGGGCGGGGGGGGGGGCGGCGTGGAGAAGAAGAACAGCCCCACAAGTTGCATGTTCCCTTAGGCAAACGGTTCCATTGCAGAGTAGCCAGGAGGTGGGACGGACCAGATGAGGTGCTCGCCCTCCCTCCCAGGCGCACTGTCCCAGGTGCACACGGTCTGTCTCCCTGAGCAGCTGTGGCAACCCAGGTGCCTGGCCTGGTGTCTCTCTTTCCCTGTGTGGGTCTCTACCTCTCACACTCCCTGTGATTGCAACATCCCTACCCCAATGAAGTGCTAGCACATAATCTCTTTGCTCTGTTTCCTAGGGAATCTGGGCTACAACATGAGGGCTTTCCTTGGAATTAACAATTTCATTATAGGAAAGTGCAGCTGGCAGATGGCAGCCACAGGCATGAGCATTCGAGAGACAATGGCATCAAATCCATCCCCTCCCCCACTGAGCTTCTGCAGTGGGAACTAAACATTATACATCCTCTTGAGAAAAGAAATAATTTGTTCAGTATTTTATATATATAGCTATCCCTTCAACTTTTTATATTCAGGGTTATCTTGTTGGAAGATTCAGGAGGCCTTCTAATTCAGATTGCCGTGCCCCGATGAAAGAAAGGAAATAAACCTATTCAAAGATCCAATTTATGTGGCTATTAGAAAGGGTACATCTTATAGCCAGTTCATTCTTCCAGAATTTACCGAAAAATGGATTCTATTCAAAATCAGGTCGTTGGAGGCCAGATAAAAATGCTGTCATCGCTGGGCAGAGCTACAGCGCATGGGTCTTGCACACGAAACAGTGCACAGGCTGGATGGGAGCAGGAGCTGCGGCGGCAATGATGCCCGTCCGGCTGTGCCTGAGCCTGCAGTGAGCCCGCCGGGAGAGCGCGCGCTGGTCTCTTCATCACTGAACGTCAACTCTGCCACGGACACATTTACTATTCAAGACACAGGAAATCTCTCTAATCAACACTACGAGTAACGGGACCTCAGGGCCTCATCAGAAAACGCTCGCGAATGAGAAGTCGGGCATCTGCCAAAGGATGTGCAAGCTGCCTAATATTTGAGAAAAATGTTCCCGAAAGCAAGTTAACGCTCCATCCCTCCAGCTTTGGCAAGGAAGGCTCCACTGTCATTAATGTAGGCGCTTCAGTAAGTACTAAATCTATCTTATGGCACCTTAACATGCCGCTAAAATGCTTTCACTGCATTATCGTTTTTTTCATTTCACTCCCTCAGATCTTAGAGAATGAAGTAGAAGAAGGAACCATCCGAATAATGTTCTATATATTTTACAAAATTGTAGTTTAAAAATGTGGTCCACTCTGGTACCAAAGCTCTTAGATGACATGCTGAGAAATATGAAGTCACTTGACTTGAAACATTATTACTTATCATTATTAATTGCTTTGGTTTATAAAAAATTCCAACCTAAATATAGCATTCAACTGCAGTAATGAACATTTCTCGTAATTGTCAAACATTTCTTCTTGTTTCATTAATTCTGACCTCTTTATAAGATTTAACTGTCATTGTTAGTTTTAATATTGAAGTAGACTCAAATTTAAAAATGGTTACATATAATAATGAACTAAATATGCAATCAATTGTTAAATATGTAGGGAAAGTATTCTAGAAGAAGCAGGGCAATCGACTGTAGAGTTCAATGGGGCCAGTTAAGTGGGATCCTAGGAGGAACATGGACATGAGACTGAAGAAGAAAAGAGCCCGCAAATCCTTGCATGCTGGTCCCCACCTTGCTTTCCATGTTTCCTGAGCTTTGCTTTATTCCTTGTGGAACTTTTCCTTATAATGCCCCATTTTTTGTATCTCAGATTATTTTTGTATTTCTAGATCAAAATGTTTCCTCGTAGCAAATTTTACAAGGACTTAGCTATTCAAAATAGTAAGAGGTAGAAATAATTATCAAGTTCTTATCCTAGACTGAAATGCTGAAATTAACGTTAAAACTGTGGGCTGTAGTCTCTAATTACTAATGGAAGGTATCACTAGCAGAATGGAAAAGAGACTTATTTCCCATGTCACCAGGAATGCCACTTGTCACGTCTGTTTTCACGTGACGAGACTGGTGTAAAAGCATCCAGAGGCGTGGGCCAGACGCGCTCCGTGAAGTCCACCACCGGCAGGGCGGGGATCCTCCGGCCCAGCATGTGGGCAGCTCGAAGTTACCATGTAACACACAATTTCAAATCACAAGCGACTGAAATTGCAAGAAGGATAAACCTGTGTCAAGGAAGGGACGCTGAAGAGACCAGTAGCATTGGAGCTACAAAACATGTTAAAGGATTGCAAGACCTTCTGTTGTTACAAAAGAATCTGAGACGTTGGGTCTAACAAAAAGGTAAATGTCACAGAAACCGAACTCAGACCCAGACACATACACACACATGTACAGTTACCTTGCTGCGCTGGGATCCCGTGACCTTAGGAAGGGTGAGGACAGAAGCAAAATAGCAATAAACAACTGCTCTGAAGACAGCTGTAGACCACACGCGGTTACACTTTCAGAACACGTCATTTGCTGCTCACAACCCACTTATCAATAAAGATGGATATGAGAACAGAATACACACACGTAAGAAAGGATTATAGTGCCATAACGAAATTAACCTCGGCATTTCCCGCAGCCAGCACTAGTCCTAGGTCATTCACAAACCAGTCTGTTTCTGTACTTCTTACACATGGACTCTTACACATGGACTTCCACGCAGCACAGATGCTGATGTCAACTGTTCCTGAAAAAGGCACTGTGTCCGGTCCTCACCTACACCTCCTGGTGGGGCCACTGAACTAAAGACTCACTGCTGGGTCCTAATGTCCTCCAGACTTCTAGCCCAGAGTCCAGACATAGAAATCAACAGGAAAATTAAAAAGATCTAATCTACTTCCTTCCACTTAATATTGCTTTGAAAATTCTGAAGACAAGCAAGCAAGCAAACAAAAACAATAAATAAGGAGACTGGTAGTTAACACCACCTACTTTTTCTCATCAAAAGCAAAGTATAGTCTAAGCAGAGGGGGGAAATACTAGTAAGCTTGCCTTTCCTTCTGGCTGGTTAACATTGAGCGGTATCTTGATGGGATATTTAAGAGCTGAGAGGTTTGAGAAAATAACCATAAGCTAGAAGGTGGTCCTAGGGACCCGCCCTCCTGCCTCATGCAAGCCAGCGGCGCCGTGAGCCCCATATGTGCGAGGATGAGTGACTGACTGAGCAGAAGGCACAGGAGGCCATACCTCTGACTTCAATTCCAAAAAATGTCAAACCAGGGCTTCAGTTAAATACTCGAAGTCATGCTGCCCTGCAGTAAATATGCGTGTCTGTCAGGCATTTTATTTTATTTATTTATTATATTATATATTTTATTGATTTCTTACAGAGAGGAAGGGAGAGGGATAGAGAGTTAGAAACATCGATGAGAGAGAAACATCAATTAGCTGCCTCCTGCACACTCCCTATTGGGTATGTGCCTGCAACCAAGGTACATGCCCTTGACCGGAATCGAACCTGGGACCCTTGAGTTCCCAGGCCGACGCTCTATCCATTGAGCCAAACCAGTTAGGGCTTGTCAGGCATTTTAGATCACGGCCTTCGCCGAGATGAAGCCACCTCATCTCGGGGCCTCGGCAGCACTCATTCTGAACATATGGGTGCGTCTGACCGGTTAGCTATTCTACGTTCCCTGGAGTTAGGGCAGCGCATGGTAGGACCCAGACTGTCCACCCAGCTTCCGACATGCAGCTCCTTGACACAATAAGCTGCGATAAGCCATGAAGCAAGAAACAGAAATGTCAGTTATGAGCTATGAAACAATGCTTCCAAGTGGACAAAGGCAAGTCTAGAAAGATCCATCTTACTTCAAAACTCTTCACCTCTTCTTCACTGTCATCGTCATCTTCATCATGACAACTCTGCAGAACAGAACAATGGAAAAAGGTCAACAGGATTAGAGTATGTCGAGGCACAAAATACAAAAGAATTTAAGCACAGAAGACAAAATCACTTGCATTAATTTATTACCAACAGTGTTTAAATATATGTCATGTAGGTACCATAACCTTAGATGACATCACCAATGGGTTCATGCCCTAAAAGAAAATTTCACTGTGCTTTTACAAAATTAAAATATCAATGAACAATTTCATATATTTCATGGAGATGATTATGCGGCAAATATCATACTACACATACTACTTAATCACGTGTTTGCCTTGCTCAACCCAGAGTGCAAGCTTTGGGACAAGCATCCCGTTTCTCTTGGTGACGCCGCCGTCACCATGCACTGGTGCAGATACTGCGCAGGAACCTGCAATAGCCACGCATTCAAACTAAGCGAGAGCTGTGCCCATTAATTAAAGTACATCTTGTCATCACTTGCTTTCTAAGTTCATTTTTTATTGTACTGTGTCCAAAGGAGAAAAGTGAAAACGTAACTGCTAACACTTTTATTAAAAAATGATAAAACATTGTATTTTTTTAGTTATTCTCCCAGAAATGAGACAGGAGCTGTGCTAATCCATGTGCCATTTTACTGGCAACTAATCCCCTCGCTGGAGTTCTTTCGGGGGCAGAGTGGTGTGGTTGGCAACAGGCTTCAGGACGCAGACGCCTGGCTCCAATCCTGCTGTCCCCAGCGTCTGCTGCTTAGTCCAGGGCTAGTTCCTTCACCTCTCTGGCTTAGTGTCCTCATATTTAAGGTGGGATTCAGAAAAGAATACCCACGTCTTCAGCAGATCACATGAATTAATATATGTAAATTGTTTGCCACTTAAGAGCAAGTGTCTGAAAAATAATAAGCTTTTAATAAATCTGAACGGCTATTATCATTGTGGTTTGGAATTGGAAGAATCATGTGACTAAGACCTACGGCAGGAAGAAATCTTCAAAGTGGATTATTCCAACCCTTCTAAGGATTTCTTATGGCTGATAAGCACACGGTGTATCAGTGAAGCACATGGAGGCACGTGGTTAAATTTAAGTTAAATTTAAGTTATAAATCAGAAAAATACTTTAAATTCAATGATTCACAGTCCGCTGAGTCTAGAACTGAAGCCAGAGTGGAGGGAAGATACAAATGTCGTCCTTCCGTCCCTCAATGACAGCTTCTAAAGGTTTGTCACATTCATTCATTCATTCAACCAGGTGCAAAAGCAAACAGATATGAATTTTATAGCTTAAAAGCATGTCATTGTAACTCATGACTGTGCTACATAACCTGCTCCTCCCACACTAAACTCCCAGGCTTCTTGTCATCGTTTTCGATGTTTAAATGGTGTCTTCCCCATCAGATAGTAAACTCCAAGAAGGCAGGGTATGTGCCTTTCTTTCTCACTCACCATGTCATCTCCAATACCTTGATGCCCAGTGAATAGGTGTTGAATGAATGGATGCTTGGAAAGCTAGTGAGCTCTCCATAAGTCAATGTGAAAGGAGGAAACCATAATACTGGTCAAGGAAGTCAGAACAGAGATTCATGGAACAAGTGGAAAGTTGAGCTGAATGCACCGTAGGTTTCTAAGGTTTAACAGCATTTTATTTTAAGCCAGAAAGACATTCTTATCCCTTGTCGGTTAAAAATTATTTCCCTTTATTAAAATTACACTTTAAAATCAAGAGTGGCGTTTATTTACCTTTGCCATAATATCTGCATAAGCCATGTATAAAAAATCCTCCTCCAGTTTGCTATGGAAAACAAGAAAAAAGAACACCATTGTTTTTAAGGCTAGTCATATGCAAAATTACCGTCACTTCCAAAATAACCCATATTTTTCAACAAATATACATGTTTAAAATGAAATGAAAACTTGGGCAAAGTAATCATTCGAAAATATCACAGCGTCGGAGAGAAGGACCTCAGACCTACTGAACACAGTCCCCCGACCTCCTGGAAGAGACCCTGGTCTCACAAAATAAACGGTCTGTCGATTTGCACACAAACACATTTTCTTGAAGCTTCAAAAGTTGAAACAAGCAAATTTAAAGGAGGCAGAGGCTTCTGGCAGCAGAAGTGAGATCTGATGTTTGACAAAGACTCCAAATTGACCTGGCCCATGTGGCCCAGCAGTTAAAGCGTTGGCCTGCGCACTGAAGGGTCATGGGTTCGATTCCTGGTCCAGGACATGTACCTGGATTGTAGGTTCGATTCCCGGCCCAAGTCGAGGCTCATGCGGGAGGCCACCAATCCAATTGATACGTCTCTCTCACATCAGTTTCTCTCTCTCTCTCTTTCTCTCTCTCTCTCTCTCTCTATCTCTATCTCTTTCCCCCTCCCTCTTTCCCTCCCTTCCACTCTCTCTAAAAATAAATGGAAAAATGTCCTCAAGGATTAAAAAAAGAGAGAGTTCCCAAATTATTATGCTATAAAATCATAATGCTACTTAAAAATTAAGAAGAGTTTAAATACATTTATTATCCTTTTTTTAAGGAATATGGAAGCCATTAACTGATGAAGGAGCCCATAAAAAACACTCATGTTTACAAAGTTATTTTAGCAGCTTTAAACTTCAGCCATCAGAAAACTTCACTTGTGAGAAATACCTCAGAGCCTGCCAATGCCAGACAGAGAGCTGCTCTAAGCATAGGGATGAGATGACCTTGCTAGTCAGGAAACAGTAGGGGGGAAGGCGTGAGAGGAGGCTGGTCGCCGTGGTGAGAGGGAGAGATGTGTGTTACTCCGGCCACAGGACCGCTCAGGACCCTCTGAGGTGTCTCTCTCGGAGCCCGTCTACGCAGGGCCTGTAAGGGCAGGTGCTGGGCACACTGTGATTCTCAGGTCTCTGAGTGCATTTCCTATTTAACTCCACAGAGGTCTGTGTTTTGTGGCTTTGGTCAATTTTAGTCAAGAACAGTGGAGGATGCCCTTAAAACAGACGCGAAGAAACTTCCCTGTGAGATGCTGGCTTCCCCACCCCTTCAGGGCTCCTGCACAATGGCACCATAATCGACCTGGGACAGTTCGTCACTACTGGTCTCCATATGTTTTCGGTACTAACATTTGCTTTTGTAAGACGATTCAGAATCAACTAATTCAGGTAATTACAAAGTTGTTAAGAAAAACTAGAGGAGATATTAAAGCTTGAAACTGACAGCTGTGTGCCCGACTGGTCCTAACTCTGACGGGCTCTCTCCTGACAAGCCCAGGTGACACGGAGGGTGAAGACAGGAAGAGACTCGAGACACGGCTCTTCCTTCGTCCTCTGTCTCACAGGAACCCTGCCAGCCATACCATTTCTCCGTTAAGGCTGTTCGGCTGAACAGAAGGATCAGCTGATGCAGAGGATCAACTTGCTTAGTGCCTTCGTCTTCCTCTGGAGGGTCCGCTCCAGGTTTCTACAAAAGTAAATTGATAAATTCACATGGCAATGAGGCGTCCAATCAGACCCAGGAGCAGTGTGAGGGCTGAAACAATGAGTACAAGGAAAGCCCTTCTCCGCTGTGGCAGTGTGAATGTGTATGAATGTGTGTGTGTGCATGAGTGCGTGCACACAAGTATGTGAATATGTGGGTGAGCGTGTGTGCATAAGTGTATGTGTGAGTGTGCATGACTGGAAGTTGTATACATGTGAGTGTGTGAATACGTGTATGTCAGTTATTTTTTTCCACTATCATTTACTCTTAAGACTTAAAAAATAAATTTGTACTATTGGATAGGTCTTTTACCATGAGGAAAATTATGAAGCATTTTTACTGATTGTAAAATTAATTAACCCTGACTTTTTGTTGAATGACAATGAATTTTATACCTTCATTTACTTACTTACACTTGCGTTTTCTCTGTACATACATGATGTTTTTTTCCCTGGCTTTAAGGTTTTAATGTTGCAGAATCTGGGTAAAATTCTACAATGTAGCCAATATTCTATGGTTGTTTTAATTATGAAGACAATTTGAATTCAGTTAAAATATCTGAGGGTCATCAAGATTCAGCTTTTATGCACTGAATTGGTTTATCCACTATATTCCCTGATAACTATGACAAAGAAGTGCCTTTTAGATGAGAGGTCTTACGCTGGGAACCTTTAGCCTCTAATTTGTTTGCAACGTCTGCGATAGCACGCTTACAACTCATCCTGAAAAGCTGGTTTTGGTCAGATGCTTAGACAGGTTCACGGCCCGGGGATGATGGACAGAGCTCCCCAGGGCCTGCTCCCCGCGTGCTGTGGCTAAGGGCCCCCTCGCCTTCGACGGCACCCATGTGACTCAACCCTGCCTGTGCCCACTCTATCCTGCTCAGCTCTGCGTATTTTCTTTAAAACCACCTACTTTTACCCTAGCTGGTTTGGCTCAGTGGATAAGAGGGTCAACCTGTAGTCTGAAGGGTCCCAGGTTTGATTCTGGTCAAGGGCACGTGCCCGGGTTGCAGGCTCGATCCCCAGTGTGGGGCATGCAAGAGGCAGCTGATCAATGATTCTCTCTCATCACTGATGTTTCTATTTCTCTCTCCTTTCCTCTCAGAAATCAATACAAATATATTAGAAAAAAAACCCCACTACTTTTCACTTGCTTTTGTTCACCTTCAACTTATGTTTGGTGAGTAACTTCTTTATGGTTCAGCTTCTATAGTTTTATCCTGGTTCTGAGGTGTTTAAAGGTGCCTTGAAGATGAATTTAAAAGGGTAACAAAATACTCCCCCTCAAAGTTAATAAGAAACTTGCATAATTGACCTTAAACTCGGAATTCTCTCCTAAACACGGAATGCATTAACAATTGAGAATAAAGTTTCCCAGGACCTATCCTCTGCGACGAGGTTTTCTCTCCAATGCTGCACGGTGACGGCTCACACGTGGGGCCCAGAGCCCTTTCATTGCACACGCCCATGAGAGACATACCGCCAAGTCTTCTATCAGTTTATCCTCAAAGTAATGCTCCTCTGTCTCAATCCAGGACTTCTCATACCCCTGAAGGAAAAGATTGACGGCCCGATGCCTACAAGAGAAGCACAATTTCAAACACAGTGTTGGAGACACCAGCTCGGGATCTGCTGCCACCAACCTGACAGGAGGCAGGAAGCCAGGGCGTGAGGAGGTACCGTGGGAAGGGGCGAGCACAGTTCAGAGAAAACGGCTGAGACTCAGAGAGGGGCCACACGGAGTAACCAGAGAGGGACGTTCCACGGGACTAACGGTGACACCGTGGTCGAGTCAGAGAATTTAGGAGCAGCGCCTGGCTGTATACGCAGTGTGACAAGATGGCAAAGCAGCGGAGGTCTCGGTGACAAGGAAAGTGTGATGCCCCTTACAGCATTAACTCATTCATCCATCCATCCACTTACTGACTGCCAGCATTCTAGGTGCTGAGGGTATAAAACTGGACAAAAGTCTAAAGAATCCAAATTTGAATCAGAGAGACAAGCAGCCAGCACTGAAGGGGGTGCTCCAGGCAGCGGTGGCCATGGCGCCCCAGAACAAGGAGGAAGCGCCCAGCCTGCACAATGAGGGTGTGGTCGGATGTCGCTGTGAGGGTCCTGTTTTCCGTGGGATGTGGAGGACGCCCTCGTACCAACTTCAGAGAGGGAAGAGCAGTGTCTTAGGGTAAGAGGCTGCGGAGGAACCCTGGGCACCGAGTGACTGGATGCGCACGTCACTTTTCTGCTAACAAGAGGGCCTGCCCGTCTCTAAGAGAAGGCGATGAGCAGTCAAACGGGTCCACTTCACTCCCATAAGTTGGTTCCATATCAGCTCTTTCCCCCAAAGAATCATAATCCCTGTGGCAAGGTCATTTCTAACACTCTGTGTGTCTCAGCCCCTTCAATAATCGGAACAAGTGTATGAGGCAGATCTTATGGTTCAGAGAGAAAACTACAATGAAGTCAGGTAAGAAACTTGACCACTATCTTAGCCTCACATTAGGTCAAGGCCGTCTCACGCTACCCGCCTCACGGCCTCCGTACAGAGGTCATTTAATAAATGCATTGCAGACCACAGTTCTCTGAGGGTTCCCAACCAAGAAAATCAAGGTCAATGATTAGACACAAGAGCCAATACATCTATTCTTCTCTTGCACTATCGTACTCATATTAAGATAGATGGTAGACCCCATCGCTTATTAGGGAAAACTAATTTTATTCTGTTATAAACTCGAGTCCCGGCTGGGTGGCTTAGTTGGTTAGAGTGTTGTCCCGTACACCAAAATGGATGCAGGTTCAATTCCTAGTCAGGGCCACATACCCGGGAAATGGATTCCACCCCTAGTTGAGGCCCTTACAGGAGGTGATGATGTTTCTCTCTTACACATCAATGTCTCTCTCTCTCTCTCTCTCTCTCTCCCTCTCTCTCTCTCTCTCTCTCTCTCTCTCTCTCTCTCTCTCTCTCTCTCAAATAAACAAACATATCCTTGGGTGAGGATTAAGAAACAGCCACCATGGAAGAGTTCTGACCTTGGCAGGTTGTAGAGAGGGGCCATGCGGAAGCAGGCCACCACCGCCCGTTTCCGCTGCTTCGAGAGCAGCTTGTGCCACACGGCCTTCTTCGACCTCTGAGGGTGCTCCACCTGGAGGAAGACACAGACAGCCCGTGAACCCAAGAGAGCCTCAAAGCTTGATGGACAGCCATGCCTTTTAGCTAAAATCTTCTGCAATTTAAATTCAAAAAAATACTTTACATTTATGGAAAAGCCCATGTCCTAAATTTGAAATACTTTGAAATGTTATATATTTTTATCCACAAAAATAAAATATTTTCCCAATAGTGTGTACTTTAGAAGCTATGTCATCTCTAAAATCAAAGAAATATAAAACCATTCTCTAAACTATCAGTTTGTATCCTTTCAGAATTTGGTTATGGTTCTAAAAGATAGTTTCTGGCTACACAAAAAATTAACCCACTTTTACTCCTGGATCCATTTTCACTAATTCATCATAAGCACTACGGCAGTGAGCACAGAGGCAGTCAAGGGGAATTCTCATGAAAAGCCTATTGTCCATCAGTGTAACAGGATGGGAAGGAGATGACCCGGCTTCAGGAACACATTACTAGGAGTAACTAACAAGGTTTAATTTTGCAAAAATGTTAAAATATACATTTTGTTAGACAGGGACAAATGAGAATTTGAAAGCTGTAGTAAATGATGCAAGTGAGTTATTTATTTAGCTAACGGTGTTCGGAACTCTGAGAGAGAAAAAGAGATTAATCATAAGTATTAGAGAGAAAAGTCCCAACATGTAATTCTAAATTAATCAGTAATCTCTAGGCAAGTGAACACTGTACTTCCCATACTGTAACATCTCCAACGCATACATGTAGATTTCTGGAAGAAATAAAAATGTTGTTAGCTAAAAAAAAAAAAAAGCTAAGTTTACTACCCTTTGCAGTAAACCGTCAAAAGATGAATGTGCTAATGCTTGGAGAAAACGTTAAGGATGTCTGGGCGACAGTGGTTTAGAAATGTTAACAAAGCAACTTATGTAATGGGCGGCGCTTGTTTCTGGGAGCAGAAGGTTGAGAACCACTGCTCTAGAGGATCAATGAACACCTTCTGACAACGACCCACTGGCCCTTTAAAGACAGTTCCTCATGTGGTGACCTAACCATAAAATTATTTTCGTTGCTACGTCATAACTGTAATGTTGCTACTGTGATGAATCATAATGTAAATATCTGATATGCAGGATGGTCTGAGGCGACCCCTGTGTAAGGGTTGTTCGACCGCCAAAGGGGTCGTGACCCACAGGTTGAGAACCGCTGCTCTAGAGGCTCAATGAACACCTTCTGACAACGACCCACTTCCAGGTTCTTCTCAAGGACCTTGTGAAGGGAGACAAAACACTGCTGGGCTCTAACCCTGCCAGTGAAAACAAATTCATTCAAGCAAATCCAGACATGTACATGAAAACTAGGAAGAATTAAAAACTATGGCCCTGACTGGTTTGGCTCAGTGGATAGAGCGTCGGCCGGCAGGCTGAGGGGTCCCAGGTTCGATTCTGGTCAAGGGCATGTACCTTGGTTGTGGGCACATCCCCAGTAGGGGGTGTGCAGGAGGCAGCTGATCGATGTTTCTAACTCTCTATGTCTCTCCCTTCCTCTCTGTAAAAAAATCAGTAAAATATAGTTTTAAAAAAGACTTATGGTAGTGTGATGACACCAGAAATTGTCCCCTGCGGCCATTTAATTAGCATTTAATTAATTAAATTTAATTAGCATTTAATTAGCATCTACTTAAATATATGCATAATTCGGGAAACACAACTCTGACTTTATATAGCACTTCAGATATCATTACCTCAAACCTTGTCATCTGTTGATGGATGACAATTTGTATTTATTTAATGTTTCATGGAAATATTATGGAAATAGGGACACTTTAAATTTCCTATATTATATTCTATCATATTACATTCTATTACTCATATTATGGTGTTACAGAATGTAAAAGCACGTCAGTAGCCATACGGTGTGAGTACCTAGTTTCATCTCATCGTAGTGATGAAGCCTAAGGCAGTGGTGTTATTTAACTGGCAGGGCAGGGACAGGAGAGCATCAGATAATATAAAACAGGAATAAAAGGGAAATGTTTATTAATGTGCAACTAGTATGTTCTGTAAATGTTTAGATGACAAAACTCCGGGGAGTCAGGGCATTTTACTAGTTTGTGTGCCCGTCAGGCAGGTGCTGTCATGAGGCCCAACGGCTGATGACACTCACTGTGGGTTCTCTCTGTGTTATCTTGGAACTATTTTAAATAAAATAATAAAATAAAGGTGTTAATCTCTCTGAATACATTGTCTATACATAGCTACAAAAATCATAAGCTTAGAACTTGTACACGCTAGATGCTAAGAACGCCTGAGTCCTATGTTCTTTATGATGAGTGCGCTGAACATAGGACTGTTGGACGTGGTTAACAGCCTGACACACGTCCTCTTTACCATCGACGGGTGGGGCAAACCAGACCGAATCGGCAGCCAGTCTGACCTGCTCAAGATGGAAGAGCACGCTCGCTATGTCCAGGACTCTCTCCACCATCTTCTCGGGATCGGCACTGTCCTCAGGCCTGTTCGGCAGGTCTTTGTAAAGAGCCATTTGCCATCTAATAGCAGGATCCTCCAACTGCGGAGCAGAGAGGAAAGCGCAGGAAATATCAGGTTACGATGTAAAAGGGGGGACGCACTGCTGACGGGGGGGTGGGGGGGGTCTGCAGTCATGCATGCGCATAGCACAGTGTCTGAACACACGCAAAGACCAAGACCCAGGGCACCTGCACTCAGAAATCTACTATCTCGTGTGAAGACAAACATGAAACACATGTTTGCAGCTGTGATGAGGGCTACTGCAAAGAAACGTAAGGCACCAGGAGGCTTAACCTAACCTGGTGGTGGTTGGAAAGATTTCCCTAAACAAGCGAAGTTTCTGATGATCGACTTTAAAAATACATTTGTTATTTTGAGGGTCTTTAATATCAAAGGACTTGAAGTAGGATAATGACTGGTTAAAATAACATATTTTCACTATCTTAACACATTGTGGACAGACCACAAGAATTCTCGCTTCATATTACACAGTGTTTTATAAAGTACCATATTTTAAAAAGATATTAGCTTATAAGAACATGTAATAACTTCAAAATGCAATGGGTATTTAATTTTAAAGCGTGCCTTTAACATTTATGTAAAATGTTTTTTGTACTCATTCAATAGAAACTTATCTGGCCACTGGGTAAAGCTAGCAATAAAACTACTGGTTGGCAATGTGTTAACTGCTAAAATAACATTACTCTGCGTACTATTCTAAAGAGAGAATAACCAATGTATAGATACTAAATGTGCTTTAGAACAAATGTGGCTTACCTTGCCTTGTAAATGAATATTACTGCGGATTATATCTCGGACTTCATCCTCAGTGTCTTTCTGTCAAGAAATAAATGTTACCTAGAAGTCTTGTGAGGTGTCACCTGCTTTAAGTGGATGGAAATCATGCAGTGTATGTCTGCACAGTATTTTTGTAGGCTTTGGCTGCGTGCCACAGATCTGGGGCTCTGTCGGCTCCTCTGTCGCTGCTGCTCTGACTAGAAACAACAGCTGCGTGACCTCCACAGTAAGTGCATCGAGATGCAATGAGCTCGGTTTCCAGTTCCCAGCAAGAAGGGAAGCATCATGCTCCCTGGGGTTCACACAGAACTGAGTCTCCCCCCGAAATGTGCACAGAGTAACTGAGCACCTATGACGTGTGCGCCATGCCGTGCCTGGAGCCCGCCCTCAGGGTCTCTCATCAGGCCATAGCCACTCGCCAGCCTCGCTCATTTGCTCAACTCCAGACACACTCAGGGAGCTTCAGAGTTGCCAGGGCAGGAGCGAGGCCTCCAATTTACACAAATACAAAAACAATAGGCCCATGTACACTTTTGAAAAACTGCCTCCTCATAAGCGTAGCCATGACAATGGAAAACGGGCCATAAAGAAATCTTGAGAACGTAAATCTCAATGCTTGCAAAGAGCTGCTGGTTTAAAAGTCAACACCGCACATCACCATGGCTGCTCCTAACACTGAAAAATCGCCCTTCATCAAAAATCCTATATAGGGATCTAGATGAAATCCATTTTTCTCACTACCTGTGACTTGTCTGTATCTTTTCCATGTGGCTCCTGAATGTGCCCTGAAGGTGATTAACATAATTTAGAAATAAAATCAGCCTCCCCACCGCCAACCCCCCCAAGAAAACCCCAAAACAATAGACAGCCGTTGAATCTGAGTTCAGGGCCTGTGCAGAAACCACTTGATAAAGCACCGCTGCAGATGAGCAGTGGAGAGAGCCCTGGAAGATAGGCCTGCAAACCCCGTGAGCCAGGGGTGGGATGCTGCAGCCCCGCGAGAAGGAACTCACCATACTCAACCGGTTCTTGGCCAGAGCAATGAGCTCCTGGTCTCCGGGGGCACAGATGTTCAGGCCAATGGGCAGCAGCCGCCTCAGCGCAGCCACGATGAGGGAGGTCTGCACGGAGTAGCGGTCTCCTTTCCGCCTCATCTTCTTCCTCTCCTGGTCGGACACAGCGGCCTGCGGGCGGACCGGTGCTGGGGTCAGGCGCTGCTCCGCTCGGACCTGGCCCTCTCCGGGCTCCACTTGCTCTTTCTCTGCTGGTCGCTATGTTTAAAATCCTACTGAGGACATTTTTTCTTTTTTTCTTCTAATTTTAAGTCCTACTTTCGATTCCCAAGTCATTACAATTCACTGGTGTGCATTTCTTTATAATTTTAGAAGGAAAATGCACATTGTAATTCTAGAGAAGATATGGATATATGAAAACTCCATGGTAACTCTGCTCCTTCCTGCAGAAGCCCCAGCAAAGGTTCTTGCCCACGCTTCCCCCTCACTACCTCTGCTCTTGACCAACCCTGGGCTTCCCCACACACCCGTCTCCATGCGGTGCCTTCTGTTCCTAGGGACACTGAGTCACAACTTCTTCCTCCCTGATCGTTCTGTCTGCGTGTCATACCATCCGTGAGTACATCAGTCCTGGGTCCCCTCAACTCTGTGTGTGCGTGTGTGTGTGTGTGTTCAGTAAATAACATTACCAAATCTATCAAAGTCCACTTATAAACTTTCAAAAAATAAACAATAAACCAACCAATGAAAGCTGCATGGGGACACTTCTCTCGCCGCGACACAGCACAGAAATACCTTTGACATCTTGGACTTGGTGTCAGAGATGAGGAAGGACATGTTGTTGATTTCGTTCTGGACCACGAAGTTCTGCTCCTCTCTTTTGAAGTTCTGATAAGTCCCAAAGGAAATTCCAGTTACAATCACATAAATAAGAAGTCCATGTGATCAGAAGTTCGTAGGAAGAGAAATGTTAACTTGATATGTAAGACTCATCAAGAAAGGGAACACGTATGTGCTGAATACAATGAAGGCGCCTGCCCGGGGCGGCAGTTCTGGGCATTGCACATAAATACAAAGTCTCAAAGGTCAGGAAACGAAGGGTGAGAGGATTTAAGTAACGTGGACACACAGCTACCTCGGGTTGAATGACTACTCAGACCTGGTTTAGCTGGGAAAGCATGTGTCTCGGGATAAACACAGGGCACAGCAATGGGATGGAGCTTCCCACCCGGTCAGGAGTTCCATCTGCTTTTTCAAGTTCCGTAACATCCCTTCACTCACTTTTAATTCCGGGCCACAGACGCACTGGCAAAGGGAAGTATTTGAGCATTCTCCCTCCTCGCCAGTTAAGTGGCCCCCAGGAGACAAGTCTGAGAAACGCTAAGGGGCTGGAAAATTGGCTAAATGTTTGAAAGGCCTTAACATCCTGCAAACAGCAAGCCCTGCCCATGCTGCCCTACTCACGTGGGACTTGGACCAGTAGATGAACACCTCGGCCACCATGCGGAACAGGTCCTCGGCTTCCGGGCTCGGTTCTTTGAGCCACTTTGCCCTGGATCACAAAATCAATGAAGTGGCTCCTCAGTTACAACTTAAAATTTAAATATGCAGCCAAGTAACTTAGGGATGCTGGCTTCCCGCAGAGCGCAGACGGCTAAGTGTGCAGTGGTAACACTGTGAACTAAAACACCGGAACTGCCCAACTGCTAACTTTTACCCCCAACACTGGGCCTGCTTCAGAATGCCCTTCCTGGTTGTAATTTTAAGATGCTCCGTCAAAACAATGCATCTAGAAACATCTGAGTATGAACAGGCTCATCGCTAAGAGGTTAGTGAATGAAGCCATTTGTCTGGGACACAGGAACCCAGCAAGGTCAGGGTGCCATTAGAGAAATCAATCGCTTTGAACTTTCTACCTGTTATAGTCCACAAATCGGATCAGGAGCGGGTAGAAGGCATAGAGGTCCCTGGCCAGCGTGGTGAACTCGTCCAGGATGAGCAGTTCGGCCTCGGACATGTCCCCTCTGGCCTCAGCTTTCAGATGGTCTTCCTCCGCGACCACCATGGCTGCCTTTTTCTTCAGTTTCTCCATTAATGGCAAGAAGTGAGTTTTCAGGAGCTGAGGCTTCACTTTATTTATAATCGGCTGGGAAAACACTGTGAAGACAGACGTCAATGCTGTGTCCGCATACACGTCAGGTCCCCCAGGACAGACTGTCATTACAACAGCGGCTCCGCGAGAGCCCTCCCCAGCACGTCTGCCCCGAGTCAGCCGTGGCCTCAGGGTCTAGTCCCCAACTGACTAGGAATTGAATTTGATGTGCTTCCTTGTTGTTGTTTTTTTTTTAAAAAAGATTGACAGCTAATTTAGAATAAAAATTAAGAAAAGATATTCACTCACTTTGCAAATCATCTCTTTTCACACAAAAAAGAAAATTCCCCAAATGGCAAAGGTCCCCTTGCCTTAGAGTAGCTGCACACTGTTCCACAGTGTATGAGCAAAGGTACTGCTCCCTCCCCTACTACCCCCATCCTGTCCTGGGAAGAGGGGGATTACATACAACACTCACTGCTCATTTACTTAAGAACAGTTGTGGTTGTTAGCAACCATTCTAGACGTGATTAGGAGATTTTTAAAAGGAATTTTTCCCCTAAAGGTAACACATATATA
Organism: Myotis nattereri; assembly: GCF_964212035.1. Classification (NCBI taxonomy): domain Eukaryota; kingdom Metazoa; phylum Chordata; class Mammalia; order Chiroptera; family Vespertilionidae; genus Myotis; species Myotis nattereri. Next base: position 5,095,304 of record NC_138096.1, on the reverse strand, counting down.
TTGCAGAAACGTATAAAAGGGAAATACTAAAATCAACCATAATCACCCTACCTAATTAGTAAGACAGTTATGTATTTCTCTCTGGAGTTTTTATAAATAAGTAATTCCACAAATATATACTTATATGGATTTCTGAATTCCATTTTAAAGTCCTTTTCTTTTCATCCTCCTTGCTATTGTGGGCATTTTCCAAGTCATGAAAATGCCTGCCTTACTGTAAAGATGGCCTGTATTCTGCTCTATGCTGTGCCCACTAGTAACCACAGGCCAGCGGTGAGCGCTAACGTTGCTTCCACTTGTTCCACATCCGCAGGGCAAAGGCACATCACTGCAGTGCGAACACGTGAGGCAGCCCGAGCATCCTCCCCCATCCTGGGGGACAGACTGCTGAGGGGCTGATTCAAAACCCAGGTTCATCTTTGTCTGCAGAGTCATTAGCTTTTGCTGCTGTGTTTACCCATTGGCCTTAGAGAGGTTGTCAGAAGGAAAATGGTTCCTTCCCTAAAAGCACATGGGAAGTCACTCACAGTCTGATATCTACTTTCTAAAGAACAGCACGACGGCAACGATAATACTGTTTAGCACAGGAGCAATATTAATAAAGACGGAGGTAGAAAAAGTCTAGTTTCTGTATTTCAAATCTTTTTGGAAATAAGACAACTTGAAGCGGTCGCTCCTGCCCAGCCCTCACCTGCCAGCCTCTTCATCCAGGCCCCCTCGTCGATGCCCAGGTTGTTGTAGATGATTTTCAGGATGTTCCCCAGCAGGGTGTTCATGTGCTCCGAGTTCAGAGCCGTGCAGCACAGCCCAGCCCTCTCGGGGTTGCTCTCGGGGCCCTGCTCCCACCACCGGGACATGTAGCTGCAGAGCATGGGCAGGATGACTTCCATCACGTGCGGCATCTGCGTGTAGCGGATCCCGGACTCGGCCAGCTCCACAATCTCTTCCATCAGTTTCTCCAAAGATGGGATATTTGGACAAACATCTTCCACGTTGGCTGGCAGATTGAGAGCTAGAGGAACACACCCAAGAAGAAATGGTGGTCACTGAAGTCACAGACACAAACAGGATGCCGTTTGGGCTTCAAGATTCAGCATGCCCACACGCCTCCACTGGGCCTGTCCCCTTCCTCCTAGCAGCCGTGTCAGCCTCTCTCTCTCCTTCCCACGCTCCTACCCTATCCTCCCCCAACTCAACTCAAATCCTAGCAGATAATTCTAGTAGGTTCTCAGAGGCCAATCCGTGAAATCATCGGTAAGCTTTCTCCACTGGGGCAGTGAAAGAAATGGGGGTTATCTACCCAGATTTTCCCAAACGGAAAGTGACATGATGCGTGGCTTCGAGTCTCAGCTGCTGCCCCTGCCCCTGCGTTACCTGCTCTCTCCCGTGAGGAGCTAGTATTGTAGATGGAGCAGCTGTTGTGTTTGTTGAGATGAGTTTCCAGAAACGCCACCGGGAAGGCACCCGCAAAGGCCGCCAGACACTCGCCCACTGCAGATCGCTGCCTGGAGGGGAAATGCTTGTGATTTTTATTTCTCCCAAGTAAAAAACTGAAGGTGTATTAAAACTGGCAGTTTAACCTGAGGGATAATAATAGTACTGCTAATACGATTAACCCTCAAGTATAATTTCTATATTATAAATCATCACATGCTTTCAATAATGAAGTTCCTGCCATTAAAAAAGAAAGCCAAATTATCTTTTAGCTTACAAGACAGTAAGTCCTGGCTAGTGTGGCTCGGAGGCTGGAGGGTCAGCCCACACATCAAGGGGTCATGGGTTCGATTCCTAGTTGGGGACACAGGCCTGGGTTGTGGGTTCACTACCTGCCCCTGGTCAGGGCTAGTGCGGGAGGCAACCAGTCAATGTTTCTCTCTCTTTCCCCCTCCCTCCCTCCTTTCCACTCTCTCTGAAAAGCAATGGAAAAAAATATCCTTGGGTGAGAATTAAAAAAAAAAAATAGGATGCAGAATGGCAAAATTTCAGGCACATAATGTGGGTTAAATAAATGTTTTAAAATAATGAGAAATAATTTATTTAAGAATTTAATAGGTTAAAATGTTTCATGCATGACTTCAAAGTCAGCAATGTATTCCCTTACATCTGATTAGTCTAGCATTAATAATTCTTGTCAATTATTTAATAATTTAAGTTCTTTATTCAAGTAGTAATTCTCAGACCAACTCTGATCATTTGTGTTGGTATTCTGGAAATAGCCATTTTTCTTTTAGATGACTTGTAATAAAATTACTATATTTTTATTAGCACTTATGCCACTTTTTCATTAAAAAAACAATATTTTACTCATATTCAAAATGTTAGTTTTATATTCTTCCAGGTCATTTTATCATTGCAAACCTGCACTAACAGATTCATAAACACTTAAGTTAAAGCTTTATATTAAATATGGTCTTTACTGAGATTGCTTTATTTTTCCCCCCATAACTCTTTTATTATATTGTAAGGATAGGAAAAAGGCCTTCCTTCTTCGCTGTGGTCTTCCACAATTTATGAGAAGCACCTGGTAATTAAACCCTCAGATTGTTGGCTCCTCTGTTCAAACTGTGGGACAACATAAGCTACTCTCGAGGCTACATTCTTGTATACCCTCCTCCCTGCTGTTTTTACAACTCAGATAATTTGCAGGAAGGCATCTCTAGTTAGTAGAAAGTTCCCTTCCCACCTCACCTTCAAAAAAAGCCTCTTTTAAACTCTTCATAACTTTTGCCCTAAGCATGTTTTATAGGCTTGGGAAAATACTGATAAGACACCTCCCTGGGACATCTGTTGGACTGTCTCCTGGAAAGCAAACACACTGTAACTCTTTAAGACAGCCCTGTAACCTGCTCAACATCAACACAACCCTGACCCCTTCCTTCCTTGAAGCTTGGCAACAGTCACAGCTTGAAGAGCAGGCCACCCCTTTGCTCCCAGCCCTATAATGACTAGCAATACACCGCCCTTACCTCTACTGGAAAGTAAATGCAACTTCTTAGCTGGGAATTCTTTCACAGCCCAAGTCACCAGCCAAACCTTAACATAAATCAAACTTACCTTAAAGATTGTGTATCTACTCCCAAAGAATCCATAAAATGAATCTGGTTCTTTAATTTCTAACTAAGGAAAAAGTTATTGAGCGAAGACTTTTTGTAACACTTGTAATAGTTATAATACTTAAAACAGTGATTGAGACAAAGTTAAATTTAAAACTTTACCTTTCCACATAAATACTCTTGCTCGTTCCCAGAGCATATAAGCTCGTCAGAATTCGATAACAGGACACCTGTACATCTTCCACTAGGGAAAAAGAGAATTGCACGTGAAAAAAAAACCACACTTGTTATTTACACAATGTCTAAGAAAGCTTCGCGAAAACCAAAATTCCATATTAAAGGTATGCTGATATTTTAATGTCTGAGAGAAACAACATAAGAACAAACAATATGTAAAAGGAAATACGAAAAGGTTTTCTCAAACAAAATTCTTTTCTGTCAGGATCTTAGAGCATTCTAAAGAAGCCCTGTGATTATTCAGAACATGATCAGGAACAATTTCTTTATAATTTTTCTCTAAGTATAAGAATAAAAAATTTCTTCAAGGATAAAAGTAACACAAGAGTAACTTGGAGGGCAGGTGGGTGTTTGACTCCTGTTCCCAAGGTATACTAGTATGAAGGCGGCACCTTTTACTTTAGGTCTCGATGAACCAGCATGAGAATGGTAGGGGACGGAGTGTGCTAACTATTTCTGACACAACCTGGCATGTGCAGTATAAGTAAGTCACTTTGGTGGTTTCTGCAGCTAGAGAATCAAACAAAACCTGGTAGATGATCTCTGACCCAATAAGATGTCTATTGGCAAGGAAATCTAAGAACCTTGAATTTCCAATTCTAACTGGGCTACTGTTTCCTGCAGGAAACACGACATCAATGGAGAAGCCACCGTGACCTCCAGACCGTTTCCATGGCCACACTGCAAGCAGTGCTCCCACTGCTTCCAGCAAACCCCGCAGCCAGTGTCCTTGTCGTCACCCAGCTCTGCAGTGGGTTTCGCGCAGAGCTGCACGCCCCTGGGACCTACACACTGCGTCTCAGCAGCTGGGTCTGAGACTGCACGGCAATGACTCGCACCTTCTCTCATGGTCATGTCAGCACAGGGCAGGACACTGGGGCAGGTCATGCGTTATTTTTTCCCACATAACCTTCTGCATTCTGTAGCTATATATTTTTTAGAAGATATTTTTATTGATTTCAGAGAGGAAAGAAGAGGGAGAGATAGAAACATCAATGATGAGAAAGAATCATTGATTAGCTGACTCTGCACGCCCCCTACTGGGGACGGAGCCCACAAGCTGGGCATGTGCCCTGACCAGGAATCGAAACGTGACTTCCTGGTTCATAAATTGATGCTCAACCACTGAGCCATGCTGGCCGGGCCTGTGGATATTTTTAATAATTACTGAATTCCAGCCAACAACAGCCGGTCAGATCCCCAATGAAAACAGACTGAAACCTGTTAACAGCAGCTGTGTGGGTGACCCAAGGTGACAGGTTATTTGGACACAGACTGGTCTCGGCAGCCTTCAGTTTGCTGGTCATGCAGCCATGGAAACGTTTCACACGTGTGTCCCGTGGTCAGACCACGTTAGCAAGTGCCACGGGAAGAGACAACACGGAACAGTGACGTTGGAATTGGCACCTGGACCGTGGAAGACTGTCATGCGATTCGGGGGTCTACCTCTGCAAGAACGGTTTCTGTAACTCACACTCAACCTAGAATGTTCTGCAAAACAAGCAGGTCAATGTTCACGCAGCGTTGGAGGGCCCCAGATGTGGCTTCCACAGCTGCCTGTGCCGCCTAGAAATGAGGCTCTAGGTGCAGGTCTACGTACGGATCAGGTCCTCCCCGAACTGGTGCTGGCCGATGTGCTCAAACAGGGAGGACAGCACAGGCAGCAGCGCCACCGTCGTGTAGTTGATGATCTGCGTGACGCCCCGCGGCTGGCTGCGGGTGTGCGTGAACTGGCCCTCCTTCAGGTTCTCCAGGGTCCTGTCCAGGTCCTCTGCTGCGCTGTCCAGAAATGCACTGAGTGCGCCCTTCACACTCTCCAGGCCGGTCTTCATGACGGTCCTGCGGGGGGACAGAGGGCAGGCGTGAAGGGAGCAGTGAGCAGGAACACACTCCGCGTTCTCACAGCACTCACTCAGTTGTCAGCCTTTTACATCCACTCAAACACTTCCACACACTTGGAGTTTAGCCACACTGCTCTGTAATTCACCACTGATCCTAAATTCCTTCATAGTCAACTCCAAGAGAACCTCAGAGCAGAGGGCAGGGCAAATGCCTAGTTTTCCATCTGCATTAGCAGGTCTCAAATTCTGAGAGTGTTTATTCTAAAACTAAGCAAACACAGCTGCTGAGCCAGTTCAGTTCATCCCAAATCCAACCGAAGGAGAATGTTTCCGGAGCAATGGCTGTGAAAGAAACATTCAATGGCAACTCCACCAAGTCGTCAAATGACACGGGAGTTCGGTGCTTTGAGGGGAGATGTGGAGTGATATACCAGCCTCTCCTCATATGCAGAAGGAGACTCCTGGGCCACCATTGCCAGTAAGAATGAAGGTGCACAATGGCATCTCCTTTCGCTGTTTATTATACAAAACACCTCAAACAAAGTTTTAAACACAAACCTGGATTATCCAAGGAATCATGGAATACTCTCTGTAAGAGACCTTGAGAAACTTTCACTTGGATTTGTCATGGGTAATAAATGAACTTAATGTGTGGCTGAAGGCTGAGTCGGTCATGCTACATGGGTTGACTCTGTTCAGACCACATGCTGGGTCGCCGGTCGTGTCGATGACAGGCAGAGAAAGGGCATAGACCGGGTTGGCTGACCACCACTCACTGGGCAGTCTTAGGCTTCACTCTACATCTGTAACCTGAGAGTAAACCCTCATGTTTCCGATAAAGTAAATGTTATCGCACACGTGAGCCGGGCAGGGTGCCTCAACACCCACATGACCTCCAGAGCTATCACTACCACTCTTCCCTCACAGGACACATTCCCAGCTCAGCCCTAGTTACACGCCAAGATGCTGCGGAAATTACTAAAATTTAACGATTTACATACAATCGTGAAAATAACAAAATGCCATTGTATTAGTAATTTACCAAGGATTCTTCTTTTCACCTACACCGAAATCTTTAGTACTGTCCCAAAGAATAGAATGAAGGCAAGTAGCCCATTTTAATATTCTCCAATGTCATTACGATACTCGCTGGTTTAGATAAAGATGGACCCGTGTACCTTGCATCCAGAGTCTGACCCAAAATGTGAAGACAGTTGACAATGGATGCTGCATCGTTTCCTAAAGAAGAAGAAGAAAAAAGATGTATGAATTGCCCTGAGAATTTACCAGTTTTCTTCCTTTCTACTCATAGTTGTGTTTCAAAAATTAGTCCACAGCACAACTCAATGTAATAGCTCAAACGGATCTCTGACAATCGAGTCTCACATGCAGTTTCCTGCTACGGTGGTTATGCGGATGTCAGTAGAGAAGCGGAGAAGCGGGCCTCGGCGAGGAGCTGATGCACTCAGAAGCGGTGGAAGCGCTGCCCAGGCTGGGGGTCTACTGAGTTCTCCACGGACCCCCCTCCACATACCAGCTCGCCTCCTTGTTAAATCACATTGCGTGGCAACTGTGAAGTCAGCTCACAGCCTTTATGGGATGAGGTGGCTGAAAGTCTAATAAATGGAATTCCAGTTTGATTACCCAGCGTCTCTGCCTTCTGATTGCATTCACCTGGATTCAGAGCAGCTCATCTGCCTGAATGCTGTTTGGTCTTTGGTGAAAGAGGAGCACCATGCTATTATGCAAAAAAGCATCAGGAGCTGAGAAAGCTAAATCCTACTCTCATGAGATACTTAACATGGGGCTGACTGTTCTTGAAAGATGTAATCCCCTCATTTTGATTAACAGAAATGTGAATTATACAACCACTACATATATATTACTTTGTGATAAGAATAAGAAAAGCAAGTCCAAAGTTACAGTGATTTGACTGCTCACAAGATAGTCTGACGTTATGATGTCTTTATTCTGTATTCTATGTATAATGTGTGTGCACACTTTTTTTCCCTCACTGTATAACATTTTGTCACTTCCTGGATCCTGGGGTTAACAACTCCAGTCTGATTTTAAGTTTTTATGACATTTGAGTATGCTATAGTCTTTATACAAAAAAGTGTCCTAAAATGAATGAATTAAATATACATGGAAACTAATACTTGCTTTAGAAGGGCAGCGAGCCAGTTCAGTGACATGATACAAATAACAAAACAAAAAAAATAAGGCACTCATTACGGAGCCTCTGAGTACTTTCAGAAAGGTCCCGTTCATCTTGTGCTTGGTGCCTCAGAATTCCTGATGGTAACGAAAACAAAACGAGCAGAAGGGCAGGATTTGTTACATCCCTTTCTATTGGCTGGTGGGAATCTTAGGGCTTGTGCTGTAGTCCCTGAAAGTGTCATTCATTTCATTATTCATTCACTCAATAAATACTGGTTACATACCAGACACTCTCAAACTTCAAGTAATAAGCAAAACAGCGTTCTCAAGGTACTTGCATTTTAGTTGGGATACAGATAACAAACAATTCATCAAAAATCAGCATGTAACATAATATCAGGCCACAGTAAAAATAGGTAGCAGAATATAGGGATTAGAGCAACTGGAGAGAGTAACAAGGGGAGTGGTTAGGAGGCCGACCCAAGGAAGTGGGAAATGACCAGAGCTATTTGAAGGAACAATGAAGGAACAGACCGTGCATGCAGCTGGAAGAAGGGCCCAGGCAGAGAAAACTGCAGGTGCAAAGGCCCTGGGGCAGAGAATGAGGAAGTGAAGTGGCTGATTCGGGCAGATGGGGAAGGAGATGTGTGACGGAAGGAGGGGGAGCCAGGGGCAGTGCCCTGCAACCGGAGCAAGAACTCTGGGCATGTTTCTTAGGTGCAACAGAAAGACGGGTTGTGAACAGATTGGAATCTGACTGATATTTTAAAAGGATGAAATCCCAACATGCAAACCTCTGAAAGGCCGCGTGACGTGAGCCAGGACACTCCTGCGGTGCCGCCAAGGGGTTGGGGGTGAATTTGATCAGCATATCAGCAGGGAAGACATTAGGAACATATTTTTAAGTTTTTTCTTATGGGTTAAATGGGACACTTATCAGCTGTTTTTATTTTATTTCCATTTCTCCCTATCTTTCCTACCTGCCCCCTTCCCCTTTTTCTCTTTGGTTTTCTTTTGTCTTCAGCCTGTTCAGCAAACTCGGAGTTCTTGTCAGGCATAGGACCTCACTGTTTGGTAAGGAGACCCCTGGACAAGCACCCGCACGCCCTCACGGGGCGGTTCCCAAGCAGGGGGCGGTTTCTGAGGATGCCGAATAGGGGTCAGACTTCCCCCCAGGCTGCGGATACAGCAATAAGCCCTCAAAGAGCTGAGCAGTCTGGGACAGAATGAGATGTTAACCCAGGGACATCACCAGAGAGGAGGAGCAGGGGCAGGAGCCGTGAGCATCACAGGCAGGAGAGGCCTCGGGAGGTGGGGAGGTGGCCTGAGAGCGGAGTGTCTGGCTGGAACTCTGAAGGAGGGACAGCTGCCTCCATGGCGGGGGTGAGGGATCGGCAAGTGAATGGAATGTAGGGGACCCTGTGCCAGTCGGCAATGACAGTACGTGCCGGGACCTGGGCAGAAAGGGAATCCACACGGTCAAGGAGCAGAGAGAGGACATGAGGCTGAAGCACAGGGAGCCGCAACTTGCTCAGGGATGCGAACGGGTTCCCGGACTAGGGACCAGGCACGTGGCCAGATGAAGAATTCTGGTCTTTATTCTAAAGAAATGGGAAGCCACTGGATGAGTAGGCGTGCACATGAGGCTGTGTTCTGGGAAGACCGGGTGGTCTGCGGGGATTCAGAGAGAATACAGTGCTCCCTGGCGGCAGGAGAAACACGACACGCCTGCTGGTGGCCTGGGGAACTGGCACGTAAGAAATCATTTCTGCCCCCACCTCCTGGAGAACGCCCTGCACACACGGACGTACAGTGCTTTGCTGAGTGACGTCAGGAAGGCATTAGGTTTATTTTCATAAGGAAAAGTGAAGCCTCAAGAAGTGCCGCTGTGCCCCGTGCCACCATCGCTGCCCTCGCAGCCTGACCCCGCCTCCACTAAAGCCGCTGAAAGGCTGCCCTGGGCTGGAATGCGAGGGGTTTGTCTTCTCCAACTGCCTGGAAATCAGGGATGAGAGTTCCTGAGCAGCAGTGTGTGTGTGTGTGTGGGGGGGGGGTTAAAGGCACTCGCTCCTCAGTCAGCAATGGGTCATCAGTATGAACTTACAACCACTAGCGAGCATTCCAGAGTCCAACAGCCAAGCCTATATGTACACAAGATGCTGCTTTTTCATTATTTTCCCCATAAACCGTTTTAATGGATACATGGGAACTACTGTTCTGTGGGGAATGAGGCCTGTCCCCCTTGTTAAAACCTTACCTTTTTTTAATATAAAAAGAATGGCATGAAAACACTAATGTCTTTAATTCTTAGAGAGTGTGCTTCAAAAGATAGGAAATAATTGGATTAAAGATAAACTGTATTAAGTCCAAGTTTTAGGCTTCCTCACTCTATAGATTAGAGATCTCTAATCGCCCTGCCCAGTGTGGCTCTGCTGGTTTGATTCCCTGTCAGGGCACACACCTGGGGTGCGGGCTCCATCCCCAGTGGGGGTGTGCAGGAGGCAGCCGAACAATGATTCTCTCGCATCATTGATGTTTCTCTCTTTCCCCCTTCCGCTCTCTAAAATGCAATAAAAAAAAATTTTTTTTAAAGAAAAGCATTTCAAATCCAGGACAGACTTGTAGATTTAACTACCATTTGGCATCCAACTTGGATAAATATTCCATTACTTATCAAACTAGCTCACCACAGGCACTGCCACTAGCTCACCACGAGTGCCACCAACAGACAAGAGTCTGGTCCCCTGGGTTTTGTTTTTAAAGCTCCCCTTGGTCTCAATTGCACTTTTCTCACTCATTTCATGAGTTAGGAACATGGCTCTCTCTACACTTCACCTTTGCTCAAAGACAAAGCCAGAGAATTATTTGTCAACTTTCCGTCCTGCCTGGAACCTCTTCCAGGTGAAAGCTGTGCAGTTATAGCTCACCTGGCACTTGAACACTCATCACCCAACACTGGACTGATACGTGCCAGAGCTCTAAGATTAGACTACTTATTTTAGTCTGGTTCAAAAATAAAAACCGAAGTTCAGAGACAGCAAGTCCTTGTCCAGATCAGTCCGTTGGCTTAGTTACACACATAGGACTTGCACCTGGGTTTTCTGGCTCAAAGCCCACACCGTTCTCTCCAGGACACCACGAGTGTCTGTGCCAGGTTATAGCTGCGTTGTCTAAAGGTTACGTGTCTAATGGAGGTGGGTAGGGGGGGTGAGGACATCTGTAATAATGTCAACAATAAAAATAAAGTTAAACCAAGAGGGCACCTGCAGGTGCTTCGGCATGGAGTTATCGGGTGCAGGGGTCAACTCCATCCCCCAGGACTCAGGGGAGTGTGTGAGGAACTCTCAGCTATGCCAGCAGTTCCCCGACAGTTTCCATAAGGCACCCTGGTTGCACATGCTCTGCGAGTGTGAGGGAGTGGGCTCCTGAGTGTGAGGGTTGATAATGCAGTGTCAAAAAACAACAACAGAAAAGCTTTCAGTAGCTATTACAGAAATAAACACAGATTAAAGATAAAGCGTTTAAATATATGTGTATATATTTAAAAAACAAAAAATAAAGTTTACATGTCTTAGACTTAAAGATTCTAATAACTGGACATGTCTGTATTATAGTATGTTTGGCCTCTTGGAGTTTGTTTTATTTTACAGGAAAATGCCAAAGCAAATTTGAAACAATAACAGATATCAAAATAATATAAAGAATTCACAAAAATATGGTGTTGAAGAACAGTTACATAGTAGCTCTCCAAAAAGTTCCTGTTAAAATTTTTTTAAAAATGGGTACAGACACAGGTGACATTTCACAAGCTATGGCACCAGGCTGTCCTGAACACTTGTGTACTTTGCTGCCTGTGTGGAATACCTCAAAAATTATCAAAAGGAATTTATAGAGAGATAACCCAGGAAACCAAGCGTTTCCTATAGGTAATAAGTTAGAAGCCACGTAACGGCAGTATTACGCTCATTCGTAAGAATGCCAAAAAGCGCAGCTGAGCCCTGGCCAAGCGGCTCCCTTGGTTGGAGCGTCATCCATACACCGAAAGGTTGCAGGTTTGATTCCCGATCAGGGCACATAACCAGGTTGCCGGTTTGATCCCAGATTGGGGTGAGTACCGGAGGCAACCAATTGATGTTTCTCTCTCCTCTCTCTCTCTCTCTCTCAACATACCCTTGGGTTAGGATTAACAAAAACAGTACAGCTAGAAACCTTGTCTTTATCAAGCTCTAGATGAGGTCACACTCCCTAAAGACAAACGGAAGATGTTGGAATCCACTGTTATTGTGAGAAGGTGAAGGAGTACATGAACATTCTGTATGAAATGTTTCTCGGTTGAAGAGAAGTCCAACCAAAGTCAGTCTCCTGGAAATTATGCAGCAGATAGTGTCTACCCTGCCCTGGTGGCTCACTGCTTAGAGTGTCATCCCCGGTTTGATCCCTGGTCAGAGCACATACAAGAATCAACCACTGAATACATACATACTAGTAAGTGGGACAACACATCAGTGTTTCTCTCTCTCTTTCTCTTCCCTTCCTCTCTCTCTCTATAATCAATTTAAAAAAAAAAAAGAAAATGATTTCCACATTAATTTTGGGTAACTGAAACATTAATGCAAAAATTGAGGCAATCTATACGAAATATAACTTATAATAACTAAATTTAAGAACACCAAATATTGGATGCAATTATAATAGAAACCAAATATGTCAAGTAATTATATTCAGAAACTATAATTTCTCAAAAAATTTAATGTTTAGAATTTACAAGTTATTTGTGTGTATTTATGTATGTACACACACACACACACACATATATATACCTATTCCTCAGTTACTCACTGTGCCCTTGATAGAACCCATAGTTTTCCCTGTAAATGGAGTTAAGCTGATAGCACCTTTCTCAGTGCACTGAATGTCTTGTTACTGAGGTCACCCTAACTCTGCTTTGAAAGCTCACATATGGAGCTCGCGTGTACTTGGCGAGCTGATGACAGCAGATGGAGGGAAGTCCCACTTGGCTAGCCAGCCGTGCGGGTCCCCTCAGCAAGGACACGGGGGAGGGAGTGCCCGCCCTGCACGCGGTGGAGGCAGGTGCCAGAGTGTGGACTTCAGCTCGGTGAACTCAGAAACCAACAGAAACTGACTAGGGGCCGAGCGGTTCTAGAAAAGTCACTTTGGCTAAGTGAATCCTTGGCCTCGCTGTCTACTCTGAGGCTCCATGTCTGAAATGCAGTCAGCATGCACATTGTAATCCAGAGCATTAAACTGAAGTGCAGGGGAAATTTTTTCACCTATAACAGCTCATTACTGAATCGATCCGAGATCAGCAAACACGCATTCAAGGTCCCTGTTCTGCTGCTCTGATATCAATGGCACGCACTGTGGTCCCCAGTCCCTTGCTCTGTAATGGTACAACCTTTGGGTTTTCATGTGAACAGTGGACGAGTATAAAAAGCTGGTCTCCCATTTCACCACAGGGCAGGCTCCTGAGGAAGGACCTGCAGGCCCAGGGCCAGGCCCAGGACGAGCACATGCAGCCATGCCCACGTGCGCGCATGCAACACCGCACACCACACAGTGCTGACGCGAAGGACCCGGTGAGGCCATGCGGGTGCTTGTCCAGGGGTCTCCTTACCAAACAGTGAGATCCTATGCCTGACAAGAACTCCGAGTTTGCAGAACAGGCTGAAGACAAAAGAAAACCAAAGAGAAAGGGGGAGAGGGGGAAGGTAGAAGAGACAGGGAGAAACGAAAATAAAATGAAAAAAAAAAAAGAAGAAGAAGAAAAAAGAAAAATAAACAGCTGATCTATGAGCTGGAAAAAGCAACATGATGTCACGCAGAAAGTACTGATTCTCCAAGCAGAATGTGGAGTAAAGGTATTAAAGAAAGTTTCTGAGTGCATATCTTTAACAAACATGGTTAAAAAAGCACATATTGTAAGAAACAAAAAAAAATTGAAAGCAAAGCTAATTAATATAAAAGCAATCTATATGAAACCCGCAAAAATATAACTAAAGAAAAACCACAAGGAAAAGATTTATCTGTCCAAATATACTATTGAAATTATAGAATTGGTGGTTGTTATGGACATTATTTAACAACAGAAATGTGGTGCTTTGGGCATAAAACATTACGTTACGCTTGGACTTTGCCTCTCCCCAATCTTGAGCTCTTACACATAACACTCCCGTCCCACCCAACCAAGCATTTCCCAAAGGCCGTTCCTGAATTTCTGTCTGCATCTGTCTTCCCATATAACGGACGTTGCCCTCACATCTACCTCTGCACTCTGCGGAGACACAGTCCTGACACTGTCACCTTGGACAGGGATGTGACGGCACCACCCACATCCAGCCCGACTTCCCAAGCACAGTCAGCGCTGGTCCTGACTGCCCTCCTCCTGGCACAGCTCTCCCAGGACCAGCGTGGCAGCATGGGGTACCGACTCCACCAGGGAATAAACAGGGCAACTAGCTGCTCGTGACAGGCTGGCAGAAGGGCCGAGAAAATCACACCTGTGATGCTGACCTCCCCTAAGAGAGTGTGGCCTCATATCTCACTGCAGTAACAAAGTGGACTCCTTTATAAGTGAAAGTCATCACACGGGGGAGTCTCTCCAGTGCTGGAAGTTCTAAACAGCCATCTACTCGGGCAGACACCCCATTTCATGGCATCAGCCCCTGCGCTGTTATCTGGACAACAAAACAGAACACGAGCAGCCTCTCCAGATGCCTCACCACAGAGCTCCACATGAGGGCTGACCGCACCAGGATCTGCCTCAGCTGAAGGGGAGCGACCACATCTCAGAACTGCACACATTCTGGATTTATCTTGCGATACCGTTTACCTCTCACTAGGGGGTGCTCTCTGGAGTCCTGGGGAAACTTCCTGAAACATGCTGAATTTGCATGCAGCACAAGGGCTATGTTTTTTCCCGAGTAAGCCAGACCTGGGATACTCTGCTGTGATGTTAACCAGAACTGCTCCGTATCCCATGCCGTTAGGTGACACTTAAGTCTGAGACCCTGTCAGAGAAAAGTGACCTCTTCCATCAGCTGCTCCTAACAGTACCTGATGAGCCCCCTGTGAGAATCAGCGACATATAGAAAGCTGGGCCCTCCTGTGCTGTCACTGTCAGGGTGTACGTTTGTTTGTTATGAGCTCTGGCCTACACTTTCTCTAAAAATCCTATATAATAAAAGGCTAATACGCAAATCAACCGAACGGCAGAACAACCAGCTGCTATGATGCGCACTGACCACCAGGGGGCAGGCACTCAATGCAAGATCTGCCCCTGGTGGTCAGTGCGCTCCCACAGGGGGAGTGCTGCTCAACCAAGAGCCAGGCTCATGGCTGGCAAGCACAGCAGCAGTAGTGGGAGCCTCTCCTGCCTCCGAGGCTGCGCTAAGGATGTCCGACTGATGGAGCGGGCCTAAGCCATCAGTCAGACATCCCCCGAGGGCTCCTGGACTGCGAGAGGGTGCAGGTTGGGCTGAAGGACCCCCCTCTGAGTGCACGAATTTCGTGCACTGGGCCTCTAGTATTTCCATAATACTTGGTCCTCTCTCTCTCCCCTCATGACTAACACTGGAGAATTTATGTGGGTTCTCCCTCAGCATCGCTACTCACTCGCTGGCTCCAGCACCCCTTGCTGCCCTGCCACTGCTCCCCACTGAGCACCCTGAGGGCCTCAGGACTGATCAGCACACCGACCTTCTCCATCTCCATGTGGCCTCACTGGCTGTGGAACCTGTGACACTCAGATTCAAGCATTTCTCCACCGAACACATATTTCCAACTTTGGCTAGATCTCCAGATGAACAAGCTGCTAATAGCCAATAAATACCAAACCAAACCTAACCTCTTCCTGAAACTGGCCCTTCTGAAACTCCTCCAGGGTGCCAGTGACACAATAGTGTCGATTGCCCAGCCTGGCACCTCAGCACCGCGCTGGCCTGCCTCTCTACTTGCCTGGTTGGCTGTCTCTCTCTCTCTCACACCCAGCCCCCCTTCCCATTCACACCGTGCCCTCTACACCCCAGCACTTCATACAGCCCCACCTCCATGCATCACCCTTATTACATGGTGAGTTCCACGTGTCTGCGTCATTCAGCCGTACTTCTGAGTTCACTACAATTAAGGACTGTGTCCTTGCATATCCCTGGGTTAGGACAGCACCATATCCAGGGCCAGGACAGTACCGCGTCCCAGGCCAGGAAAGCACCATGTCCAGGGCCAGGAGAGCACCGCGTCCCGGGCGGCATTCAAGAGTCTCTGCAGAAGGAGCCCGAGGGGCCCCGCACCGGCAGTGACACTTGTGTTACGGGGCCTCCACCGCCTGCGTGGCCCAGCCCGCCCTTCCGCTCCCCTGCTCCTGCCAGAAGCACCGGGTGGTCATTCTCCCCTGGAAGAGGCTTCAGTGGCTTCTCAGTGCTGATCAATTAAGTGAAAACATTAATGAAAATTCAAAAGATGGAAGATGCCAGTGACAACAGTTAATGCCAATGACAACATTCCACAGTGAATCCACATTCCCTGACCTGCCCTGGTACCAGACGGTGACGCTGCTCTGGCTCCCTCGGTGAGGGTAGGTCAGCCAGGACGAGAGCCCTGTGGTCCGCGGGCAGTTCTGGGAGTAAGACTGACAGTTGCACGGAGGCAGCAGACAGAGCAGGCGCGGGGGAGAAGCGGCATGTGTGCAAGTCTCTGTATTGTTCCTATGTCCTCTGGTTGCTTTGTCTCCTGATTTATGTAACTGAGCAGCGTCTGTGTGACTGCTGCCCTCGGGGACACACTGTGTGTGACAAAGGCTGACTGGGCCCAGGGAGGACAGGGACTCTCTGCAGTGGCCCTGGGGGCACGGGTCAGTGGGAATCTGGCGCCCTGCGAGCACTCACTGTCCAGGGGGACCTGGGCCCAGGAGCTGAGGAAGGCCAGTGAGGTGAGTGGACGCCCCTTGGGACGTATTCACTGTACATCAGTTTTATCAACACTGCGGGGAGATTTTTATTTGACTGAGTTTGGGGACATTTTAATGCTGTTGCAATCCTCTATCACACGACTGGCTACCTACCAGCTGGAAAATAGATAACGTATCTGAGTAAAGAGATGAGTTTAAAATTCCATTCAAGTCCCCATTCCCAATGTCACTAATGCAGGAGTCTAATTCTTCACCCTCTGTACTCAATCCCATCTCCTCTATCCGACAGGCTGGCACGGCACTGCCATCCAGCATATCATTAATGCCGAGCCCAAGGAAAGCCCATGCCTGCTTCGTACGGGTGAGGCATGTCCAGGAATGTGTTTCCGCTGCGGCTAGAGCTGGACCCTGCCCAGACAGCGCAGCCACGAGGAAAAGGCTCCCTCAGGCAAGCTTCTCATGTGCACGTTCTGGGAGAATTCTGGGTCCACGCTGGAAACCCCAGGGCAACCACCAGTAAATCTATGACGAATACTTAGATTTAAACGAAAATGAGAAAGCGTTGCTACCATGACAGCTAGAGCAGGGCAAGGGGAATGCTCGGGAAGGCTGCACTGACTTCACTTTCATCCAAGAGTTGACATTATTTTTTTTTAACATTTAAAATTATAACTTTTGTAAACGGGATTTTGCCCTCCTAAAAAATTAAGGCTGGTAAAAATATGAGATCGGAACGAATTTTAATAAATTAATGTTAAAAGCACCATCTTTCCAACCTCCTAATACAGGGTCGCTCTCCAGCCTCCACCTGTGAATTGTGTGGGTATTTTAGTGCTTCCATTCAGCAGCGAATACAGAAAACCTCACTGTCTAGATCACATGGGTTAACCTGCAGAAACCCTCATCCCCAGGGTCTGAGAGCAGGTGGATGACCGGGCAGAGGCACTGGACACAGCTGCTCAGGCCAGCGCTCCTTCCCCAGGGCGCGCCCCGCTCCGCCCCCCAACAGTCTGCATGCACAGCTGTTTACCTTGTCACCATTTCCTTCTCCTTGTTTGACGCATGTCCTCCAGAGCACAGCGGTCTGCTCGCTGCAGACAGGAAGTATAAACGATGGTTTTTGAAATACTGATCAATTAGAGGCAGGACAACCTGAAAGGAGGGAGAAGAAGACAGGTGTACACAGTGGAGTTTGGGGGGGTGAGTGAGTGCTGAGGCTGGAGCAGGCAGACCACGTACACATGCAACAGGTCCCAATCCCCGAAGCCGCACCAGCCCCCCACCAGGGAGTGGCTCTCACCTCGCCCTGCTCCTGCCAGTTCCTGTGTGTGTGTGTGTGTGGGGGGGGGGGGGGTTGGGGGGGCGGGGACTTATGAGGGATACACTAAATTGTCAGTTGTTTGGAATGATTTTTAGTATTTTATCAAAATGAAATATTCTTAATAATCCATAAATGCAGTTTGGTCGCAATCAGTGACTGCCACTTATGGGGCCTCTGCCGCGTGTGAGGACGGCAGTGACATCTGCAAGCAATCCACCCGGTGAGACTCTGTGTGGCAGTGCCATCCCTTCTCTGCAGGTGCAAACTGAGGTGTAGACAAGGCGTGGTCCCCTCAGAGTCGCCTCCCACTTCCTGCGCCAGCCCTGGGGGCCTTGGGTGACCTCCTCCCGCCCTGCCCACTTAGCCACAGGCTCTGCCCGGGCCATGCCCTCTGTCTGCAATGCTCCTCCCTCGCCCGCGACAGTCCACTCCCTCCTGCAGGCCTCCTCAGGGCTCTTCCACACGACGCCCTTGCTCACTCCTCAACTAGACGAGGCCTCCCTATTCCCGGCTCTTGCAACACCCTCTGCAGTTTTCCACTCTCTCTGTGATCTGGGATAGTCTCTCCCGCAGAGTCTCTGGGGCACAGAGAACAAGAAACTCTTCCGAGTTTGTTCCCCCTCAGTCTTTTCCTGGACCCTGTGACCACCACCTCGCAGGGTCATTTACCACGAAGCACCCATGCTGAGGGCTCTGCTGGGCATGTAACAACCAGCAGACCAATGTTTGTTGGACAAATAAATGAAAAAAGTAAGACTAAATGACACTCCCAGCACTGAGACTCAAGTCTCTCTCACTACATTGTCCCCTACACGGTGGTGCAGAATATGTATACAGGATAGGAACATGGCCGTCTGGTGATCTTCCTAGAAAGTTGAGACATTGCCCGAACTTAGTGATTGGCATACGATAGGTGCTCAACAAATATGTGAATGAATGTGTCATAGGTCTAGTAGAAATTAAGCCACACTAGGCACCTGCAAACAAAATCACTAGGTTGCTGAGGACGCGGGCGATGCAATACAAGGATGTCTTTAAACAGGGTGCAGGCCATGAATTCAGCATCCCCACCCCTGACTACCCAGCGGATTGCGTCACAGTGAAAGACGCGACAGGCAGTGTGCAGCTCAGAATAAACTTCGGACGCCTCGTGCAGACCTTGAGCAGAAGACCAGACCAGAGAAATCTCCCTGACAGTAAAAGGCACAATTCTAAAAACATAAGGCGGGAGCCAAATGTAAGTCAATCGAAGAATGTGCCATTTTGCAAACAATTTCTAATGCGAGGACTTTGAAAGGAAATTGGCAGACGTGATTCGGTCTTTGGGTTCATTGCAACATCCTGTCCACGGGAAAGTGTCCAGGGCATTCCGTGTCCGTGACAGAGACATGCCAGGACAAGGTCTGACACCTGACAGGCCAGGCACAGTGCAAACACAGAGAAAGTCAATAAACTAACATGGAAACTTGACAACAAACTCTGCACCTTCCCCAGTGGCTAAAGTCATCAATGCTCTGGGCAAACAGCAGACTCTTGATAAACTGTGTTACATGGAATGAACACTCAGTCTCTGACCAACAGGCGGTCTCCGGGCCTCAGCCTCCCCATCTGTAAGCCAGCAGACCTAGGCCCCACCATAAAGGTCCTATTGTGACTGTCCTTTTCATGTTCCCGGTTACAAATCAGCTGGTGTTTTTCATCTTTCTGAAAGACATGCTCAACTAAAAATGTTCAATCATAACAACATTCCAATACTAAGAAACGGGTATTTTCTTCTATGTTGTATGATAAAGCCGGAAAAGGAGAACTCTGTGAACTAAGGCAGGGAGGCAGAGCGAGCTGCGGGAGCCCATCGCCCACAGGGTGCATGCAGCTGTGGGTGCCACGATCTGTGGGCTTGAGAAGAAGTCACACTTAAAGGCAGGTGCGTTCTGAAAAGAGGCGAAAAGCTAACGGTGTCCTCTGTAAGCAAACACACGGAAGCGAAAACAAGACGGACTGTATACTGTACTTTAGCAAAGAACTTGATTTCTTGCTCGTAAGGGAAACGCTGTCCTTTGCCTCTGCAGCCGCCATCTGCAGACAGGAGAGAGTGTTCAGGAACATGGGCACGCCCAGCATTCCAATCCCCACCCGCACGCAGAGTTCCCAGCACTGAGGAATGTGCTACCCCACCGACTGGACGTGAAAAGCCAACCAGAAACACACAGGCTAACTTTGGCAGTGTAGTAAGAAATAAAAAGGAATTTAAACAAACGGCCAAATCAATTAAAAAGCGGCTGAGCAGAGCCCGGCTATGTGTCTGTGAGCACAGGCACCCAGCGCAGCGCCAGGGGCTCAGTGGCCTGGAGAGAGGAATGGCAACAGAACGAGGACGACTGCCCATCTCAGCAGCAGGTCCCACAGCTGGGCTGAGAGAGTGCCTCTAAGCCGAGCGACTTCCATAAGCAAAGCAAAAACACCCAGGTCTCCCCAGGGCCCACAAAATGATCTCGAGGTTCAGAACTGATTGACCGAAGGCATTTAGCTCAGAGGCGGCCTTTTCCTCCCTCCTTCGAGCATGCAGAGGGGGCTTCATGCACGCAGAAGAGGGAATGATACACGAAGGACCATCGTGACGTGCAGCACATGGTGCAGAGGGAGCAATTCAGAGGTAGATACGGGGTTTTAGTAAAATTCGTAGGCAGAGCCTCCATATTTTTAAGAATCAAACTAACTTGCCTGAAAAAGTTCTTTTGCAAACAGAAGTCAAAACCATCTCAGAGATACACTATCAAATCTTAGACACATTCAGGGTAGTTTTTAGAAACTTTAAACAATATTTTGTAATATCACAACAATGTTCTTCCCGTGAATAAGTAAAAGAAAACAATGGCGTTTTAAGACTTGCTAAGTTCATTTTTGCTGTCACTTTTGCATTAAATCTCTCCCACGCGTGTCACGCAAATGGCTGGGTCCATATAAGGGACTGTTGGCTGTCGGTGGCAGGACCGAGGTACCTACCAAACTCCAAGATATACTGATGGGCTTCGTCCACGTAGCGGATGAGCTGCTGAAGGAAGCTGTAGGCAAATCGCTTCTCAATCGTAGGCGCGTCCAACTCCAGGTCCTTGAACCCTCTAGAAGAGCGAATGAAAATGGAAACCAATACCCACAAGACTATTAGGAGGTAAATAGATAGTTAAGAAAATGTTATGTTACATATGCTAATTTAGACGATTATTTAATATTCTGTAGCTAAAGGCAAAAGTGAGATTTAGTTCGTAAGGACTATTTTGAATACGTAGATGTAAAACTGTAGCTAATAACTTTATTACTGTGCAATACACTTTATTACGGTGCTGCCTTTAGAAAAGCAGAGCGTCATTTCTGCCTGGATAACGGGTGGGGAGTAACAAGCTCTAAGAACTGTGGCCAACAGCGACGGGCACTGATGGTTCTGATATGAGCGTCTGAGTGCAGGAAATCGTAGCGCTGAGGTTTAATCAGGTCGCTGACTTCACTCCTGGCCTTAATGAGCCTGACCGGGACGTATAACTAGGCTTACAAGGTGACTGGCGGGGGCATGTGGCTTGTACCTGGACACAGCGTAGCCGTTGATCTGCAAGAACTTGAGGATGTCCTGTGCTTTCTCCCGGTCCTTGGCTTTCTCTTTGGCGGTCAGCGTATCGTACGGCACCAGCAGGGGGTGGTTCCCGCCTCCTAAGAGAATGTCCAGACAAGAACACACAGTAGCAGCGGGGAGTCATCTGGAATGAGACACGCTGCCTATGTCACGGGGCCACAGCACGGAGCGCCTGGGCCCTCTCCTCGCACGAGGATAAAGGGCTCACGCGGGCTCTTCCCCCCAGCGCCAGAGTGCTCCGAGGTGACGGCCATGGGCCTCGGGAGGCAATGACACCGTGAGCACCAGGCTCTCCTGACAGTAGTGCCCACAGCGCCTGCAGCCACGGGAGGGAGAAGGGGCTGGGCTCCCTCCCAGCTGAACATCCCAATCATTTGAAGGTGTAATGGCTCAGGTGCTAAAGCATCTATTTCACCCCAGCAGTGGGACTCTGCGTTTCAGTGAGGATTTTTTTAAAATATTACCTTTGGACTCCAGTTCCATTTTCTTCTTCTTTGCCCATATATTATGGTAGTTTTCAGCCATCATTTCTGCCATAGCCTTAAGTGAACAAAATATTTAGCAACTCAGTTATGTCTGAATAAGTAGAAAAGGGTAACTTTGTTTTCCAATGTGTAATATGAAAGCATGCTTTAAATTAATAAGTCAGAGTGTGTTGGTGATAAAGTACTTCCAGAAAATAATCAAACACAGCTGTCTTTCTTGAAGTCTGACTCCCAGAGGACGGGAATGATGGGGAAATGACAGAAACAGTGGAGGAGATTTGAGGGGAATGGTCACTGTTAGTTTTAATGTTTAAAGACACGTGTCTGATTAATTCAATCATGGAACTTCAAATTAGCTATGAACTTCAATAACAAAAAAGTATTTACCACTTTTTCTTTTAATTTCCAAAGCTTCGGAAGATAACCTAAACCTTATTAAACACCGAAGGCAGAGAACATCAGAGAAGTAGTCTAGATTTTCATCTCAGGGCACACACATAAATTAATTGCTAAAATGTGTGGCACACCAAAAAATGTATATTTTTTGCCAATTTGACAAAAATAGGTGTAAGTTTGATTCAGTCACACTGAGACATGGAAGCACAGAATAGACCAACTGAGGAATCTCAGAGGGAAGGGAGAAGAGGGGACAGGAAGAGATTAACCAAAGAATTTATATACACATGTGCATAACCCATGGACACAGACAATAGTGCAGGGAAGCCCTGGGGAGGGAGTGGGAAAGGGGTCAGTGGGGGGTATCTGTAATACTTTCAACAATAAAGATAAATAACACACACACACACACACACACACACACACACACACAAAACAACAACCCATAAGATTTGCAGAATATTTTAAATAGTAGCCAATACTCACATGCAGGTCCCTGGACAGTGTGACATTGCTCATGTCAATGGCCCGGGGGCTGTACCCATGAGCAGCATCCACAGAAACCTAGACAATTCGTGTGAAAAGTAGTATCTCATTAAAACACCCTGCGGAGAGAGACTTGCAAGGTTCTACAGAAATATAAGGCAAACAGACTTCCACACACACTTCCTCAGACAAAACTGGCAAGTATCTACACAAACAGATCCCACAAACATATCTAGCAAATTAAATTATATTTGACAATTACTTGTGACTGCATACCAATCCCCGGCATCTTCCAGGTTGCCAACTCCAAAAGCTAATCATCAGCATTCAATTGTGCAATGATTCTAAGATTCCAGAATGTTCCCTTAATCAAAGGATCTTTGTGTTCTTGAGTTTCTTACAAATTCTACTTGGCTGCAATGAACTTTACTCTTTCTCACATAACAATAATTAATCAAAGAGGTCAATATTTACAAATGTCTTTATGAGCTAAATGTTAAGATAAAATATAACCAGCTTTTTACTTTTAAAAGTATAACATATATAGGGTGTCCCAAAAAATATATACATACTTTGAAAATTATTAATTCCAATGGGTTAAACCTGAATAGCAAGAAACATCAATTGAGCTATCTGCTGTTAAAGTGTGTATACATTTTTTGGGGACACGTTGTAGTATTCAATGATTTACAAAGATGTCCTATAACCAGAAAGTTTCCTTAATTTTTAAAGTTTTAAATTTATAAAATGAAACATATCTTCTTATCAACGGTAAAAAGGTTCCGCTGTCCTGTGCTCTGATCACATTCCTCCAATGGCATATTAGGTGACAGTGTGTCATCCTATAAATCTAAAAGTATACCTTCACATATTTCACAGTACAGATGTATTATTATATAAATATATATTGGACATACTTCATGATGTATGCATATTGTTATATTTCATATGTATACTCTCTTGTTAGACATGGATAAACATGAAACAAAATGAAAGCTACAGTAAAGCGCATATCTGGGCTTGTGAAACCAAAGGCTGTTGCAGGCCGCCACTAACAAGGGGCTCCTGGCTGCACTCAATTATCTGTACTCCTACTGCCTCGTACTCAGTCTGTGCTCAGTATGTGTTAAAACACATGAAAACAAAATGTAGTTTGAAACGTGTGCACGCACAATGAAAAGGTAAAATATGCTTTTACAGTTTCCATTTACATGATACCTACTTAAGAAAACTTTAGGTAAAATATGCCCAAATCAGAACTTAATCTATTTAAAAGTGTATTTCAAATATGTATTTCATGTGTTTTTCCAAAAACATCTCTATAAATGGCAATATAAACATAATGGTCTGTGTACCCAGATACAGTGGCCTGAGCAGCCTGGACAGGGACAATCACAGACTTAGCTTCAGGAAAACGAAAGGACCAGAGCTGAGAGTTGGTGTTTGGTCCGACCTTGAACCCAGGTTCTCCAGGTCTAGGCTGTGCCTCCTGGAGCAGCGGTCGCCAACCGGTAGTCCGCGAGGTCCGAAAGGTTGGCGACTGCTGTCCTGGAGCACTTAGCTGCACATCTAGCAGCTTGCTGAGGGGATGGGGCTTCCTGGATGTGCCCATTAGTGACGAGCTCTGACTGTCTGGGTGCGCAGCGGACCTTTGCAAGTGGCAGGTGCTCAAGCTCCCTGGATGGCACAGCCACGTGGGCTCGAGGTTGGGATCACTTCTGCCTGGCCTCCCGCTTCTCCCTAAGGACCAGCCTTCAGCTCTTACTGGAGAGGAGAAAGTTCTAGAAAACCCACTTGCAGGTAGTGAACACACTACCACTTTCATTGGTGCAACTTCAAGGCCGTACCCCTGGGGACCCCTTCACAGCCTGGCCAGGTAAGGGCGGCCTGGCTAACCTCTCTAGCACTTTAACCAAGACATCACCGAAAATTTAAAAAAGGAACAAATGTGTTTTTCCCTCTAAACTTTGTTAATCTTCAGAATTTTCAAATCATTTGTTTTGAAACGCCCAATAAGTAAATAAAAGATTAGAATTATCTTGCAACAGCATAAACCATGGCTTCCGGGCGGTGCGCTCACCTGGCTGGTCTGAGAGATGCGCCGGGTCCGGTGGTAGAGGGCCATGCTGTCCCCCTCCCGCGTGCGCTCAATTCTCCAGCCCCAAGCCAGCATCGTTTTCAAAGATTCTTTGATTGGCCAGCGATAGATTTCTTTTTCCTACAGACAAAAAGGAGGAGAAAATAAAAGGTGTGGGGGAATATTAAGAATCCAAATAAAAATGAAAATATTTAATGCTTTGCTCTGTAATAGACTGACTTCATTTTTTAAAAAAATGATTGAACCCGTGGACACGACAATGGCATGCGTGGTGAGGGCCTGGGGGGTGGGGGAAAAGGACGAGTGGGCTGGACGAGGTTCATGGGGGGAAAGGAGGACCTATTAATACTTTCAACAACAAAGACTCAAAGAAGAAGAGTTAAGAAAGATTAAAAAAAACCCACGATTGACATGTTCATTCAAAAATAAAAAGGAAAGTAACAATGAGAGTGTGAGCAGGCCCTGGTCTGACAGATGCTAACGGGGCCCTGCTCATCACAGCCCAGGGGCTGGTTTCCCTCCGCGACCCAGCTCCTGACACTTTAGACAGAACTGAAAGGAGAAACACAGGCAGCAAAGCGCAGGTTAGATGAAGGCGCACGAAGGCTCTCCTCCCATCGTAATCAAGAGACCGAACTGTCCTCCCCGAGCCCCTTTGTCTCCATCACCTCCCCCACCAACTCACTACCTCGAAGAGCCAGAAACCCTTCCACCTCACTCTCAAGAAGCTGGTTACCCAAAGAAACTAAGTACATGAGAACTTACAAACAACAACACTAAGAGATGACTCCATTATCCCTCAGCAAGACACTCTCAGGAATGATAAGAATATTTTCTAAAGTTCTTAAAAATGCAGGAGAGGAACAAAACTCAAAAAGGAACAGAAAAATATTAAGTAGAGAAGAAAATAAATTAAATAATGACAGAAAATGGGAATAGAGGGGAAAAAACAAAACAAAAGATAAAAGATAGTAAAGAAGCCTTGGAATAAAAGTTAAAGATAGTATATATAAAGTAAAAAAGAGATTTTAATAGGAAATTACATAACAAAATTTTTTGGAAAAAAAATTAAAACTATATAACCTAAAAAACCCTCACCTTTTCAGATAATAGTTTATATGGCTTCATTAATGGTTGAACTTTAGATGAGTCTGAATAAGTTTCTCCATAAATCCATCCATTGGCCAACTAAGAAAACAAACATCAAAATCGTTTTGCATGTATTAATTTTAGAGAGTGTATGTGTGCAGGTGTTTAAGTGTACACATGATGAAATAAACCTAAAATGCACCAAGATAAAGATTAAGGTTTGAATTTTATCCAGCATAATTTAATATAAAAATTGCCATCCCAATCAACATTATGTTGAGGAATCTCTGGAACACCTCGACCAGGGCCAGGGAACCTGCAACCAAGGTACGTGCCCTTGACCATAATGGAACCTGAACCCTTCAGTTGGTGGGCCGGCGCTCTATCCACTGAGCCAAACCAGCCAGGGCTGAACACCAATATTCTTATTCATAAAGTGTGTATCGTATGTGTATTAGTGGCAGAGCTAGCTAATATTATATTAGCAAGTCATTGAAATGTTCTTTCCTAATCTAGATAAAGCTCTCCCTTTAAGGGAGAAAACTGCGTGGTCAGAACCGGGGGGCCCGGTGCCGCTCGGTGCCGCTCGAGGGGGCCTCTGGCCTTACCTTGTCCATGGACCACCTGTCGTGGGAGTGCTCAGCATATTTGTTAATGAAGTATTCCAGCTTCTCAGGAATCGTAATACTGTGGGAGAAACAGAGAAAAGGCTTGGTGCTCACAGGATCGCAGGGACTCACATTAATCATTTACTCACAGCCCCTGAATGCTTAAATCCCACTCAATGCATAGCTGTTAAAAAATTTGTTCTAACAAGGTATTACTTTTCCATATGATAGGAACAATGGCATAAAAGAGAAGCAGAGAATGTTCTATCTGCTTATCACATATTGATTCATACTTTATAATGTCTTAGCATAAGTTAAACATAATATTTATGTGTAGTATAAATAAAAGTAATTAAAATGCATTCAAAGATGAGGACAATAGACCATACCACATTTTTTTAAAAAACCTGAATCAAGATATGGTTCGATGTAACAAGCTTAAAGGCACACTTCTCTCCCATATTCACTTTTTGAAGTTATTCCTTTTTGACTTCAGTCTCTTCTGCAACAACTCTACATGGGTAGAAGACTGCTGAACTCTGACCAGTTACATTATTTAAGTGTACTAAATTTTAAATTAATTTCATACAACGAGTGATGTGCTAATGACTTTAATTATTAATGGTCTATCCTACTGTTCTAATTGTTACTAATATAGAATACAGGGAAACATAACTAACACACGCTTCAGGATTTTATAACATTTATTCTTGATTCCTTTTACGGTTAAATAAATATCTGATCTCTTGAACAAATGCTGAGTGCATGCAATTGATGGACTCGTGAAGATAAAATATATCTATGAATGAAAAATTAAGTATATGTATAATCTCATTCTTTAGTGAATATGACTTATTAATGAAATTAATGTTGAAATAGAATTCTAACTACAACCTGGTATAATGAGATGGTGACTGTTCTTTCTCAGCTGTTATCAGTAACTGAATTACGGGATACACACGTACTTCGGAAAAATATATATAAAAGTCACAGAGACAGCAATTATTGAGATTACTGTTTATACCTAATCCATTTCAAAGTCCCCAAAGAGCAAGCCTAGGTAAATTAATACATATGCCCAACATTTATTAATTAATTCGATTTAATTAATCAAAACTGTGACATCGTTCTGATGTTATTTTAAAACCCTGGATTCTGCTGTATGCTAGCAAACCAGAACCTTACCAAGTAGGAATGTGAACAGGTGGTTTGCTTTACTTACTTTGGAAGAAGTACAAGGGTCAGTCGCATAAGCCCCATACTGGGTGGAGTCTTTTCTCACAGGACTGTCATCAAGTACCAAACATGCACATTTCAGGCGCACTGAGCTGCCTGCACACACTGGGGCCGAAGTGATCCAGGAAGGGGAGTGACCAGCTCGGGGCTGCCCAGAAGGTGGAAAGTTAAACTCCAAAGCAAGTTCACCAGGCAGAGAGTGGCTAGCGAGGGACGACCTTGTGAATACTGATCTTGCTGAGTGACCACAGACTCAATGATAATGTGGCCTGAAGAGGCAGCTCTCCTTGCAAGTGGGAAACCATGTTCCTACTTAATGACAGTAACAGCAACAACACAAGTGCCGAGACTCCAAACACCCAAGGTACCCAAACATCCTATTTGTTGAACATTTTACGCAATGAAGCCCACGGAAGAAGTTTCACCACGTTGAGTGACAGTATGTCTGTGTTAAGAGGGTCACACTGCCTTCTAACTGTAGACTAACTTTCCCACAAACGCCTTCATGTGATATTCCCATCAACTTCCCACTGTGCTTTATCCACTGAATGTCAGCGGGACCCTCGGCCAGAGGACAGAGCTGTGCTCATGCCCGGGGGCATGGAGGCAGAGACCTACACAGAGGTTGGCTGCTATTTCAATAAAGATTTTGGGTAAATTTTCAACCAACCACGTAACGGATAGACTTTCTTGATTCTCAGCACTACAGATGCTCCATGTGGTTATAAAGAGAGGCCCCCGATTCTGTTAGGAGAGGCCTAGAAGGCACAGCTCATCTACTTGGGGTACTCAGATAATTGTTATCACTGCCACCATTTAATCGGGAAGAGGGCCCCCTCGTAAAGATACTGGTTCACAGGGGAGGACGAGAGGAAGTTCACTTCAGCACCTTATCAGTTCAGACTTCACACATCATTTACAACAAAAAGCTGCCACCACAGAAAGAGTCCATACTTTGAGGTTTCGACAGGCTGGGGGTTGAAATTCCCCTCCGAATCCATGGATGACTGCTTCTCCATCATGCCCACGTGGTTTGACTCCATGTAGTCTGGGGGCAGTGCGCCCGCCACCGCACTCAGGCACGGCAGAGCCAGTTTGAAAAGCTCTTGTTCATATTTCTAAGAGGAGATGGAGAACCAAAAGAATGAAATAAATAGTGTGTCACGATTCAGCCAAAGTTGTCCACACGATCACTGTGGAGGGCGAGGTGCTGAAGGAGAAATGTGAATCCCCTGGGCCAACTCGGCTCACCAGCAGATTCTGCCCCAGAAAACAGGCCATTCAGCCGAAATCCCTGCAAATACAAGAGACGCTGACAGCAACACGCTGCAGCTGCAGCCTCAGAAAACATCTTTGCTTCTCTAAATCTGTATTCCTCATACCTGAAACGATGCGGCTTTGAATATGCTGAGTGTATAACAGAGTGGGCAACGTGTCTTTACAACCTAAACCCCGTTTCAGGTAACGAGGACTGATTTCTCAGTTATTGTCAGTTATTGGGCCGCACATCATAGAGACCACATGTGAGGACATCTGCGGAGGGCATTTCAGTGCAAAGACATAGGGATTCTGGCCAAACTGGGGGGAAACACACTGAACTTCCTGGTATATAAATTACATGATTCATTAAATTTGTATTTACAGATTTTTTTAAAAATCAAAAATAATCATTTAAATCAGATCTCACTTTAACCATTTAACTTTAATGTTGTTAATTCTTATAAAAATGTCTTGTACATATTATTTTCAAAGGACTCTGTTTACCAAAGATAATTCAGCAAGAAAAATTATCAAGAAGTCACTACTAAAGGAAATCACATGAACTTTGCCTTACTGGGAGGCAAACTTTGGCTATTAGGGAAGTCTCATAAAGTCTCATGAAGTCCCATCAAGTCTATCGGGGAAGACAAAATGATTGTGATCAATAATGTAAGCACAACTGTACTCAGCAAGATGTCTACTTTTCTCTGTGATCATCCACTCTTCTCAAAGTATATGGGTCGATGAGGGGCCGTCTGAGTGGAGGGGCTTACATGCCCATAGAAGCAAGTGGACAGTCAGTAAACCACTGGAATATTACTACTCCAGGAGATTTGATATAGTATATTTTCATACTTGATATGATTTCTTCAGGTTTTATAAGATTGGGGAGGTAACTAAGGGGATTTTGAGCCCAAATAAGACCAAATACAACAGAAACGTTATCAACCATGTGCATAATTTCCTAAATTGCTTAGCCATTTTAAATTCAGAAAGTGTTATGATCGCAAAGACATGGTACCATAGCAATTATGAAAAGTCTTAATGAATTTCATTTTTAACATTTGCTATAAATTCAGGGGGGAAAAGAAAAAACTGTAAGTTTTGATAATTCTTATCAAGAACTTATGCCTTTAATTATTTTATCACACAAATAAGCTCACAAAATATTAAAGTACCTTTTGAGACAGGGCATCAAAAATGCCCCAGAACAATTTTCTTGATAAATGAAGTTCTTCCTCCGAGGCAGCTCCGAAGTTCCCCCACCCGCCCGGCAGACAGTAGTACTTCCAGCACCTTTCATAGTGGTTTGTCAGCAGCTACGGGAAACAACGATAAAGGCCATGAGCTAAAGACTCCTTTGATGCTTTTCCATTTCTTCCCACATGGCGTTCCGATACCATGCAATAAGGTAAACAGAACCAAAACGGCTCGATCCACCTGAATTCTTCTGGGTGACCTTGTCCCATGTCTGTTTCAAATGTAACAGTGGTCACGGCAGAGAGATCTATGGACCAATTTTACAAATCGCTCACCTGGCACATTCTTTATGAGGCCGTGGGATTGTCTTTGCATCTCTGTGTTCTACGTTAGTGCCCAGCACTTACCTCCTCACAGTTTCATGAACTGGGATCCCCTGGGCTCCGTGAGCATAACAAAGGGACTGGTGTCAGGGTGATCTGAGCACTAACAGCCCCAGGACAGGGGACCTAAAATGTGCCTTTTGAGGGAACTGCACCTCTGAACGTTTGTGCTTCTCTCTGCAACCCTTCCCCCCACACTCTGTGATGGGCTATCTCTAAGTAACCCCCCCCCCCCCCACCAAACTGCCCACTTCAAGCATTTCTTTAAGTATATTTTCAATTTATTATCTTACTGGGTGTCTATGTTACTTACCAAGTTTTCCTATAAACATTTTATTTGTTTAGAACTAACCTGGAAATTCAAACTATAATATCTTTCAATTTTGGGGTAGTTCTTTGGATAATGTGCTCTTGATCCATAAACTAACAAATATTCACAATTATTTGCCAAGTTAATAAAATGATGTTTATGAATCAACTAAAAATTTTTGGATTGTGCCCTGGCTGGATGGCTCGGTTCGTTGGAGCATCGTCCTGGACACCAAAATGATTGCGGGTTTGATCATTCATGGAAAGAATAATAACGCAGAGCAGAGAGAATGCAGTGACTTCTCTATCCTCCGTGACAAAGCATAACTGCTATACAGAAAGGTTCCCTTCCAACCTTACGCCATGACATCTGGAAACCATCATTAAATTGCCAACTTAGAACCGCTATTTTCAAAGCCGCTCTTCATCCCTGAGGCTGCTGATGTTCTGGGCCAGGCCTGTCACCACGTTTCCAGCCTGAGGATTTCTTGGCTCATCTTTTTCTTGTGGCCCATTTGTTCCCACTGATTTCCATTTCCACTGACTTATAGGAAATCAATCTTGGGATTTCTGTGGTCTTTTATTGCTTATAGTTTAGGTTGATGCACACAGATCTATACTTAGATGCCCATTTCATCAACTGGAAGAAATCTTCCGACATCAGACATCAAACATGATGTGTCGAAGAGACGTACATACAGGTTGTAACAAGAAACAGTCAGAGGACCAGGCAGTGAAATAACTGTGAACGTGTCTCATCCTTACCTTGAGGGGCATCTTTGCATGCTCATTTAACAGCGGGACATCAAACACGAATCTCCTGAGTAAATGCTGCATCATAGAAGGTCTCAGTTGGCTGGTGGAACAAAGCTGATTTTAATAATGGAGTAAACGGTCTAAACTAAGTAGGTAATTCATTAGACTAAATTAAATGTGCCTCTCTTCAGAGGATGTTAGTTTTAGGTGTTCCCATGCAAAGATTAACCAATGGTTGCACAGTGAGTAAGAGGCTCCATTTGCACCTTGTCTCCTCTCTGACCTGAAGACTGATCCCTCCTTCCCACAGGACACGCTTTTTCTTTGCTCCCTCCCTTCCTAACACGACGTAGTGTCTTCCCTCACTCCCACGAGTGGAAGGGTCTCCAGTGACAAGATGGGAAGCAGAAAGATGAGCGAGTGAGGAGCAGGAGGGAGAAAGGGCTGAGACTGAAGTTCTGCCAGAGGATGACGGGAAAGGTGGACGTGGCAGACATCAGCCCTCTGCTATGTCAGGCAACCTTGAAGCTCCTACCCACTTAATATGTAGACAAATCTGAGAGTTACGTATTTTGATTCCATTTTATAGAATTTTAGCCTCAGGGAAGTGATAGAACTGATCTAATTTTTCACCTCCCCTAGTCCCATCTGGCTTCCAAACCCCTACACCCCACTGTGAGTGGAAACCTTCCCTTCACAGTGTACTGCCAGCTGCAAGCCTGCACCTCCAGGAGCTCCTGTTCAATGAGAAAGAGCCTCCATCCTCGTTAGGGGCCTGAGAAGTTGTCCCTTTCACCGTCAGAACTCCAGAGGTAGGAGACGGTTCTGGCTTTCATGGGGAAGGCATTTGAACACCTCTACCTACAGGAAGTGGTTTTCCAGCTGGAGGAAGAGCCAGCCTTCCTCACTGCCACCCATAAGTAATGCTTTAATATTACTAGTATACCGAATCATTTTCCATATTTAGTAAGGACCTCTTTCTCTTCTATTCTGGAAGAATCAAAAGGGGAGAATCTATTCGTCTTACACTAAAGTGGCCAGGGACTCCTTATACCACCACCTCGCCCACAAACATCTGGGACAGCACAACTCGTCCAACATCACATCCAATGGCTAGATACCCTTGAGAGGTTTGGGGAAACACTGCTAAACTTAGCTCATACCTTAGTACAAGGACTACCTACTAGAAGTTAATCTTTTGATACAGAAGTTGTTTCCAAAATTCATAACAGCTTGTAGAGGACCACAGAGTAATAAATTCTCTTTCTGAAAGAAGGAGAGACTTGGTAAAGTTATTTCCCACTCACCCACAAATAGAGAGCAAACAAACTTCTATGGAATCCCGCTGAGCTTTGGTCAGTGAGCAGCCCTTAGAAAGTCTGTACACGGTATGAAGCAACGAGTCGATGAGGGAAGCGTGGTGCTCTGTGCCAGCAAAAAGAGGAGCACATCTTGTTAACAAAGGCAACACGGCCGTGCAGAGGTACCGATTGAGGGCCAAGGCCATGTCCGTAGCACTCAAAGCAGCCTGAAAAGGAATTGGAGAGGAGAAACTCATTTGTGTTTGGGGAATCAACAGGTTGACATGTAATTTCATCATCTAAAAAGTGACAAAAAAGTAAAAATGTATACCTTTAAATGTGATTCATATGATTTTTACCACTAAAAACAATCAACTTCAATTGCTTATCAATAGATAAAAATAAATGAAGTGCTATCTCCTCCGAGAGCCCAAGAGCCAAGGGGCTCATATTCTATAACAGAACATCAATAGTAGGAGAAATGGAAGATAAAGACAATAATGATATCAAAGAATGTGAGTACTTTACTAGGAGAAGAAAGAGAAAAGAGCTTATTATCAAAACATATTTCATCTTCATACATTCTCTCGGAATTCTACTTATTAATAGTTTCTATTTCTGCTCATGTCCACCAGCATCATTACTATGCTATCTCAGAATTTCATGTAAACACACCCAAAGAAAAAAAATTTAAGTTTAATTTTTATGATTCTCCTCTCATGGCATTAATGAAATCCCTATTGTCAACTAACAATCTATTTCCTGCTGAAATCAGAAGACCCATTTAGCTGAGAATGGAAGGAGGTGTTATAAAACTACTGGACAATAAGTTACAGCTTATTCCACAAAGTTTCAAGCAACAGCAAATTAACACTGATGATGACAGAGTCTTGATGGAGCCACTGGGTACATGGGGCAGATCTTAACCTATCTGTACGTCAACATGAAGACACCAGGATAACATCATGAGCGCATGACTCAGCAATGTCCATTAAACCTTCTTAATACTTTAACTGATTTATTGAGAATAACTGTTTAGGTCAACTTAGAGGTTATCAGGAGCCACAGTGACCTCCCAAATTAGGCTTTCGATGAGTTTCTCATTGTCTTCCATTGCACCTGATTAGAATTCTTATCTTATTCTTGAGGCTGAGTCTTCTCTACTATTCAATGCATTCCTTGAGGAAATACTCTATTTTATTATCTGTTTATACATTGCTTGCCTAAAAATATAATAGGCGCTCAATAAACATTTGGTGACAATAAATGAATAAATTTGTCTATGAAAAAAGTATCACAAGCCAGAGACTGAAGAGTCACAATCCGGGAAGCCAGGAGTTCAAGTCATTACCGTGTCTAAGGAAGCAGCAGCCCGGAGATCTGGCAGAAAGCCAACCTCCAGGAGGTGGAGGAGGAAATCCTGAACCTCAATGCCATAGACCCTGTCAAGGAACAAAACCATGGCTGCCTTGTGATCTGGGCAGAACCCCGCAGACATGTCAGGCTCCACCACATTCCCATCTGAAAGAGAGAAGGTGACAGGTCGTAGTCAGTGGTCATGCCATTCGAGAGACAGAGTACAACTGTCTGCTCTCCAGCCCCCTCATGCTTTAAGCCAAGTTGTCTGCTGAATGGTTTTCTGTTATTCTGTTGAACAAGCTAATGCTGGGAACTGGCTCAGAACATATGACAGTGCAATTTAAATCCCAGTCATGGCAATGTTATTTGTATATCCATTTGTTAACAATGTGATAAGGATAGCATTCTGCTAGATACTGAGAAGTAAAAGAAAGAAGGTATCCAAAATCCACATTGTAAAACCAGGAGTAAATACCATGAAAAGTTAAAACATAAAACGACGTTTCACTCTTTTCAATAATAGGAGCCTCTTTTACACGTTGATAAAACTTACTAACCACAATGGGATACTCTCGATACATTTATATATTTGTAGAGTAGATAATTACAAAATGATGAAACAATCCTATGAAACCAGTTTGACTTTCAAATGAAATATATTTCATGAACGTAATTACAATTAACAACATTTAAAACATATCTGAGCATTATATTATTTTCTCTATCAACAACCAGTGTTGATGTCTATATACATCACTAAATCCTTTACTATAACTCCATAGATTCATAGGTTGGGGACCATAATATTAGGGATTATGGGGTTACGTGTCAACTTAATTTACTGGGAAAATGATGTCCTCTCTGTTTGGCCATGTGATGATTATGCCAACTGCTGCTCTAACACACCACGAGATTCCACAAAGAATATCACGGAATCTTTAATGATGATGCCATGTCGAAGCAAGAAGAACCCAGGGAAAGATGACAGACATGACCATAACATCCCAAAGAACAGTCACAACTTTTTTTATATATATATATATATATATATTTTATTGATTTTTTTACAGAGAGGAAGGGAGAGAGACAGAGAGTCAGAAACATCGATGAGAGAGAAACATCGATCAGCTTCCTCCTGCACATCTCCCACTGGGGATATGCCTGCAACCCAGGTACATGCCCTCGACCAGAATCGAACCTGGGACCCTTCAGTCCGCAGGCCGACGCTCTATCCACTGAGCCAAACCGATTTCGGCAACTTTTTTGTTTTTATTCGACTGAATTTGATATTATGAATGAATTTGATATTTACATCATGAAAATAAACAAATAACAATGTTTTAAGGGAAATGAGATTAAAGACTAAGGCTGTACACCTACTAATTGCAAATTTAGTTCTAAACCAAGTAAAATTGGATTTAAAATCCGGCCAATCCCTAGTGTTAAATCAGTGTGGTATAATTTTTTTTTCCCTTTTTAAAAAAATAGATTTTTACTTATTGACTTGAGAGAGAGAGGAAGCGGGGGAGAGAGAGAAACATCGATTTGTTGTTCTACATGTTTATGCAGTCATTGGTTGATTCTCGTATGTGCCCTGGCCTGTGATGGAACCCTCAACCTTCGCATATCAGCATGATGCTCTAATCAACTGAGCTACCTGGCCAGTGTCTGTAATTTTCTATTAAAAGCCTATATGAAATTCCAGTTCAAGTCTCCTAAAAAGCACATGATATGAAATTTAAACGTATCAGATTCTATTATTTTAACATACGGTTGAGCCTAACTCACAGATGCTAAAATAAGAAATGGTGAGTCATTCACAGATCCTAGGATAAGATTTGGGTTTGAAACACTCATTCATTTAAAGAGTGACAACGGCATCCACCTGGGACCCAGGGCTCAGTGACGTGCACGGTCGCTAGGTCTGTTCACTGGCTCCCCCAACACAGACAACAACCCGATGAGCAGCCTCCTCTGCTAACTGGCATGCAGAGAACTGGACTTGGGCTTTACCCTGGGGACCTGCAGGGTCCATCTGCCTGAAGTCACCCCCTCGACCTTTGTCCAGCCTTCCTGGGCCCAGAGCCGGGGGAGCAGCATCTCTTTCCGAGACCACATATTGCCTTCGGGTCTCTGAGCCCCTCCCCCTTTCATTGTTATATGGCCACACTCGGTTCTAGAACAAGTGTGCTCTAAACGGTTCAGACAGGCCTTAGCTAATCAGAGGGACCTCACCTTTGGCTATCGCAGGCATCTGGAAAGTGATGCTGATCACGCCCACCAAATCTCCCAGTGGAATCAGGGACCTCAAAATTGATCTGATCCTGATGGCTTCCCCCTTCCCGGCGTGAATCAACTACAGGAAGAGAACAAGGAGCATTAGAATCCCTCTGTAACATCCATGCTATCATTCTGCCTACAAACTTGAAGTACAAAATCGTGACTGAAATGATTTTCCTTGACGGATATGCATAAAGTTAGACCTGGCTCAGAAACGGTTGTTTCGGGCTTACAGATGCTATTTCCCTGCCACAGTCTCCTCTGACATCAGCACACTATACCAAGGCTAGTGGCCGGCAGTGTTATTCTTAAGGAGCATGAAGATCATTGGTCTGGGTGCTGGGGGACACCCCTACCAGCTACCGTGTCTTCACACAGAGGAGCCAGGGTGCCGCTCTGGGGCCCCAGGAACTTACGTGCATTTCAGGAGCACAACGTCCTAACAGGTCAATCAAAGCCGCATAGAAGGTCATGATGGCGTTCCCCATGTGGATGGTGTTGTCCTCCTCCGCTGTGTCACTTTCATGGATCATTCCAGGGAAACAGAAACAAATCAAACGGGAGGATGAAGGGACATTTCTGGTTTATTACATGTTCTCAGGGGACAGGGGCCACAAGGTAATTCATCCTGATGCTTTTCATGTCTGTGTTTAATTTACAGCTGGGCATTTTAAAGCAAAATGACAATGCATTCAAGACCAGATTTGAGATTCTGTCACCAAGGACACACTTGTGGGAATGTGAATATTAAGATCCTTTCAAGAAGGAAAAAAAAAAAGAACTGCTAATTTGATGATTCTGCTCAATTTGTAGTGGCAGCTAGGTCATTAACAAGGAAGGTAAGAGATGGAAGGACCTGGTAAACTTAGAATGCTTTTGTGACTAGATACATTTAGAGAAAGGGTGACAAAGATCTGTCCCATAAGGTCACATATATAGGGTGTCCAGTACAGTGTTTTCCCCAGAGGAAGAACTTCATAAACATGATCTCAGTTACCCACTCATCTCTTACCCACCAACCCACTCCCAGTAATCCGGCATGTCCCCCTCCCACTCTGTGGGGAAAACATAAATACTTCATTGTCTCACTGAGGACAGACAAATGTTGATGGACCTGGAGACCAAGGCCTTCCTCCTTTGGCAGCTCAGGAGTCCGCTGTTCCCCTGCATCAGAGGTCTGACCCGGGACAGCGAGGCTGCACTGGCCACACCTTTCCTGGCGTGCCAGGCTGTTCCCAGGGCCCTGGAGTGCACACCCACCGGTGTGGGTGGGGCCAGATCTCTAGATGTACTTTCTGCTACTTAGAGAAACTGAGGGCTCCCTCGTTCCTCTGTGGCTGACTGATAAGTACAGAACCTCCCAGTCTGGAGCCCAGCCACGGTGTGGACAGCACTCCGTGCAGCAGGGTTGGCAGGACCACATCTGTGCTTGAACTTGCCTCCAATAGGCCCTGTGTTGTTTCTTCTCCAGGAGTGGGGGTGATGAGCCTAGCAGGACTGCCACCTCCCAGAGTAAGACAACAGGAGCGGCAGCCGGGATTAAAGCATGTCCATCGCTGAAGTTAGTACTCACAACCTGCGCATGTCTGGACAAATGGAAGGCGGTCGCTGCCCCCTCCATCACTCCTAGCATGATGACACCCTCTCTTCTGGACTAATCCCCCATTATCTTCCTAAAGGTCTCCCTCATTCACTATTGTCATGAAAACTCATTCTAGCTGCTTCCTCTGACCTTGACTCCAGGTGCGAAGGCTCGCTGCCAACACTGTAAGAAGGAAATTTGCCAGAGCCCCTGGGAGAAGTCACTGATGAGAGACAACCTCCCACAACCAGAGCGTCTCACTACAGCCACATCTTCCTCAGGTCTCTGTTCATTCAGCCTGGTCCCGCAGCCCCCCATCCCTCTCCCACATCTAACACACTTGGTCTCCAAGGGGAGAAATCACCAGTTACATTGAAATTAACAGACTGCAAATTATATTTTGTAAAAGTTCAAGTCAAGTAGCACAAATTTACTCCTAAGAGTGTGTGTATTGGACCTACGGGGTTTTGCTGGACCCGCTGGTTGGTGAGGGGCCATCTCGAGAAGGGTCCTCTGCGATTTTGATGGCCTCCTCCATGGCTGCGAGGAGCCCGTTCCCACCCTCGCCGCGCAGGGCGGGGCCGAAGCACTCGGGCCTGCGGATGAGCAGCCGCACCACCACGTTCGCGTTCTCCTCCACACTCTCCCCTGCAGGCACAAGCGGGGTCACACAGGCTTCTGAGCAAATGATGTTACATTAATTCACTTATATTATAAAAAAGTAATAACTAAAACCAACAAACATGGTGGTAAAGCCAAAATTACATTCAGATGACTAGTTTTATGTATACAAGACTGCCACATTTTCTGTTCTTGTACTTTAACATTTCCAATGTAAAGCATTATGGAGGCATATACTGTTAATTTGTAACTTGAAGC
Organism: Myotis nattereri; assembly: GCF_964212035.1. Classification (NCBI taxonomy): domain Eukaryota; kingdom Metazoa; phylum Chordata; class Mammalia; order Chiroptera; family Vespertilionidae; genus Myotis; species Myotis nattereri. The sequence continues at coordinate 5,056,437 of NC_138096.1, read as the reverse complement.
CATAGTCCTAGGCCTTATAGAATCCAATTACAAAAATTTATAAGAATGTAAGTACAGAAAGTTTTTAATTTAATAATGAAGTATAGCATCACTATCAAAACACATATTATAAAATAAGTTGTTACTGTAAATATCTGATGATAAAATATTCTGTTTCTTTTCTAATATTTACCTCCCCCATGAAAATGCTGGCATATATCACTATTTTATAACTATTTCTATGCAGTTTTAATAATAAGCGAGAGGACCCCACAAGCCATCCGTCCTACCATTACAGAAAACAGCAAATCTGAGAAAGTCGAGATATCTCTCCCCTTCGACTGGGTTCCAGCCAATGTCTGGGTACCCCTTGGCCACCAGCATCGGGCAGCTCTGCAGTCCACAGCCGGCCAAATACCGGACGACCTGCCAACAGGATGAGGAGCAGAGCGTGAGCCCTCGGGCGTCAAGTCAGAGGTCAGCTGCTGACTCCAGACTGTGGAGACGCCATCTAAGGGTGGTTTGTAACAAATGCAGCTTTGAAAGTTTTTGTGTGTTTTTTAATCTTTATTGTTGGGTATTACAGATACTCGCCCCCCGCTTTCCCCCCATTGTCCCCCTCCACAGGGATCCCACCCGGTCCCAGGCCTTCACCACCCTATTGTGTCCATAGGTAATGCATATCTATAATAATAAAAGCATAATATGCTAATTAGACCAGACGTCCTTCTGGACGACCATCCTGATGATCTTCCTGATGAAGCTGGGGCTGCGAGGGCTGAGGCAAGCCGCTGCAGCTGTGAGGTCCGAGACCCTTGCACGAATTTCATGCATCGGGCCTCTAGTATGCAATATAAGACCTTTGGTTAATCTATTCCTGCTCCCCCTCCCCCCCCCTGTCCCTCTGAGATTCGTCTGTCTGTTCCATTCCATGCCTCTGGTTCTATTTTATTCATCAGTTTATTTTGTTCATTAGATTCCTTGTTCATTTATTTTCATTTTTAGATTCAATTGTTGATAGATGTGTATCTATTGCCATTTTATTATTCACATTTATGATCTTTTTTCTTCTCCTTCTTCCTCTTCTTAAAGAACACCCTTCAACATTTCATGAATACTGGTTTGGTGGTGATGAACTCCTTCAGCTTTTTCTTGTCTGTGTAGCTCTTTATCTGACCTTCAATTCTAAATGAGAGCTTTGCTGGGCAGAGTATTCTTGGTTGTAGGTCCTTGCTATTCATCACTTTGGATATTTCTTGCCACTCCCTTCTGCCCTGCAGTTTCTGTTGAGAAATCAGCTGGCAGCCGTATGGGCGCTCCCTTGTAACTAACTGCTTTTCTCCCTGCTTTTAAGGTTCTTTGATCCAGGCCACAGCGTTCCAGCTGCTGTGTGGGTATTAGTGTGTATATTAGATCTAGAGTCTAATTAATCTTCAGACCCCTGGAAGCAAAATTCCCCCGCAGGGTCTGGTGCCTGCGGGATCTCCTGTGGGTGTGCCGCTTGTGGAGCTAAATGGGTCGTGCTCTGGTGTAGTCTGAAGCCCTCCACTGATGTGTTGGTTCTGGCACCTCTTGGGAGGGACCAGTGCAGGTCAATGTCAGACGCTGCCTTTCAGAGCCTTGGGCTACTTGTCAGGAGCAACCAAGTGACCTGCAGCTTGTGGCTGCCTATGCTGGGCCTGGGTGGCGTGGGGTGATCCGAGCTGTGCACCAAGGCTGGCTTCCCCAACACTGAGTCTGGGGGCAGGTGAGCACAAGGCCCAAGGCGTCCTGAGACCCACCTCGGCCTGGCAGCTGCCTGTTAGGCTCAGTCACTGGACGAGCCTCGGGCAGTAGGCAAGTTGCATGAGGGAGGTTCTCAGTGAGTCCCCAGGTAGGGGCGCATGGTGTTCACCAGGTTGATACAGACTCAAATTTGGCGCCAGTGCTGGGTCTGAGGCCACTCAGCACAAGTCCCCGGGTGCACCAAGGCCAGCCGCCTCCTGCCTGGGTTGCATGGACCCGTGGTGGGGCAGTCTCAGGGAGTCAGCAGGATGAGGCCCGCAGAGTTCATCAGGCTAAAGAGACCCAGGTTTGGCTGTGTGGGGAGAGCACCACACAGGAAGATGGGTGCCGCTCAGGTGCATGAAGATGGAATGGCCCCCCTCCAGCCCCATAACTCAGTCTCTGACATTTTTAAAAGCAGAAACTGTGTGATTAAAGCAAATGTGACAGCAGATATCATGACAGGACAAAAACAGACAGGAACACAGACAGAGTAAGTTGATTCTTTTTTCAGAGTGAAAAATGCATGTGGTTAAAGGAAATAACTTATCTCAAACATCTTACATAACTTATAATATTACATGCAACATTTACGTATAATTATAGTAACATAATTGTCACTATATTGCAGCTGTATTTAAATAATCTTGAGGAGGAGTTATGAACCAGCAGAGCTGACCCTGCGCAGCGCAGGAAGGCCGCCTACCTTCTCCAGGTCCGGCTCGCGCAGCGCTAAGGCCAGTTCATTGTTGTCCATCACCGAGGCTGCCGCCACGTCCAGGGGCGTCGACCCTCTCATCGCTGGCGAAGCTGTTAATCCAAATGAAGAGGAAACAAAACCTGGATTGGGCTGCAACTGTGAATTCCGTGTAGAACACACTTTTACTTAAAATTTAATTTCGAAGTGCAATACATATGGCACTCCTCTGAGTTAATTGACATTACATTGAAATATGTGTATTATTTTTATCACAAAATTTAAATGAAAGTCAAACCCTTACTTACCTAGACCAACACTGCTGTTTTCCAATAAGTAACTGAGATGGTCAAACATAGCTTTTTGGTTCTGCCGGCTTATCCGACAGAAGTAACAGAGGAAACGGCAACAGTTGGCTACCATCTTGGGAAAAGTGATCTCCTGCATAAAGAGCATTTAATTAGCCGTGAAAGCAAATCATCTTTACAAATTTGAGTCACACTGTTAACCCGTGTGTGCCCAAGTCTGCAGAGCCTTGGCCCGAAGACCTTCCCACTTCCAGACTCTGACCTACCTGTCCCTGAGCCCCAGAAAGGCAAGCCTGGCACTAATGTCGAAACCTCATCATCATCAACGGCTGGATTTGGAAGTAATCTACAGCCCAACCCGAAGGAGGCATGAGCCCGGGTTAGGAATCCTGCCCACTAGCAGCTGTGCCTCCTTGGAAAACTCCAAGCTCACTGACTTGGTTATGTAAACCTGGAATTAGGAGGATAATACTGCTCACTTTGGACAGGGAAGGTGGATGTAAATGAGGCAGTCTGTGAAGAACACCGTGTAATATTTGGAACCATAGGTTCTGATCATCAGTGCTGCCACTGCGGTTATCATTAAAATTCAGGTATTCACAGGTATTCACAGTCTCCCGATGGCACAGGACTCCTCCGCTCTAAGGAGCACCCTGACCGGAAGCTGGACCCCATCAGACACATGTCCTTTGAGAGCCAAATCCTGTTCTAGGATGCTCGATGATGCCTGGGGTCCTTCTTCAACACAGCATTTTATAAATATCTTGGTAAGTCTGTCTAAATGGTGACTGGGCATGAGAATTATAGACTCATTTCCATATTTTGAAAAACAGTGAAATTTCAAAAATTATTGAAATATATTTTGGAAATCAGACATTATAAAATTATACCGATTTGTCTGAAGTTATTTGATATAGTACTCTGTTCGTTTGGTTCTAAAGAACTTTATTTTAAATTTTAATCCCTTAACAATTCACTTTAGAGTCTTACAACAAATAGTCCAGAGCATCATCCTCAAGTCTTGGTCTGGACCGGGAACTTAGGGCAGCCCCGGGTGGCAAGGGGAGCGGCTGGGTCTCAAGGACATGTGTGTGCTATGGACGTGTAACGTGAAGAAACTGCCTTATAGTTCCAAATTTTAAATAAACAGTACAATATTAACTTTAAAAGTTTCTAAACATCTCTTAAATGACAATAATTAAGGATACAGCAAATCACACAGCATAGGATAAAAGTTGTTATAGATATTAAAGACAAAAAAACACTAATAGTACATCCAACTCTCAATCTGTAAGGTTTTCCGAAAGGTGTCTTTTAAACAGTCCTCCGGAGAAGGTTTAAGACATGCATGCACTCAAGGAGGTGCAATAAACGCCACCCCAAGATTCGAAGGTTTTCCTTTACCTTGGACTCCCCACCGCCAAGGACGTTCACCATGACCTCCATCACTGTCTCATGCATACCCAGTGCCCTCATAAGGTTAGGGTGCTGGTAAAACACTTTATTATTCATAATGTCTCTACAAAGGAACACAGGTCAGAGCAAAATTTCAAAAGTTGAAATTCAATCAACTTTTGGAAATACTGGCATGTACGGAAAAGTAAGAGCAATCATAGTTAAGCCACAAAAGTTAATAAATGCAATTGAGTTTTCCTCAAAAATATTGGTAGCCTACCAAAAATAGTAAACAAGTTGTCTATTCTTCTCAATTACAAGAAATGTACTAAATATATAAACACTCACTAATATGAAATACAGTTTTGGACACTTATCATCCTAATTTAATGTATATCCAAATGTGTTCAACCTTCTTTTGTATAGAAATGAATCAGTTTCAACGTTTATAGAAAAATTCCTGTATAAATTATTGATCTATATCTGCTTTAATCTTTTTTATTATTTTTGCATTCTATTTGATCCATGTCAGTAGTCATCTTCATTATCTCATTTTTTATCTGATATTTATATAGCTAGATTAGCTTTTTTTTTTTTTGCTAAATAGTTGTGTTCTACATCACTTTTTCACATTCTACATTCCAGATTCCTACATCCTTATGTTAAAGTATTTTTATTATAAACGTCATATAGATTAATTTAAGCTTTCCTTTTTCTCTGGTATGTTAGTTCCCTCTTATTTTCATATGCCCAAGTTAATGCAAATTACTGATTGCTTAGACTTATGCAGGTACACACCAATAACATACTCACTAAAACACATTGCCTCCCATTCCTTCTTTCTGAATTCTGTTTTCCTTTCTCAAATGTAAAGCCTTTAGAAGGCCTTTCAATGAGGGTCTGTAAGTAAATACTCTGAAATGCCTGTTTTTCTCTCACTCTTGAATATGGATGTAAATTTCCTCTCCAAAACCACACAAAGCGGAGAAACTAAGATGGCGGCATAGATAAACACCGGGAAATAGTCGCCTCCCACAGCAATTGAAAAATACCCCAAAGGACGGAGCAAACATCGTCCAAAACAACAGGAAGGCTGGCTGAGTGTAATTTCTACAACCAGAAGAAAAGAAAAGCACGCTGAGAGCCAGAGGAGCTGGGAGGTGAAGTGCAGAGGTACGGCGGCGGCTCGCGCGCGCGAAAGGGGGTGGCACCTGAGGACGCGGCTGTCTTTTTGAATCACAAGCTCCTGACTGCTCTGAACTCCGGTTCCGGGAAGTCTCTGGGGACCCAGGACTCATACGGGGAGAGGCTGGTCTGTCAGGCGGCAGCAGGCGAACTTGAGGGCCGCTTTCCCTCAGAGGTGCTTGCAGCCCTTACCGGGACACTGAGACGCGCGACTCCGGGCGCAGAGAATCAGCCATTGCTTATTTCTCCGCCCTTTGACTCCCTGAGACCCCGCCCCACCCAGGCTGCGGGCGCGGAGAATCACCATAGCTGCTTTCTCCGCCCTTTGACTCCCTGAGACCCCGCCCCACCCAGGCTGCAGCAGAGACTTTTGCATGTGAATGTACCTAACTACAGCCCAGCCAGGCAGACCCGGAACTTCCAAGAGAAGGCCCAAGGCCCCGCAGCGGCTTGCATTGCTTCACAGCTGAGCCTCTTCCTGGCTCCTGCTGTGTGGCCTCAGGCAGGGGCTGAATTAGCACCTCCTTAGATCCAGGAGCCACTGTACCCAGTGGTCAGAGGAGGACCATTCTCCCACTTCAGACACAGCTGATTCCCACAGCCAATTGGCCTGGAGGTCAATTCCTCCCAGTGATCCTACAACAACCGAGGCACCAACAGTGCACCAAGAGTGTCCACCCCAGGTAACTGGGGAGGCTGAGCTACTGGGCCCTACAGGACACCTGGCGCGCAGGGCCACTCTATCAACACAGGGAAGCAGCCAAAATGCGCAGACAAAGAAACAGGTCACAAATGGCAGAAACGGAGGAAAGCAAACGACTGGATATAGAGTTCAAGGCCACGTTTATAAGGTTTTTCAAGAATTTTATGGAAACCGCCGATAAATTTAATGAATCCCTCAAGGAGTATAGTGAGACCATGGAGGACATGAAAAAGGACCAACTAGAAATTAAGCATACACTGACTGAAATAAAGAATAATTTACAGAGATCCAACAGCAGACAAGAGGATCCCAAGAATCAAGTCAAAGATTTGAAATACAAAGAAACAAAAAATACCCAACCGAAAAAGAAAAAAGAAAAGAGATTCAAAAAATATGAAGATAGTGTAAGGAACCTCTGGGACAACTTCAAGCGTACCAACATCAGAATTATAGGGGTACCAGAAGGAGAGAGAGGGCAAGATATTGAAAACCTATTTGAAGAAATAATGACAGAAAACTTCCCCCACCTGGTGAAAGAAATGGACCTACAAGTCCAGGAAGCGCAGAGAACCCCAAACAAAAGGAATCCAAAGAGGACCACACCAAGACACATCATAATTAAAATGCCAAGAGCAAAAGATAAAGAGAGAATCTTAAAAGCAGCAAGAGAAAGACAGTCAGTTACCTACAAGGGAGTACCCATTCGACTGTCAGCTGATTTCTCAACAGAAACCATGCAGGCCAGAAGAGAGTGGCAAGAAATATTCAAAGAAATGAATAGCAAGAACCTGCAACCAAGATTACTTTATCCAGCAAAGCTATCATTCAGAATGGAAGGTCAGATAAAGAGCTTCACGGATAAGAAAAAGCTAAAGGAGTTCATCACCACCAAACCAGCATTATATGAAATGCTGAAAGGTATTCTTTAAGAAGAGGAAGAAGAAAAAGGAACTCTTACCATTTGCCACAGCATGGATGGAACTGGAGAGCGGATAAATACCACAGGATCTCACTCATTTGTGGAATATAATGAATAACATAAACTGATGAACAAGGACTGATCCAGAGACGGAGAGGCATTGATTGGACTGTCGGGCCTTGGAGGGAAGGTAGGGGAGGGTGGGGGCAAGGGGGAAAGATCAACCAAAGGACTTATATGCAAGCATATAGGCCTAACCAATGGACACGGACAACGGGGGGGTGAGGGGGTGAGCGGGGAGAGGGGGGGTAGAGGGTACACATATGTAATATCTTAATCAATAAAAAAAACAAAAAAAAAAACAAAAAAAAAACACACAAAGCACGAGCTCATTGTGTGGGATCCTCCCCAGGTAACAACCCCACACTGAGTCACGTTTTCCAGTCCTGCCGTTGAGAATTCTAAATATCGTTCCTTTGCAAGTGTCTGGCTTTCCTCTCTACTTTATTCCAAAATGGCCTCTCCAGCTGTCGATGTGGAACTATCGGAGCTTTGTGAATCTGTGAATTCCCGTCTTTCATCCACTCTGAAAAACTCGAGCCAATAGCTCTTCAATCCGTCCTTTAGTCCCCGCATTGTGTCTCCTAGCAACCTTCTTCTGCACATGCGGGACCTCCTCTCACTATCCCTTCGGTCTCACAACTTCTCTTTTGTACTTTCTCTCAGTGCTGCATTGCTGAGTAATTTCCTCAGCTCTATCATCTAATTCATTAATTTTCTCTTCAGCTATATCTTACCTGTAATTCAATTACCTGGTTTTTTTTATATCAATTCTCATATTTTTCATTTCTAGAAGTTTATTTGGATCTTTCTCAAACCATCCTGGACTTTTTGCAAGTCTTGTTTTTAGAGACTTCATTTATTCCTTTGCATACAGTTATTTTATGTTCTCTTTCCAACATCCTATTATCTGAAGTTCTTGGGGGAGGTGTTCTAACTCCATAGTTCATTGTAACTGCAGACCCTTATTTATGGTGAATTGTTTACTATGTTGTTCGCAGTTTTTTATTTTGGGCTAACTTTTTTTTACTATTTAGGTTTTTTCTTGCAAGATTTCAGAGGAACTTGAGCTAAGAAAGCATACCACCGGGCCAATTTTTACATTAATGTCTCAGCTTGGGGTTCCTTAAACTATGCATAAGGTGCAAAGATTAAACCCCAAATCTACATGAAGCACAAGTTATGATGCTGAATTCGCAGTTCCCCATTCTTCCTTCGTGGCCCAGTAGATACAGACAAACATTCTTATTGTTTCCTGCTGGAGAGTGTTTATCTCCTCATGGATTTTAGTGTGTTTTTATTAACCTGTATTTTTATATATGATTATACATTTCTGAGTAACTAATTAAAAAACAAACTCAAAGGTATTTGCTCTGTATCACAGCCATCTTTACATCTAGTTGTAAAATTAGACATGTTTCATTATTGAGCAACCTTCCTATTTAGCTTTAAAACATAATCTCTAAAAACAGAACAATCTAACTTAATGATCGTGCAATCTAAAGAGTGCATGTTTATTAATGCACCTACTGTTCTGGTATTGGGATAAGCAGTCAGAAAGAAGACACACGTAAGACAAAAGGCCGTAATGATTAAAGGTACCCTAGTCCCCGAATCATGAGCTTCTCCTCTTCTCTGCCCATCCTCACACTCAGCAGAGAGCGGATCTGGCCCAGGGAGGCCAGCAGGTTGATGGTGTCCTCCACGGAGACAGCGCTGATGGTGTAGGTCTTGGGCAGGGCCTGGACCAGACCCCCGATGCCGTCGTACTGCCGGTGAAGCAGCACGAACATGGCCCTCACCAGCTCGGGGTCCTCGATGACAGACTCCTGAGCCCACCGCACCATCGTCTCAGAGATCAGCTGCTGAAGAGTGGCTGCGGGGTCATTGTTGATGTTTTTAAAGAAGGAAAATAATAAGAGACGACATTAAAATGGGCATTTCAACTGCATATTTCATAGTCCCAAACTCATATCTATATTTGTACCGGAATATTTAGGACTATTTTTAGAATAAACTTCATTTAAATATATGTGTATATATGTGTGTGTATGTATATATATATGTATGTATATATATACATATATACATACACATATACATACGGTACAATAAAGATGAGTTATAGGACATGCAAGAATGGAAATACACAAACTGACAAACTTTTCTTTAAGGACTACTCTTATAATGAAGGGATTTTAGTTGTTTCAAAATTGCAGCCACTTTTTCAAAACCACTGTTGGCAATCCATACAACCATTAATATGAGTTGTCCTATTCCTTTAACTTTTATTTTCTTTGTTCCATTATCTTCTCCCCAGAAAACCTGCCATCACATGTCCCTATAAAGGTCAATCATGGGCATTCGAGGAGCGAGATGTTGACCCAGTTGCCTCCTCATTGAGTCACGTGCAGCAGTGACCTCATGTTGTTACATGTATACTTAAATTTGGATCCCGATAGTCACTTAAAATGTCTTCAAAAAGGAGGTGTCAGGGTGGGTCGCAGACCCACTCCCGAGCCTTCTGGGCAAGTGTGTGTCTGAGACTCACTGCCCTGTGCCGACTTGACTCAGGAGTAGCAGCTTCCTCTGCAGTTAAGTAAAATATGCATGAACTGGAGCAAAACAGAGTTACAGACACTACCTACTGAAACCTTAAGAGAAGGTTTAACTTAATATAAGAATATTTGAAAGTCAACTGCATGGTATTTAGACAGGAAGGCTAAGTTACTCCCTTTTGCTTTCGCTTCATAATCTCCAAACGCCTAAACTTCTAGTGCTCCCAGAGCCCATCCCCCTCATAGTGTGCTCTCTCTCCATCTGTTTCTACAAGTATCGTCTGATGCTGCTGAGCACCTCTGGCGGCTACAGGCATCTACTCAAGAACCAGTTTCTCCCTGGCTCTCCAGTGCGACGTCGTTGAAAGGATGGGTAAGTGTCAGCAGCGGGGCCCCTTCGCCTCTCCCACTGCTTACAGGACTTGTCGGAGGCACTCTCCGCTGGCTTGTCAGCTTGCTTCTTCTTCAGGGACGTCACCTTCTCCACCAGGGACATCAGGCGCCCTCTAATTGTTAGGTCACTGCTTCCGTCCAGAGACCCATCGTCATCCAGCTCAATTCCTAGTAAAAAGGGAAGAGAAAGAAGAAAAGAAAAACCTATTTTAAAAGTACATTTCAGAAAAAGAATTCTCAGGCTTTGCACCCTCTTCCATTCACAGCGTCGGAAACTCGGCAACACCGAGCAAGCCTGCCCAGGAGCACTCGCAGCAGCATTCATGTGTGGCGTCTCTTCCTGCCTGCTCTTCTCCCTGCTCCTGTGGGCTCCTGGCCCTCAGCAGCTGGCACGAAATATAAAACGGCACAGAGGACAAAATCTCTCTCAGGAGATAAGACCCAGTCTGCTCCTTTCACCAACACAGGCAGCTCTGACTTCAGGCGCCATCTGCCGGCCTGAAAACCTCCCACTTTCCTCCTCACTTGCCTCCATAAATGTCAGTAATACTTTGACAACTTGAGACACAGGTAGAACAGGCCTAATTAGGTACCTAAAGCATGGATGCTTTATGTCTGAAGCAATAATTCTACCATTGTAGGGTGTCCCCTGCTTCATACTACATACATCGTATATACACGGTATATAACCTGACGGCAGTCATTCAGTGGTTCTTCATTCATAAGCTGACTGAATATGCAAAGCAGTGCTTTTATTCTCCTTATTAAAATAAAATAAAAATAATGCCCCTGGGGCCATGCAGATCTCCTAGGAACTGGCTGCCAGGTCACTGTCTTTCACAGGAGCAGCCTTCACCCACACCACTGCATGGAGACAGAGGACGCACACGCCTGCAGCATCGAATCGATCCCACTGGGCAAGTTCTTAGAATGAAGGGGGAGGATTCCCTTCACAGATCTGGCTGCTAACATATAATTCAATGAAGGATTCCCTTAGGCATTAATTAATTCCATGAGACATGCTGAATTTCATTGGCCTAAAAAGTGGCCATGCAGTCAGTTTAAATACAACTGGTTGTAAATAAATTTCATTAGACTCAATCAACCTAACACTCAGCTCTCTGCCCAAAGCACCTGGTTACAATCTGCGCCTCCCCTTCCCCCGACTTAACCTCCCTTGTTCCCTGTCACCAGGGAAAGAGGGAAGAGAGAGGAATGTCAGTCATCTACTGCCTCATCTGACAGCCTGACTTCCCACATAGGGCCCGTTAACCATTTTATCATAATAAGTATTCTTAGATAAACCCTAACCAGCATCATGCGTATTTGTGAACCTGTTACATACAGAGCTGCTTTTGTAGCAGTGAACTTCTTACATAAGAGCTACTTTTGAAGCAGTGAATGTGCATTTAACAAGAGCTGTAGGTCACGAAGACCTTACCACAATGTGCCATCAGATCTTCATGAAAATCTAAGAGTTGGTCTCGAATTTCCTCTGGACATGGACACTCGTTTTTGTCATCCTTAAAATTGAGAAGCATATTGATCTGAAAGTTTGAAACAAGGAAGAGGAAGAACGAGAATGAGAGAAAAGTGGATTCGGGAACAAGACAGCAAAGATCATAAAACCAAAGCTGCTCAAAACCGGTTTTGGAGTATTCGTAAAATGTTGCCCAACAGATGAATGTATCAATAAGTAGAACAAATCAATGCTTCCCCCCCCCAATTTAAAAATAATAATATTAACAGTAAATGAAAAGTAAGTAAGCAAATAAATTTTAAAATGTCTGGCATTGTGTCCCAGGAGTGGAGGGCTCCTGCAGCTGGGACGGAACCGCGTCGGCCGTGAGGACCCCCTGGGGTGCATATTGTTCCCATTCGTAGAACGTCGGGATCTGGCAGACTGGCCTCCTCAAAGAGGCCATGACACACCCTTTTAATAAGCCTCTTATTGCTTAAACTAAACAGTAGACTGCTGACTGCCGCCACTTGGGTAGTGTAAGGAGAACAGGGAAATGCACCTGTCCCTCTGCAGGGCCTGGGTCCTGAGTGAGCTAAACAGTAAACAGGGAGGGTTTCCAGCTCCCTCTTGTACCTGTTCTTGTGGGGGCGACCTGAACTCCTTAGTCTTCCGGGCTGTGAGTGCGGCCGACATGTTCAGGGCTTGCATGACTTCGTTATAGCGGAAGCGCTGGTTGTCCTGGAGCCTAGCGACAAAGTCGTCTGAAAAGGCCACAATGGCTTCTATGCGGTGTCGGACCTGGCAGTCGCAGAGGTACTGCAGGAGCAGGCACATCTAAGAAGACAATGACAAAGACACCAAGTGTAAGTCATGAATCTTTAGAGTTCTGGGACATCAAATAAAAGTCAGTGGCCGAGATGCCCAGCTGTCCACTCTCCTCCTTTACGCACAGAATCCTGGCAAATGCATGTCCCTCTGGTGGACACTCTGTCCTGGTCTCCTGCGGCTGTAGGTGCTGTGGCCAATGGGATATATGAGAAGCTTGCCAGGGGTCTCCTGGGAAAGATTTTCCATCATTGACAACAGACTAGAACACCCTCTTCTCAAGGAGAGAGTTCCTGGGTCACGACATGATCACTGGAGGAAGATGAGGCAACACACCTTAGGCTGGAAACCACGACTGAGGGTCGCAGCAGGATACTAAGATCTGGGTTTCAAATGACATCACTGAGTTCCGCCAATCCTAGACTGTCTACCTCCAGACCCTGCATGTAACTTAGGTGGTTTTACAGCATATTCACTAACTGGGTATTCTCCCACAGGAATCCAAAAGGATTTCTAAGTGCACAGTGAGCCTTTCAAAATATGCCTACCAGGGAATGTTCTGCCCAAGCTTCGGAAACACTTAAATACACCAACACCAACTGTGATTCAATATGAGGCACTGTGTGTCACTACCCACAGGAGTCTGTCTGTTGACGCTGCTCTGAAGCGGCCATACTGTCCACCCCCCTCCCTCCGCCTCCTTCGCCCACCTTCATGTAAGCACCATCCCCTGGGGTCTGGGTCCACGTGACAGCCTCCTGACTCAGTCTGCCCTGGACCACCCTGTCTTCCCCTCTCATCTGTTTTACTCACAACAGCTACACTGTGCTTTTAGAATAAAAGTTTCCTGCTAAAATTCTTCACGGTTTTAATGGAACTTAGAATAAAATTCAAACTCCATCGTGTGGCTGGTTTTAGCCATCGGCCCCATTCTGTGAGAGCTGCCATCTGCCTGTCTCACCCTCTCTCCTCAGCTCTTTCGGCAGCAGCCGCACCGCCTCTCCCTGCTTCAGAGGCTGCGGGGCCACATGTCCTGTGCAAAGCTCCCAGGACCCTCTCCCGCTTCTGTCTACACACACTCGTGTCCGACCTCAGCTTACAGAGGCCTCCCCGCGCCTTTCTCACGGCGATCCCGTTGAAGTTTCTGTATTCTACTAATCCATTCTATTCTTCCAGACTGTCAATGGAGTTAGCAATCAGACACATAAAGAGAGGCGCTTCTGGAGGGTGGGCCCCCTGTTCCTTCACCCAGCACTGTGCCTGGCTCTGCAGATGGAGAGGGAGACAGTGCACCATCAGGGCCCACACCCACGGGACCTTACAGACCAGAGGCTGAAGAAAGGGCCTCAGACACGTGCGCACAAAGACAGGCCATGCCTCCGGCTCCTTAGCAACACATGCAGGAAGTGACATCCGCTGTGGGACAAGTGCCCTGAGGCTGGTAGGAATGCAGGCAGATAGGGAGGGCTACAAAATGCCTGGAGTTCGGGCATTCCAACGAAACATGGTGAGATGCAGAAACAAGACACAGGGAACCGCGAAGGAGCTCAAGGGAGAAGGCTGGCAGACAGAAGGCCATCTCCCACGTTTCCACACATATAATACACACACACACGCACAACTGCACACACAGAAATAGATATGTATACACACAGACACACACACAAATATACACACACAACTATAGACACACAAATATATGTATACACACCTACACACAGACAAATGTACATATACACACAAATATACATATGTACATAAAAATGTACACACATAAATATACATATATACACGTACACAACTATACGAATACATACCAATATACACATACACAACTGTACACACAAATACACATATAGACACACATCTATACATACAAATCTACATATACACACAAGTACATGTATACACACATACATACACACACAAACAGGCCGGACTTGCAGACACACATGGTAGACAGATGTATACTCAGCCAAGGAAACCACCTTGACAAATATACTAAATGTATCTTTTATCAACTATTCTCAACTCAATTAGAAAATTCATTAAATTCAATCCAAATGTAAGAAAGTTAGATTGATAGGTCCCAAACACAACTGGACATTAATTTTCTAGACAACTATGCTATGCAGGAACCCCCACAGGCCAGTTTCAGTGCCTTAGTCATGTGCAATCCTGAGCTCCCCACCCCTTCTCCCCCGCTCACCTGCAGCCCCCCACTCACCCCCTGCTCACCTGCAGCCCCCCACTCACCCCCTGCTCCCCTGCAGCCCCCCACTCACCCCCTCACCTGGAGCTTCACAGGCTCAGGCAGTTTCATCTGCAGCAACCCCTCTGCCGCATCCCCTCGTATGCCCTCGGGCTTGGCATCTTCAGTGTGGGGCTCCTTGAGTGGTGCCTGGTGCTCCTCCTCCAGGGAGGCCTCCTTGAACACCCGGGGCTCAATCAGTTGCAGGATGTGCTTCAGGTCCTCCCCTTGGAAGACACCCATTGTGAGCAGCGTGTAGAAGAGCTTGATAAGCGGCACGAAGAGGAACTCAGTGGTGCCCCCTACGGGGTCCCTCGCACGCAGTCCGCCCTCCTGCACCACCTCAGTCAGCATCTGCATGGTCTTGGCCTTGAGCGTGTCCAGTGGGAACTCGGGGCTGTACTGGTAGCAGTCGTGATTGAGGCACACAAAGCTAGGCGAGGAGAAGCGCATGCGTGGCCGCAGCGAGGTGCTGAGGCCGATGCCCGGCAGCCCGTGCTCCTTGTGCTTGTCTGGGAAGAGCGTGATGCTCTTGGTCTCCTCGGTCATGGGCACGATGAACTCGTTGTTCATCATGAGCCGCGCGGTGGCGTAGGCGCTCAGGTGGATGTCGATGAGCAGGTCGTAGTAGCCAGTGCGCAGCAGGCCGGGCATGTACTTGCTCTCGATGGCGTACAGCAGCTGTGCCTCGTCCACGTGGCTGCAGAGCGCGTGTGCCACGCGGTGGTTGCCCAGGGCACACACGGCCGAGTATAGCCGCAGGGTGTGCGAGTGGAAGCGCAGCAGCTCCTCCTGCTCCGTCAGCTCCAGGATGTCCACGGACCTGCGGGGGCAGGGGATGCTCAGTCACAGGGACAGAAGAGCTCATGCAAACCACACTCTTCCTCCACGACATGCAGGAAGAGTCCGTTCTAGGTGTTTACAAGATTTCTTCCATAAAGAATTTTATGTTGAAAATGTTCACCCTCTTGTGCTTGCACCCCCTTCATCGTCCATACCCCCGAAGTTCTGGGCACCACTTCGATACTAGTCTCAGTCTGAACCTGGGGACCCCTCCTTTCAGAACATGAGCACTCCCTGAGAAACCCCAAGTCCCCTTCCCTACTGGGCTGGCTGGTTTCTGGAACCCAGGAAATGGTGCCTTCGATTGCGGAGGCTGCGCCTTGTCTCTGACCTGTGAGCACTGCCGCCTGCCAGTGAGAGGCGCTAACAGGTGATTCCTGGGACATAACCTCCCTCTAACCCACCTCCCTCCCAGACCCACACATACGCCGCCACGCCTGCGCCGCTCGGGAAACACACACGATAGTGACATTTTCAGCGAGGAGAGTTCCTGCTGGGAAACTGCGTTTACACAGGCTCCTCATTCAGGCCATTCTGCTTCTGACACATGTCATGACCTTTCAAAACCTCAAAAATCGGGCCAGAATATGCCCAAAGTCTTTCCTTTGACTACAGAATCTGTTTTAAAAGTCCATACTTCCTTCAGACGAGCCACTCAATTTGTGTCCCCAGTGCCACCTGGAGCCCCGGGCAGTGGTCAGTTGGAGGGACCCAGTGGGAGGGTGCCGGGCACGCAGACCTGTTCTCCTCGGGGATATGCAGGGACATGAACTGCAGGGGGTCCACGCACTGCACCAGCCAGCCCTGGCGCTCGCTGACCCGTGACACGTCCACCTTCAGAAACTGGTTGGGCATTCTGCTCCACAAGACGTGGGACAGGAACTGCACGTGGAGGCGCGGGGGACACTGAGGCACGGGGTTCCTGTGCTCGCTCTTGAAGAGTCCCGCCGAGAGAGGCATCACGTTCTAGGGGACGAAGCAGAAGAACCTTTTATGATACTCCCGGGGAACGATGACTAGCATTCTGCAGAACAGACAACAGAAGGAAGACCCACTGCGTGTCCACCGAAGCCCATACAAGAAATAGCAGAAATTGGGCAAAAGCTCCTGAAAGGAGAAAATGTTGTGAATAAAAACGCCTGGCCCTTCAGGGCAGGCATGTGGCTCTGCCACACCCTCGCTGGCCTCGGAAGCATCCCCACATCCTCCAGGTTTGCTCTCCAAGCTGCTCTCGGTGCCACACGGCCTGACACAGGTCACATCCACATGGCTCTCTCTCCCTGTGCGTAACCCTCCTTGTCCGTAACCCACACCCTCACTCACACTGATGTTTCTCTCTCTCTCCCTCTCCCTTCCTCTATGAAATCAATAAAAAATATATTTTAAAGATTATTTATAGGATTAATGGCAGTACTAACTTAAGAAGTGCATATTATTCCCTAATAGAACACAATCCAAATGTAATCGCAAGAATGAGTCTGTCTTACCTTTATTCTTCCCAACTCAAACTGGAAAACATTGGGACTTGTAGCTTGTGCAAAAACTGCAGGAAATAATTTGGTGCTTGGCTCCACCTTAAAACCAATGAATTTAATAATATTAGCAGAGGAAGAAACAGAAAGAACATGTATTTTCTTCACAACAACTAAGGAACACTTCACAAAAGCGAACCAGAGACTTTCCTTTCTCCCACATGGATATGGTCTTTCAACAATTACTTGGAGCATTTCATTTCTTTGCTACATGAACATTTAAGGAGAAATGTACTCTTTGCTCTGAGAGGCATAAGGCACAGCTATTATTCAAGCAGAAGTAAAAATACATAATTCATTGAGTCCTGTTTTCATTTTCTTTTTTGTTGTTGTTAATCCTCACCCAAGGATATTTTTCCCATTGATTTTTACAGAGAGTGGAAGGGAGGTGGGGAGAGAGAGAAACATCGATGTGAGAGAGACACATCTGTAATTTGCCTCCTGCACGCGCCCTGGCCTGGACCTGGAATAGAACCTGCAACCCTGGAGCTCGACTGGGAATCAGACACAAGACCGTTAGGTGGGTGGGCAGATGCTGTAACCACTGACCAACACTGGCCAGGGCCTGTTTTCATTTTTTTCTCATTTGCTTTTCCATCTTACAGACTGTGCTTTCCTCTAATGGTTAACAACACTTCCCTGCGGAGAAGCAGCGCCCACAGACGGTACCTGGTAGTAAGTGCTCAGCTCCTTGCCGTTGGCCGTGAAGGTGAGCAGCCCGCTGGCGGCGTCCACCACGCAGCCGATCTCCAGCCCGTTGTTGTTGCGAACCTGCCCGGGGCTCATGCTCTCGCCCGCACACACCATGTAGCAGTTGCTGCGTTTGATGCTGAATTTCAAAAACAGTTTTATCTTTGTACAACCACAGGTGTCACAGAAGCATGTAGATCTCGCAGACTAAACCTAAATTATGCTGCGCAAGCAACAAGCTCATGCTGTGGTGAGGGAGGTGCACGTGGGCCCGAGTCTGACCCCGAACCTCGCTGACCGGTGGACGCTCTCGATCAGGTCACACACGCCCCTGATTGACACCTGATGGAGACGGGTCAACAAGCTGGAACCACATAAGAACTGACCTGCACCTTCCCTCCAAAAACTCAAACCAAACTGGGTCTTTTTCTGAGGTTCAAAGAAGTTTATTTAATAATCATCCAAATTTATAATTTTCATTCTCAGAGGTATTGTGTGTGTGTGTGTGTGTGTGTGTGTGTGTGTGTAACCACTGTTCTGAGATGAGAAGCATTCCTGTTTAACACTATCAGAGTCCTCAGGCAAATTCACCTGAGCACCAGTCATTCAATACATTTACCATTTGGCTAAAAGCATGCCCCCTTAAGGACACTTCCCGGTGATCTGCTATGAGAGAGACTCAGCTGGAATATGCACAAAATCAGTGTTAACAACCCACCTGAGTTTCACTCTCAGCAAAACCTTCACCAGAGATGGCAACAAAACTGTTATTTTCACTTTGTCTGCCACCAGATAGCAGATAGATTAATGAGGCCAGGGGAAAAACAGGCCACAGGCAGGCAAAGAACAAGAAGGTGAGATGGCCCTAGCCAGTCTGGATAGTGGACAGGATGTCAGGTCCTGGGTTCAATTCCAGTCAAGGACAAGTACCTCGGTTGCAAGCTCCCCACCAAGCCCCACTGGCCCTGGTCAGGGCGTGTGCAGGAGGCAACCAATCGATGTGTTTCTCTCACATTGATGTTTCTCTCTGTCTTCCACTGTCTCCAAAAATCAATGGAAAAATATCCTCGGGTGAATATTAAAAAATAAAATTTTTTTTTAAAAAAGGTGAGCTGGTCAGTTTCTGGATAATCAGGTCAGCTGTGCTTCTTTGCACTGCGTACGTAAGACTCAACAACCCTTCCCTCAACTATTCCCACAACAGAGTCATCTATTAGGTGGCCCAACCCCAGCTTCCCTTATACTATCACCTTCTCTGAAAATCAAATATGTCCCCCAAGAATATTCCTGGAGACAGGTGGTTTGGGGCGCCCACACTGACAAGAAGCATTCCTCCTTGGAGAGTTTTGCCAGCCCACTGCCTCAAGGTCTACGTTCTAATGTTTCAGGTGTTAAAACCTAAAGGCAAGAGAGTGAACTTCCAGTCACCAAAAATGAGGTGCGGCCATAAAATAAAAGCAACGCATGGAGGACCAGGGGACGCATGGGCACAGAGGTAGGTGCAAATGTCAGGTCTTCTCTTGTCTACTTCCGCAAGGAAAACGGCCTTCGTCACTTTTTTGAAGGTTTGGTTTGAGTTTGGTTTGTTTTACAAATGAAAAAGGATGGCACAGAAAGTGGAACTGACTTACCCAAAGCCACACAGCGAGTCAATGGCCAGGCTGAGGAAAGAACCCACTGCTCCTCAGTCGGAGTTGAAACATGCCCCACCTGGTCTCCACCACTAGCCCCTCAAGTCTTCAATCGTCTCCCCCCACAAACCAGGTCCCAGGATGCGTGTCAGACCACATGCTCCCTGTCTCACCTTCCCCATCCTAATCCCTGGCACCAAGGCTGCGACTCGCAGCCCCAGTTGTTAGTCATGTGCGATGTCAGCTGAAGGAACACAACTGTTACCCGAAAAGGGATGCGCTGCTCTCACTTTATAACGGTTTTCACTTTTAAATACTCAGATTCCTCACTGGCTTGTTTGAGCAACAGAAAGGGCACTGACATTAAGGTTTTGACTATATCGTTCCTATAAGTAGAAATAATACCCTGAGTATGAAATCCAAGCAAGAAAATTCCTAGGTTTATCAACATTTCCATCAGCTGTCCCTTGTAAGGAAGGGAGGAAAACCAACCTCTCGTGCACTTTCCCTTTCTCGTCTCCCAGAGTCACGGTGACGGTGCGAACTCTGTCCAAGTCGAAGCACGTGTCGTACTGGTGGAAGTCGGCCGTGACCCAGCCCACCCAGACGCTGGCCGGCTCCTGGCCAGGGAAGATCCTCACCGAGTAATAGTACTGTGAAGACAGCAAGGCAGGCAGTGGCAACGTAACACGAACCAATCTGAACTGCAACGCCCTTGAATTGTTGAAGGATATAGTTGTGGAAAATCACTGGGCCTAATAAAGTGTCACTGACACCAAAGACTAACACTGCAAAATAAGAAGAGCCTTAGAGCAGAGTCTGGAGTTCAACTAGAAATAATGGGCACAGAGAAGTCTCTCTCTGAGCAGACGTGCTAAATGGTGCAAGGCTCTTATACTCCCGAGTGTGTGTGCATGACTGTGGAAGGACACACACAATACGCACACCATATGTATTGTACATATAGACGGTGTTTCTGCAATACAATCATCACCCATCAGGCAGGTAAGCTTCGAATTCTGCCGGCTTACAGTGTGCTAATCGATGCTGGAGTTCTACACCTGTGAATAGGCCCGTCTTTCCTAGCACTAATCTGTCTTATTTCCACACCTTAAAATAGCTCCAATCTAATATGTGAAAATCAATCTCAAACATGGGGGTACTTGAGGGACACTACTACCTATTTTTTCCATTTGGCATTTAGTTGTTTTGAAAACTTTAAATGGCACAGAGCAAAACTTGACCTCTAACAAAATATAAATGATCTTCTTTTAGACATATCACAAAGATGAAAGAAATTATATGTCCTTGGAGAAATTATGTCACAAATTCAAATTTTGCCAAGAAAAAAAAATAGGCTGTTTTCCCTAAAATAGCTCTTTTACTGCATATCCATATATTTTTCAACTTTTAATCCCCTCCCCAAATAAGAAAAAAATATTTTAAAAATAAGCTTGCTGAGTATGATGACTCAAGTGGACTGAAATGTAAAATGGGATGAGTGACAGCCTGACGTAAATGACGAGAGCTGCAGCCTCGTACCGTGGACGTCTGCATCAGGTAGTCGTAGTCGTCCCGATCATCCGCAAGGACGTCCTCAGTGAGCCTCGCGGAATGGCTCGTGCTGTAATCCGGCTTTGTTTTTCTAAGCAAAAATCTGAAAATATGACAGACCTGGGAGTAAGCAACAGTAAAAGTTCTGCTTCCTTCAAACATAAGCAAATAATCAGCTTAGTTCAGTGATTATCAACCAGGGCGATTTCACTCCCCCGAGGATGTCTGGCAACATCTGGAGATATTTTTGGTTGTCATAACATGGGATCGGGGCCAGGTGTGTGCCATCTGCATCTGGTGGATGGAGACCATGTTTCATGAACAAGGCAGACTCCCACAACAAACAGTTATCTAACCCAGAGCACGCTGAGGCTCAGAAATTCAGATTTAGTGCAAGGCAAAATGCTAAAATGGGTTGCCTTCTTGTCCATAAAAATACTATTTAGAGAGAATACTCTTTAAGTTTCAACCAAGAAAGTAAATACAGATATTTTGAAAACTAACTCTTGGGGGGAAATACTTGCAAACCATATATCTGCTAAAGATTAATATCCGGTTTATATAAAGAGCTCCTACAACTCAACAACAGAAAAGCAAACGTGCCAATCCAAAAATGGACAAAGAATTTGAAAAGGCATTTCTCCAAAGATGATCTACAAATGACCAATAAGAATATGAAAAGATATGCACTAATTATCAGGGAAATGCAAATCAAAACTATATGAGCTATCACTTCACCCCCATTAGGATAGCTACTATGGAAAACAAAAACAAACAAACAAAAAAAAAACAAAACAGAAAATAACAGGGTTGACAAGGACGTGAATAAATCTGAACCCTTATATAGTGGTGGTAAGATCAGAAAATGGTGCAACAGCTCTGGAAGGCAATATGAAGATTTCTTAAAAACTTGAAAATAGAACTACCAGTAATCCCATTTCTGGGTATATATCCAAAACAAATGAAAGTTAGGTCTTAAAAGGGCATTTTTATATCCATTTTGACAGCAGCACTATTTACCATAGCCAAGAGGTAGAATCAAGCCAAACATCCATTAATGAATGGAGAGACAAACGGATAAACAAAATGTGGTTTATACACACAATGGAATATTACTCAGCCTTAAAAAGGGGAAGAAGGTCTGACATGCTACAACATGGATGCACCTTGAGGACATTATGCTTAAGGAGACAAACCAGTCACACAAAGAAAAATACTGTATGATTCCACCTGTAAGAGGTACCAAATTAGTCAAATTCATAGAAACCAAAGGTAGAGTGGTAGTTACCAGCACCTGGGGGGGAGGTGGAAAGGAGACTTGTTTAATGGCTATAGGGTTTCAGTTTTGCAAAATGAAAACGTGCTGAAGATGTTTCACAACAATGTGATCACACCTAACACTACTGTTCACTCAACTGCACTGTACGCTTAAAATTTGTAAGTGAACTGAAAAGTGGTTAAGATGGTAAATTTTCTTGTTTTTGTTTTTTTTTTTTTACCAAAATGAAAAGGCATAAAAAAGTAACTCGGGATAGAGTACATCTGTGGTAACAAATCAGATGACAAACAGGGTGCTTAACTGCCCCTATAGAATCCTTTGTGCATGAAGAAGGGCGAAGAGAAAGAAAAAACTGGCCTCCACAGCAGCCCTCCCCACAGAACGACCTCACACTGAATCACTTTGCAGAGATCAGCAACCTTTGTTTCAGACGAGAGGGCTTTTCCTGCGCGTAATCTTTGTGGTTATTAAACTCTGGTTTTGTAGCTTCTTTGTCTTTGTCCACTCGATCGGGCACCAGATGGCCATGAGCTGTCTTCATCAGAACCTCAAAATCAGAATCCACGTCGTAATCCTCCAGATCACTCTTGGGCCCGAAGAGGCCGGCACCCGGGAGCCCCCCGGCCGCCGTCCTGGAGAAGACCTCTGCGCACTCGATGGGCATGCTCAGCCGGTAGAACATGATGTCCGTGCTGCTGTTCTGGGAACTGAAGGACTTCTGAGTGACCTTTAAACACGGAGAGCTGTCCGCGGTGCCATCTATCCTGGTCACCTAGCACCCAGAGAAGCAATAGGTCAGTTCCAGCCATCACTGTGGATTTGGGGGTTCTATCTAACCTGGTCACCTAGCACACAGAGAAGCAATAGGTCAGTTCCAGCCATCACTGTGGATTTGGGGGTTCTATCTAACCTGGTCACCTAGCACACAGAGAAGCAATAGCTCAATTCCAGCCATCACCGTGGATTCGGGGGTACTATCTAACCTGGTCACCTAGCACACAGAGAAGCAATAGCTCAATTCCAGCCATCACTGTGGATTTGGGGGTTCTAAAGACCATGCGTTTCCTGTCTTTAAAACTCCAAACGCAGCCACAAGTGGTGAGATTTTGTAAATTAGACAATTGAGTATAGCGAGACTGTGTTGCAGATATACCCATAGTTCTGCTTCTAACTCAGACGAGGGTTTGGGAAATCCATGTTATAACGGCATCTCTTCAGACTGAGCCTGAGATTGCCTCTAAAAAAGAAAATTAACTATTACTCATCAGTCTAGTCAGCTACTCATAAAGTATTTAAAATCAAGGCTGAGCTTAAGCTTAATTCTATTTCTGTGTAACACATCGGGGTCACCATTTTAAGTAAGTGACAGTAATTGTCCAAGTAAAACTCACATGTGTAAAGATACTCTAATCCTGTTTTTTGGCAATTGTCTGATATTTTAAGAAAAAGCAAACCTCAATATGTTCATGGTTTGATGGAACCTGGAGAAACTGAGGAAGTCGCTTGCTTAGCCACATGGTAATGTCCCTGTTTGTATTAACGGCGAATGGCTCATAGCCCTCCTGTAAGCCACAAATGGTGAAATACTTCAAGGTGCTCACGTCCTTTCCAAAGTTCATCCTTCCCACCTGAGCCACCCCAAGGCTGCACACAGGTATGAATCCTGGAAGAAAGAAGAATCAAAACCTTCAGTTCCATTAGTATAAGAGCCTGTTAGTACGGAATGATCACAAGTGTTGCTCCAAAAAGAAAGAACCGATGCTAAGTATTGGATGTAAGGTCAGAAGGGCAGTATTCGATCTCAGCATCATAATTCACTAACTGTGACCTCTGGATCAGTCCCTCCTCACCTTGGACTCTGTACATGAGATGCATGCTAAGCAGCCAATCCTCCAGGATCCCTGGGCATGTGCCCTGACCAGGAATCGAACCATGACCTCCTGGTTCATAGGTCAACACTCAATCACTGAGCCACAATGGCCAGACAAGAAACTCAATTTTTAACTTAATGTAAATTAAAATGGCCCCATGTGGCCAGGGGCCCCCTTACTGGAAGTGTTTGCCTCACGAAGGGCTTTCATCTTTTACCTCCCTGCCCAGGTCACCTCGGAGCCACAGCAGAGCTGCCTGCTCCCTGCACTGTGCATCCCTTTATTTCCAACTTCTCACTGATCAGAAATCACACAAGTGTGGGCTCCCTGGTATATTGTCACCACATAAAGAAAGAATAGTGTTTATTCATCTTTGTCCTCTCAGCATCCAGCAGAGGGCCTGAACGGGAGGCTCTCATTACATTTTTATGAAATGAACGAGCAGACAGAAGCTATAAGCAGCTCGGAGGGAAATACTAAATAAAAACTTAACATTTGTGGAAAACGAGCCTCTTGCCTGCCATTTATTTTCGTACGCATGTTTAAGAAGCCACTTCTGCCTTAGCTCAGTAGTGCGAAGAGGCCTCTGCTAGAGCAAAGCCAAGGGTGTCTGATCAAACAGGGCGCCCATGCGACTTCCAGCAGCAGCTCCTCTGCCCTCACCTTCAACCAAAGACGGGGTCACGGGCATCAGAACACAGAGCCTCCTTGTGCCGCCCCCAACACACTTACCGTCACCAACATCGAAGTCCTTAAAAGCCAGTTCTGACCCTGAGTCATCAAGAAGGATTTCGCCGTTCAGTGTGAACATCATGGTGCGCTCCGTCATGTCCACCATGCACCCCATGACATCGCCTGCTTGCCAGGAGCGCCCGTAGTGCTCATTGCCCTGGTGCCACCGCTGGGCCTGGGGACAGAAGAGTCATTGTCACCAAGAAAGCCAGGAGAACGCACCCCCACTGCCTGTAGGACTCACAGCAGCCCTCCTCTCCCCACCCCCACCAAAAGCTGGGATCTGGGAGTCCTAAGTCCCCAATGGCAACACTGTGTGCACTGACTCGAAAAAAGCCCAAATGCTATCTCATCATTTTGAGAATCTATCACTTTAAAAACCTACTCCGCATACTTTCTATTCAAAAGAAAACTCTGTCTTTCACATTTTATTTTCCTCCCTACAATGAACGCTTCCCGGGACATGGGTGGTTTCTCTCTACTCCCCCAAATACACAGAATTATGAGCAGAGACTCAAGCTGGGAATTTATCATTGAATGACATTCTAGTTTTCATCCATTTCAAAATAAGGTTCCATTCCTTGGAACAATGGCACCAATATATAACAAAATGGAAATCTTAAAGCATTTCAATATACAAAGTGGGGCAAAAGTAAGTTTACAGTTGTGAGTACACACAAGAGTTTATTTTTGTATTATTATTTATTATTATATTATTTTCCATACAAACAACTGTAAACCTTTGCCCCACCGTGTATAATAAAATTAAAAGTTTCAAACCAAACCTAAAAATGTTTACAAAATGTTTGCTGAAATAAAAAGCTGAAGACTGAATATAGATGCCAATATTGTTTGATATAAACAGGAGATAAGTGTGATATTTGAATCTATAGTATATTCTATTGATCTGCAGGTACAAAATTAGTGATATTAATTTGCCAGGTAAATCTTTTAACTTTACTCTAAATGTCACCTTCACGGTGATCTAATATGTAATGAGATACAGTCACCAATGCAAAACAATAATATGATTCTTCTCAAGGATAATACTTAGTTTTTAGAAAATTTATTTAACTAAATTAGGTCTCACAAGGTATTCAACTGTCCCATCTGAAGTAAAAAAGCAGGATTCAGGAAAAATAAAGATAAGACATTTCAGAACAAAGACGGTCAACTCCCCTAGAGGACACAGTGCTGGTTTCCAGCCTAGAAGTGCCCTCCCTCCATGCATGCCTGAGAGCCCCCCGCCAAACTCCCACACGATCGCTTATTTATTCTAATTCCCTTTTCCCCATTAAATGTCCCTCATGTAAAAGGAATAGAAGTCCACTGAAGGATATTCAGAGAAAACAAAAGAATAAAAGATCTATTTTATCAGCAAAAATGACTATTAGTCTATTGTGACTATGTTCATACACACAAATTTTTAATATTTTATACAGATAAAATAATATTCAAGCATTTATATGATGTATAAATAAAATAAACTTCCCCACAGCCAAAGAAATGAAAATGCCTAACGATGCTGAAAATGGAAACTTTTTGTGATTACAAACCGCATTGCCTTAGGTATTCTTATAGTTATTAAAGGTGTCTACCTATCATTAATTATTGCTTGAGGATCGATTTTTTCCCATGGAATTGCTGTGTCAAAGTGTATGCATTTTAATGAGTATATGTATTTTTAACACTTTTGTTAGACACGGTGCTTCATCTTGTTGACAAGGCATTTCCTGTGTTTGTGAGTGGAGAACAATGTTTTGAAACTACAAGGGCAGGAGCTTCCCTGGGAACCATCTTCCCAGCGTGTGCTCTGGAAAGGGCTGTGTCGCTGTGCTCGCTGTGCTCCCTGGGGCCTCCGGGAAAGCCAGGCCCGGCAGGGAGGACGCCTCCGACTCCATGGCTGCTGCCTGGCGCCCACTCACCTTGAAGCCGTCAAAGGCGAAGGCGTGTTCGTCGCAGCCCAGCTCCTGATCAGGCTGGCAGCCTGGCCTGCTCCAGCCAACGCGCATGTCCCCAGCAGTGACAGCCTCGAACTCAAAGTACCACCTTCCCGCCTTCACGGCGTAGGTTTTCTCAGCCCGGAAGATCCGGAACCGTTCCCCGGGGCTGCTGCACACTTCTGCTCGGGCAGCTGGGAAGGTAAGGAGAGTCTGTGATCACAGGGAACACTGAAAGGGGGCAGATACCACATGACTTTATAACTACACCCACAGTGATATGCTAATGATACTCTATGCCCATCTGGTGCACATGTACTAAGTGTGTTCATCAGGACGGGCAGCCCACGAGCCAGCGAGGCGCAGAGGGCACCGGCTTCTGCATGAGGCTGGGGCGAGCTGGTGACATGGTGATGGTGGGGGTGCTGCCTTTTCGGGAGAGAATGTCTGTCTGTGCAAAGCCCTACCAGCAGTTGGTGGTTTGGTAGCGGAAGATGAGGTAAATGCGAGGCATGGATAGAAAGAGCACAAGAGACTGAATCCACTGGCCATAAGAAATGAACAGACATTGGCCGGTGAGAGAGAAGAGGGAAGAAGCAGCCAGGCAATGAGGAGGAGACAGAAAGCTATAAAAAGCAGGGAAGGGTCACCATCCACACACTCCCTGGCAGCATGGGTGAGGGCAAAACTCCCTCTCCCCCACATCTGCACCTTAATGTGCTGCACACACACATTGTGTTTAAGAAAGTAAAAGGGTCAAGTCTGACATCAGAAGCAGTACAGTATAAAGGGAAAAACATTGTTCTCCACCCCACACGTGCATTGAGAGTGGACACAGTAGATGGAGAGTGGACGCACGTGGACTGAGAGGACACACGTGGACTGAGAGAGGACACATGTGGACTGAGAGAGGACACACGTGGACTGAGAGTGCATACACGTGGACTGATTGGGCACATATGGACTGAGTGTGCGCATGTGGATTGACAGTGGATACATATGGACTGAGAGTGGACACACGTGAACTGAGAGTGGACGCATGTGGATTGAGAGAGCCAGGAGTGAGAAATCTCAGCCATAGAACCTGAAGCCAGGTTACTATGAGAATGTACACCAAAAGGTTGAGGATTTTAAAAAAAAGTCCATATACTCAATACATACTTATTGCCTATTCCAATGTGTTTTCCTTAAAGCAAAATATTGCTCTAATTAATATTGCCTACATGAATGAGTATAAATAATGAAGGCTTAGAAAACACTAGATCCCACTACAATTTATTTCCATAAACATCTAAACCCAGCTCTTCCAAGGACCGCTGGTGGGTAGGATGGGGGCAATGTCCGAACCAGGTAGCCTCCTTAGACTCCTCAGGAAGTAAACCACTGTGGTCTGGGCCACCCTCCCACGAGACGGTCTAATCCTTCGGGAAAAGGTGCTCTAAACCAGCAGTCGCCAGCCAGCGGACCACTGGTGGTCCGTGAGGTCCGAAAGGTTGGCGACCGCTGCTCTAAACTGCACACTGCGTACGAGATCACGCACTACAGGACTCTGTCTGTGCTCCCTTTTTTCACTTATTTGGCTGTACACCCTGCCCGTGATGTTGCAAGCAGAGGGAGCAGAGGGAGCCTGCAGTACCGTGGTCTTGGTCGGGCGCCTCCAGGCTGTACCCGTACCCCAGCAGCGTGCGCACCGCCTCCCGGAGGCTGTCCTTGTTGGACTTCTTGGTTCTGTCATCGAGAAGGGTGTAGGGCACAAGGCGTGGGTTTCTTCTGTTCTTGACGTCCTACAGGAAGAAGAAGGTGCGGTCATCAAAGCAATGCCAACAGCTTGAGGAAATGAGACAGGAAATACAACAACATTGAAAGAGAACAAAACGCCAAGGCCCTGAGGGTAAACGCTGCCCCTCCCATCCCCTTGGTCTCCTCGGGCTCCAGAAGTTACCGGAACAGGACCAACACAGAGTTCATCACATGAAGGTCTGCATCAATATAAAGCGAGACCTCTCCACGAGAAGAAAAAGTAAAAATAACCACAGCAATAACGAAAGCCACCTGAAGGACCTCTTTCAGCGTCTACCTTCTGCCATGGTCACAGGCAATGGGCTAACGTAGAGAACATGCAATTTCCCTGCATAGTAGGCTGACAAGTCTTGGTGTTGAGAAGAGCCACATTAGCAGGTCAGGGATTCTGAGTCAAGAGACCACGTAAGGTTGCTGTCCCTTCTTAAGCGAAAACCCCGTATGTCACAAAAGGCCATTCTGGGACCTCACGTAGCTTTAAAAATAGGCAGTCAATCCCCAAGTACCTGCTGGATGCCATAGGTCCAGCCCTGCCGGATCCGGTCCCGGGCCCACACGTTGTGAGCATTTTCTGCCAGTCTGTCCACCATTGCTTCCTGAGACGGGGTGAGTTTGATAAAGCTCAGGTCCATCGGTGCCGGCTTGTAGCCACTTGTCAGCTGGTAACTATAGAGTGAAGCAAAACACGCATATAATGGGCCTTCCCAGAAAAGTCAAGGTTTAAACATCCCTGTAATAGTCTTTGCGTGGCCCCACCCACTTCCAAAGGGTCCATAACCACAGTGGTGACCACGGATAACACAGCTTCAGCAAGCCCGGGTCCCTCCACTCAAGCCCATGACTCATTAGGAGGAAGGATCATACCACCCTTATGGTTTTGTTTTTCACCAATAAGCCAAATGCAACAACTCACCTATCTCTCAAAATGGAGAACAAATTATCATTGTTTGTGTCCTAAGAATCCAGGCTTAATACAAATCAAAGTACTGGTTATCAGTGAGAACATTCAATGAGGTTCTCAACCAAAATTCTCATTTTCAACTTATAAATGTTTTGCTAACGTAATCTTTACTCAATAAAGTTGTGTATGTATCCTACAGACACTAGGAAAATTCTAATGCATCTACAGATTATTCCTGCGTACGTAATTTAGGAAGCCCTAGCTAAGAGGGAGACCAGGAAATCCACAGCCATCCAAAACAGGAAGGCCCGGGTTCCTCGGGGACTCTTACCAGAGACTATTTCTGCACCCTGAGCTGGAGAGAAAGGTACTAAGTGAGTATAAAGTTTTAATCTTTTGGAAGAAATATAAAACTGAAAATGTAAAATTTTCAACACATGGTATGTGGGCGCTAGCACTGCCCGCCCCACACAGACACACACTGTCTCCTGTCTAACCGCCAAGGCTGGTCCCCAGCACTTACAGCTGCTCCTCTCTCTTTCGACCACACGCCCTACAACCACTGTGCCTCGGGGGGGCACCACCCACTTTTCCAACCGTCTCTGTGCTTACAGCAGCGCAGGGCACACAGCAGCCTTTCAAGCCAGTTTTTGAAAGAACTAACTTTATTTACTAAGTTAAGATAAACATACACACCTGTTCATCTCAAAGATTATCCTTTTGCACAAAAGAAAATTCACCAGATAATTATGCTAAGGTAAAAGAATAAATGATCAGAACTTGGGAAAATGCTCTTTAAATAAAACTATAAGTCGCCTTTCCTCTCCTAACTGCTCTGGGCTCTGGGTGGCATCGGCACCACGTAAGCTTCCGACAGCAGGAGTCTGGCTGCCGCGGAACCTAGAGCAGCGCTTGCTAGACCGGTGCCTGGCACCCGGCAGGCTTTCACTAGAAACAGGTTGGATGAATCGATGTATGTTTAACACAACGGACTACTGAATATTGTTAGACGTTCCGCTTACTTCTTGGGGAGCTTCATCTTTTTCACCTTTTCCTCAGCATGTTCATCTGATATTCCCACGTGGCATCCTAATGCCAACAAGGTCCTGGAAAACAAAAGCAGAGCTAAGCGCAGTCCTCCCCTGAGCCCGAGGGCTCAGCTCCTCCGTGGATGGAAACGAGGGGTAACAGTCCTCCCGAACGCAGAGCACACGTGTTTCTAAAGACACTCATTTATTAATATGCTGTTCACTTCTGAGTAACGAGTAAGAGAGTGGAAACTGAAATGGCGCCAAAGGCAGATACTGTACAGTCCCGCTAAGTCCCTTCCTCTAGCCCAGCGATTCTCAACCTGTGGGTCGCAACCCCTTTGGCAGTCAAACGACCCTTTCACAGGGGTCGCCTAAGACCATCCTGCATATCAGATATTTACATTATGATTCATAACAGTAGCAACATTACAGTTATGAAGTAGCAACGAAAATAATTTGATGGTTGGGTCACAACATGAGGAATTGTATTTAAAGGACCAAAAGGTTGGGAACCACTGATCTAGCCCCTTCCCCTCTAAAAGCACCAACAGTTCCCAATTCTTCTGTCCTGCTAGAGCGTGTACTGCACTAAGGGAGACATGCGTGTGCATGTGCATGTGTGTGCACGCTGTATACACAGCAGACAGTTCTCTGCAATCTGCTATCTTGACTTTACAATTTCCCTTTGAAATCCTGTCCTTTCTTTAAAGCTGGTTTATTTTTCAACAGCTTTGAAAGGTTCCATTAGCTGGACATGCCATGATGGCTTTACCCAATGCTCTGCTCACAGCCTTTGGTTATTACAGACAGTGCTGCCAGGAACAGCCTCACGCATGCAACACATGCACTGTGTCCTCCATCGATAGGATCGACCCCTAGATGCGGAGTTACTGGATCACAGGGCACATACACTTTCAAGTTTAACCAGGTTGGCCAATGTCAACAGAAATGGTAACGATTTCCATTCCCACCGGCATTGCCTTTTCCCCAAGGTTATCAACCTGCTTGACCTTTGTCAATCGATAGGTTTAGTTCCAGCCGGAATGAAAGGACTTAACACTCAGTCCTTCCAGGGAGGCTGCGTGGGAGGGGAAGCCAAGAACTCACTTCAGGGTCTCGAGCGACATCTGCAGGTTGTAGTTGCGCTCCTGCTCCGGCAGCTTGGAGAACTCCACCAGACATGGGTGCTGCCTCTTGTTGTCATCTCTGACCTGAAACAGGACAGGAGGTGCATGGGTCAGTCCCCTAGTCAGACACCGGCAGTGGCCCTCCAATCAGCAGTGGGGCATGAGGGGGAAGCAGACGGGAGGCCCAAATCCTTACTGGGTGTAGTGGCGACTCCGCTTTAACGTGGAATCATTTTTCTGCATTTAGAGCCAGTGGTCAGAGACCCCAAGAACCTGGCTGTCTGACATAAACTCTTCCGGGGGTCCCAGCCCTTCATCTCACCCACACACACTCCTTCCCACTGTCACAAATCACCCCACCACCTCAGCAAGATCGATTAGCATGATACAGGGTTTTTTATATATTAATCCTTGACAGTGTAGGCTAGAAATCAGACTACACTAAATCAAAGACTTTAGGGATGGATCAATGAGAAGGCTGGCCTGGATCACTGCGCCGGTAATTAAGTATTAGTCTTCCTGGGGACCTACGTTACACAGGCCTTTGCTCCCGTGGGGGCCCCGATGACAGGCGTGTGCTGTCGGGGGACAGACTGCTCCATGGGAACATCCAAGCTCTGCAGATGCCAAACGAGAGCACTTCCACCCACACTGGGCTCTCTCAGAACCTTTGAAAGCAACGCCCACTGTCCGCCTGTGTTAACCTTGATTGGAAATGTAACCTGCAGCTTAAAGATGGGTAACTTTTCCACGGTCAAGGCAACTGAGCCATGCTTCAGTCAGCCTGCCCAACACGGCGCTCCCTCCCCAAACTGATGTGTAGGGGAAAAAAACAGTCCATTCATTCACATCACCACACAGCAAGATGAGAGAAAACGTTGCATTCAGAAAGTTGCATTAACGGAATCTGTAGATAAATGAAAAACTCCGTACCGGGCCATACTGCCAGCCAAGTTCAATTTTATTCATAACCCAGAGCTCATGGATGTTCTCTGCCAGCTTTTCTCTTATCCTCTCCAGGTGGGGGGGCAACACGATCTAAAATTGAAAAAAGAAAAGAAAGCACACATTAGAAAAAATACAATATGACACAGCGCTAATTGTTCTCCCTGCAACTGGACTAAACAGAATTGCCTCATAAACCATTAAAACAAAATAACTAGGTTCTAAGCCATCTATTATAACCTAGTGGTAAAAATATAACTAGTTATCTAAACATTCTTTAGGGAAATTTTGGGACCTTTTTTGGGAGGGTGGCAACTGAGGTTTCTAATTTATGAACCAAAGTTAGGAAGAAAGAAGATAGAGTTTGGTTGGGAAAACTGCCACAAAGAAAGACGCCTTGCTGGATGGACCTGGGCTGCCCAGCAGAGCCTGCGTTATTTAGGAGAATCACACAAAGTCCTCACCACGTCGTGGCGTCATCCACAGACTGGGTGATGGCCACTCTGCCCAGACGGTGCACTGGCTCCGTGAGCCAGTAAATATCTGACTGCAGTGATCTATTTCCTCTTACCTCTGTATCGTCAGTGATTTCCAAATAGAATCTTTATAAAGAGTAAGTTTAATAACTTTTCTATAAAAAATACAAAATGATTTTCAAGGTGAGGTGTTGTGTCACCCACAACTAATCCCTCAACAAGCAGAGCAGCACCTGGTCATGCCCAGATGAGGCAGGGTCTGCAGGGAGCAGCTCTCACCGCCTCCTCTCCCTAGCGCAGTGGGGGTTACCCAGGTCCTCAAGGTCCCAGAGTAGCATCGGATCCCAGGAATTTGACTGTAGAGCCCATGACTTCAATCTCTACCCAAGATAAATGTCAGTTACGTCGTTTCAAAATAGTAAGTGTATCTAGATGGGAGAAGAAACAAAAACTCCACGTCTACCCTACGTAGGAAGTGCTCTCTAAGTTAGTATGGGCTACCTGAGGCTGTGACCTTCACTGTGTTATAAAAGCAACGTAATGGCTTAGGACCACCCGTAAAAATAAAACCGAGTAGAAGAGAAAATAGAGACGTCAACATGGTAAAGTTCAGCATTATTTTATGAAACTTGCTTCAATCGCACATATAAATCATGTTACTGAAAACATGCATTCCTGTGGGTGGCAGTCAGGAGCTGAGAGCCCTGCACATCAGAATGACCGCAGCACGGACAGTGCCAGCAGGCTGGCGGGTACCTGGCTGGTGTCCACGGGGACCGGCGTGAAGGCGGCTTGGGTCAGGGCAACTGTGGGGCCCAGCAGGTCCCGGGTGTAAGTTCTCTCTTGCTTGTACTCGCGGCTGTGTTCCACTTTCAGCTTTTCTTTTGGCAGCACAGCTTCGTAACAAGGAGCATAGCCCGGTGGGGGAAGGAATTTAAATTCTCCGTGTCTCCCCCCAAGCAGAAAGCGTACCCTGAAAAGGACATACATGATATTCCCATTTGCTGAAGAAAAAATGTAACCTTATTTCTTATCCTTAGTCAAAAACCAAAAAAACTTACTAAAGAAAACTAATGAAACCAAATAGAAGAAATTAAGTGGTATTTTTTTTACACAATGTTGTCCATTTCCCCTTAGGAAATAAAAAAAAAAGGACTTGAAGTATTTTAGGACACTGGTTTGGAGGAGTTAGTGCATGACTATGTGGACAAAGCCCCAGCCTCCCCAGGTCCCCTCTGGGGTGACTCGAGCCCCTTCCTGTAAGAACAGACAGGTGCCGTGGGAGGGACGACCCTGAGTGGCAGACGCTAGGGGAGGAGGTGGCGGCAGTGCAGTGTCCTGTGGAAGTGTGAGCAGGAGGGAAACAGACCACAACACAGACATACTAACTTGATTCCTGCAGAGAAACTAACAACGGGAAAGAAGAGGCCATCGATGTTGAAGTTCTCAAACATCCCTTGAACAGGCTGTCCATTAATTCGGAATGAGATGCTTGGGGCACTCAGATCTAAACAGCAGCTGATGACGTCATCGGTCCTCAGCAGGTGCTGGTTTGGTGAGCTCACGGTGCTGGCGATACAGCCTGTGAGGACACGAGGGAAGGGAACGTGAGTTTATCTCAGAGAATCGCCTTCAGAGCTGAAGGCAGAGGTCTGAGCGGCAGTGACATATCAGTGCACAGCACAAGAACAGAATAGAAGCTGGGACACATATAATATTATACCTTAAATCCTTTGTCAAAAAAGTGTTGTTGTTTTTTTCAGAAGCTATGCCATGTTATGAAATGTAACTTCTACATAATCAAGAGATAAACTTTTAAATGGTGCCAACCAAAGCACATCCTTTTCATAAATTAGAGAACAGACTATTAGATAGATAGATAGATGATATAGATATAGATATCCTTGTTAATAATATATTCAACCAGCAAAGCTGAGAGTTGGTAGCTGGTGAAATGAACTATATACTTATTTGTAAACAGCCCCACATTTCTGAAACAAAGTGCCACGTGGCATAAACTAATTCCTCACAATCCAGGTTGTAAATCACAGATCCCTGAGGTTGAATTATCTACCAGAAAGTGACCTTAATTTATTTTTTCCAACCATTTTCCAGGGATTGTGTTTGGTCCTTTTTCTATGGGAAGCTAAAGCTTCCACATACCAATTAAAATAAGCAGGAAACAAATAAGGTTTTTGCAATTGATTCGTGAATCAAAATGCTACTTTTTAAACACAGAAATCTCCCTTTGTCTTAAGTTCCACTTTCCACAGTTTCAGTTAAAAAGGGTAAACCAGTGCCTGAAAATAATAAATGGAAAATTCCAGACATAAACAATCATAAGTTTTAAATGCTGTGCTACTCTGAGCACCGTGATAAAATCCCAAGCCATCCGCTCTTTCCCAGCCAGGACAAAAACCATCCCTGTGCCCAGCGTCTCTGTGCTATATACACTCCCCGCCATCAGTCACCAGCCGTCTCCTGACAACTGTGGTGATATGGCAGCACTTGTGTCCACGTCACCCTTATTGACTTGATCAGGGCCCTAAAGCGCAAGAGTAGGGAGGCTGGCAATTCGGATCTGCCAAAGAGAAGCCACAAAGTGCTTCCTTTAAGTGAAAAGGTTGTTTGTATAGGAGAACTATAGTTTACATAGGGGTTCAGTACTATCCGTGGTTTCAGGCATCCCCTGGGAGTCATGAACACATCCCCAGTGGATAAGGGGGATGACTGTACATTTTTCATAAGCAATATAGTCCTTCGAAAACGTACTATAATGCTAAGTTTTCTTTTTCCCCTAGTGATTTTGCCTTTACTTACCACTCTCATTCATCATTTCAATGTTAAAGTTCTGAATAATAAATGGATCAAATAGAAGCATCAACTGCTTTCAGAAATGGGCAGCAAGGGCAAAGGTTTCCTTCCAAAACGCCGTGAGAGCAAACGGACAGCACTCACCTGCCCAGAGGTGCAGGCCATCAAATCCATAGGAAAAGAGGTCGTCTCCAACGCCGTTCCCGCCCCACTCCTCGCCCCCTCCGGGGTAGGGGGAGTACCCTTCCGTGGACGCCCAGCCCACGCGCAGGTGGGTGGCTTCGGCCGTCACGAAGGGCTCTGTGTGGTCCACCATCAGTTCATAGTACCACTTCTTATACTGCGCAGAGCCTTCGCTGACGCCCAGGAAAATGTTGGGCCTCATGCTGTATAAGAGAGAGAACACACACCAGAAGATCTGAGCCAACCTTTCACTGTCTAAATTGACGTCTCACTATTCCGAACATTCATCCTGCTCTTCAAAGATGCTAAACACACATTTCCTTAACTGCTGCAGCCTCACCAAGACAGTCACGGAGACGCACAGCGATGCCCGCCTCCCGGCTAAGGCTCAGGGAACGGCGCTTGCTGCCAGGTTCCCTGGCAACGTCACTCAGGGGCTAACATTAGTCTCAACTGCTCATCAGCATGTTTTATTTCATTAACCATGTTTAAGATGAGCTGCGCAGTGTAGCTGACCTTTAGAATTAGCTGCACTGTATTAACCCAGGACATGGAGACATCTTCCTAAGCTCTGTGTTAACTGCGGTACGAGGCTGAGGCAGGCCACGCTCTTCGTGAAGGAACAAGGTGACCAACCAGCCTGGTTGTTCTCTGTGTCTCCCTGGGAGCTGAGGAGTCGCTAGTTAGCTGTATTTAACTGCATTTCATGAGGGGTCTTGTGCCCTATGTTACCACCAGGGGTCAGAGAAGGTCTCAGGAAGCACCCTCATTAACAGTAAGTCTATTCTAGAACCATGAAGGACGTTTTAAGTCAATCCTGTTTTAAAAACACAGTATGAAGTCTAACACCAAATCCCCACATTTTTGTTTAAAACAGTGAAGTAGTATTCCCTGGAGTGGCTAGATTCACAGTATCACAGTTCTGACTGTACCACAGGTAGTATCTTAACCATAAGGTGTACTTTTATTATCACTGTTACTATTTTGAATAAGGACAAGCTCAGTCTCTGGAGTAAGACCTGAGTTCCTGTCCAGTTCCCATATTTTCATGCGTCTATGAATTGTGGATGCCAGCTCCTGGAACACGCACAGACAGGGCAGAGTGCAGGGGAAGTGCTCAGCATAGCAGCTGGCACCCAGCACTCAATGCTCGATACCTTGGAAGGTAGATCCACCTGCAAATGTAGTTTTATTGGTTATTTGTGGAACTTACTACATTTTGGACATTCTAATTCAATATTTTGATTATCCTTGGTGAACACTTCAAAGCTGGTATCGAAGGGCAGTGCTTTTAGTTGTATGTTAAGACATAAAGTGGATTCTGTCCAGCTATTTCCTCTATTGCTGTTAGCCTGCTCCCAAGAGTCAGTGGTAACCCAGCAACACGTTGGCCTGTGATAAATGCGTATTTCGCTCAGATCATCTATTCTTATTATGCCATCTGATTGGTAGAAAACATCCCTATACTGCTATTAACTAAGGAAATTGATTTTTAAGCCCAATAAAATGAAGAGACCACCAGAGGTCTCAGCTGTAGAGCTAGCACGTGAATTCCTTGGGTGGGCCACCAATCTGGAGACACTGTCTGTCTGAACGGACCTGCTGACGTGGTTCACAAGGCGTGTCTGCAGTAACAGGTCCCTTCCTGGCAGGAGATTGTCACAGATGAGATGCTGGTTGGAACGGACTGCCACCCCGTGGCAAACGCAGAGAGAGCACAAGACGTCCAGAACCTGTGCAGAGAAATCACTGTCAGCTGACTCCAATCCCTTTCAGACCAAGTGTCAGCAGCACATGGCACCGACGGAAACACATTTTCTCCAGTCACGTCAACAGGACCGCGCTGTGGCCAGTCACCTAACCATCGTCCTCCATACACACCTGAGAACACTCTTCTCCCACTGACGCTGGGAATAAACACTGAACGATATTACCTGGCTATGTAATGCAACATCTGACACACCTTTTTAAAGTTATCTCATTTTAAAAATATATTTAAAATGATTCCCGAATTCATTTATGGCCATTACAGGGCTCCCTTACCTTGTGATTTCTTCCATGCTTGTCTAAAAGTGAAATAATGGATTTAATATGCCCTTCTTTGATAATATTTAGAGCTTCTGGACTTTCTACTAACACACAGTGCAAAACTTCAAGAATACCTAAGATAAAAAAGAACAAGAAAATATAAGAGTGACTTGTCCGCAAGTGAGGAGTTCTTAAGTGGGGAAGGGCGGGATCTGGCCCCATGGCGCTTTCAGGGCTCACTCTTTATAAATGCAAATGAGCCAGATAAGGTCAGACTGCTTTTCAGAAATAACCAAAACAATACTGACACTGTCATCAGTCAGTAAACACGTAGCCTACCGAAAGGAAAACATTTCTATTGCGCTGAACCTCCGAGTGTGTTTTCATGTCTTAAAGGACATAAACTAGGAGAATTATATCCCATGCGAGGAGGTACCGGGACACGTACCAGAAGAAGCTTCCAGTCTTTCCAGTCGGCTGACCAGCCAGTCGAGGGAGCCAGAAAACTGGGCACAGTTTTTACGATTTCCTCTAATTAGAGCCGCTAAAAAAAAAAAAAAGAAAGAAAGATTTCTCATTTGTGTGATTTCCTAGTTCCAAACGCGACCAGTAATAGTGGCTCGAAAATGTTGGGTCAAGAACAAAATACCTCTCCTTTATCTCTAAAGCAACACAAATACACACACACAATGGAGACGTCAGAAAAAGCACAGAGGTGGTAGCAGGGAAGGTTCCACCGGCGCTCACTAGAAGGGATTACTTTGAGGAGGTAACATTCACATTGGGAGCTGACAATGAAGGATAATGGAGAAGCCAGTGTCCTGGGAGTTCCCTCACTTGGGATCGAATACTCATTGCTTTTAATTAGCCTTGAGACTAAGTTATTGAATTTCTCTAGAGCTCAATTTCCTCACCCAAATAATGAAGAAGTTAAGAGCACATTAGTTTTCCTGAAAATAAATGCAGCACCGAATATGGGAGACAACTAGTAACTGTAACAGGCAGCGGAGAGATGAGTTAAATGATATGGGGGGAGGGGGGCC
This sequence comes from Myotis nattereri, assembly GCF_964212035.1. NCBI lineage: Eukaryota > Metazoa > Chordata > Mammalia > Chiroptera > Vespertilionidae > Myotis > Myotis nattereri. The sequence continues at coordinate 5,017,518 of NC_138096.1, read as the reverse complement.
AATGGGCAATCACTCTGCAAACCCGTTCCCTGTATCTCTTCTTCCTATTAGGAGGCTCACATGCATTTCAAAGACCCGAGAACCCCGGCAGTAAAGCCACCTCTTCTCACTTTGCTTAACTTCATGGTCTCTGTACTCTGACAAAGAACCCGTCTTTTATGAAACTGCAGTGTGACCTTTAAGATCTCTTTCAGCCCAATGTGTATACTCAACGGAAAACTTTCCATGTTTCAAAGTCATTCAATTCTTCCAAAATACATCTGGTTACTAAGGACGCCCTCTACTGTCTTTCCCACACAGTCAGCTGTGGCATCAATGCTAACAGGAAGCCAGAGGGAACCCTTTCAGATAGAAATCCCAAACTCTTTTCCAAAAGTGGGATTTACACATCATATTCAGAAATACGTTAGCAACATTAGTCAAGCTGGGCTTATTCCTCCATTGAGACAGAAATGTGTTAGAAATCTGTTAATATCTCCATACACTCCACAATGTATATATTCCCACCAAAAACTTTACCTCAGTGAAACAGTTCCTACTGAAATTATGAGTGTGCGTCCGTGTGCATGTGCATGTGCACAGGGTGTTTCACAGATAAACGGACTGTGTGAATTATTACAACTCAGCAAATTAATTAAGGAGTCACTTAAGTGAGTTTCTAAAGTTATGGGGAAGTATCAGAGAAATACAAGGAAGTTCATCACTGTTTATAACAGCCAAACACTGGGACGGACTGAGGTGGACTGTGATGACGACACATCTCTCAGTGGGCGCTTACAGCCACCAAAACTGACTCAAGTTCACAGTTCCCACAAAAAACTGCCCTCGGTGCAGACGGCAGGAAAACAGGCCATAAAGGAATGTTGATGGTATGATTACAGTTTGGTGATGTAAGTGTATAAGCTCAAAATAAGTACACGCAGAGCATGGAGAAACTGTATTTTAGAGTATTTCTCGAGAATATGAGCTGCCCTTGAGGGAAATACATCCTGTTCGCGCCTGGGAGAGGAAGGAGACCGTGAGGAACGCAGTGAGCATGGAGCTGCTCTCCATGTGTGGAAAGGGGGGTTCTTATTCCAAACAGGAGGGAAGATGGACGGAGCTAGGCGGGGAAAGGGTCATAAATCCTGTTATAAAATCACAGCTGCTCCATCAGCACGGCAGTGTGTGTGCACCTGTGAGGAGGCGATGGTCCGTGGTCAAGATGTCTGTACCTAGAAAAACACAGGTGACAAGGAAGGAGCATGGAAGTGACCAGATAACCCCCAGGAAGTACAGACACACAGGGAGCCTTGAGCCATCTTAGTCCATGAACTTGGACATGGAGGAGGGCCACAGCATCCACGATCAGCGAGAGCTCGTGTTTCTATCTTGATCTTCTAATTCTGTTTTTCAAGGAAGGACATAACGGGGAAGGAGCCACAGGCCCGTGGCTGTGAGGGGAAGGGCTCTAGGCCATGTCTGCTCTGCTACCAAACGCCACCTCATGGGAGTCTCTTCAATGTGTGTGTCTCTTATATGATGGACATTTGAAGTGGACACCTGAGCTTGCTCCCTGCCTTCTCTGGAATCGCACCTATTTGGCAGGCAGGCAGGCCAAGGCGTGGCCCGGTTCCCAGGGTGGGTCAAAGCCGGGATCAGACAAAGCCGGGCCTCCTGCCAGAGTGAGCAGGGCAGGAAGGGCACGGACACCATCTGGGCTGATGAGTGGAACAGCAGGCTCCTTCTTCGAGAGCATTTCCAGGGGCAGCCCCGCCACTTCTCCATGTCCGAGAGGCCACTTCCGGTGCTGAGCGCTGACTGCAGCCACCAAGGCCGTCCAGGGAAGCCAGCCCTGATGGCGGCTGACCCCTCGGAGGGCAGGGCAGACAGAAGCTGGTCTGGATGCTGCGAGAGACACTGCTTCCCACCCACTGCAGATGCCCTGTTTTGCAGGCCCATGGCCGCCCTTGGGAAGGGCAAAATCTCAGACCCTTGACAAGCGACGGCAGAAGCTGCAGTAATCGCCCGGACCAAAAGCAATGCAGCCCTGTGTCTGCACAGGGCCACGAGGAATGCAGTGTAAACCATGGCCTGTGTCACTTACTGTTCCTCAAGTGTCCCTGGACCCTCCCAGGCAGGTCCCAGAACGGTGAGAGGAAGGGGCTGGGAGATCCCTGATAGGGGGAGAGTGGGTAACGGGCTTTGTGGGACTCTCTTCAGAAGCCAAAGCCAATATCTGAGGCTCATCACCCAGAGGCCCCCACCTACAAACACACCCTGGACCCCTCTCCTTTACCAGAGGCAAAGCCACGGCTCTGGCCACGCTTCACCGAGATGATTCAACAGCAAGCATCACTGCCCGTAGTGCAGCTCGGGTAAAAACTAACGGCTTCAATAGAAAGCAAGAACTAAAACGGCTGTGAGTGCCCTGTGATCATTTTCAATAGACACAGCAGTTGCCTTGAAAACCCAGCCATCCTTCTTACCCAGCAACTCATACAGGGAATTCAGAATGGACTTCCAGGACTCCCCCGCCTCTCTGCCAGCGACCTCGGCAAAGTGGGCGGCGCTGCTGTAGACGTGCAGCCGGTCCACGCACTGGAGCACGAGGCTGATCATCCCCTGCGAGGGCAGAGAAACCGCCGTCAGAAACATCGGGTCTGCTCACCCCCGAAATGCACAGTGGTTTCAAAAATGGAAAGCCTGGCTGATGGTGAGCCTCTCAGTCGTTAAGAAAACGGGGGTCACTTATTCACAGGACAAGCAGCAACACCTGCGTGACAAACAAAATGGAATGAGGGCCGCTTGCCTGGTGGCGGATCGATAGTTCGGCTTGGGGGCCCTCGCTGAGGCTCTAGGACAGCCGGTCCTGGCACTTGGACCCTCCCATGTGGTCCTGCTACTATTCTGTCTGTAAATTACGGCCCTTCCGCTCTTTTGGCAGCAGAACTTTCGTGAAATAAAACCATACACGGAAACTCAATATGAGCAAAAGAAAGCAGTGGAGTCACTGTGTCCAGGTAGGGGCCTGGCACTTTGCCGAGTGACCCTCTCCTGGGCAGCCTCTGTCCCAACACAAGCTCCCTGTGCTCCTGGGGCAGCTCCCAGGAGCTGGAAGAACCTGCATTCACTTAGACACCTGAAGAGCCTGTTTTGACATAAGTAACACGAAGCAAGAAGAGTGCAGTGAATGACCAACGTGAAGTGAAGGCTGAGGAGACAGTAACACACGGTCCTTTGCCAGGGGCGTGAGGAGAGGAGTTCCCTAGACGCTGGCAGAAATGACAACCATCGCCGCTCTCCAAGGCCGGGTTCCTGCAGCCAGTACCGTGCGCCTGCTGCCCTGATTGCTAAGTGCAAGATGTCAAGTAGAGTCCCCACGGAGGACCGGTTTCCCAGGAGGAGAGTGGAAAGGACTTGCGCTGGGAGCAGCTCACCTCCTCCTGGAAGAGGTTCTGCCGGTTCTTCAGGGCCCGCAGCCGGTTCTGCCTGTCCTCGTGCTCCAGGTGCTCGGCCGGCGGGTGCAGGTAGCTGATCAGGTCCCGCAGGCTCAGGCTGACCGACTCGATGGGCAAGTCCACTGGGGGCGCCTTCGCCTTCCTGCCCAGAGCATCCAGGCCCCTAAATGAAGAGCACCATTGCTCTCATCGGTGACTCACAATTTTATGTAGGATTTTAGTTCATAAAGCTTTCCCTCTCTCCCAATACCACTGTAAAAGGCAAACAATATTTGAATCACAAATATATTTATTTATAACATAGTCAAACTCATCTCTTATCATGCTGAACCAAATAAACTCACAAATGACTCAAATACAGTATCTACACTTGCAAACTAAGGAGAAGCAATAGTAAATGCTTGCTTAGGAAGTGGAACTTACCTGCCATTAGAAATAGAACCATTCAATTACTTCCTAGAAGAAACTCAAGCAATAATTAATATATTCAAATGAAAAACTGTATATTCCTTCATGTATACATAATGTTATATTAAAAACACCAGTACTGAGAGAAATTTATCTAGAGAAAAGCTGGAAGGGCCTAGAGGACCAATATTTAGAAACCAACTGATTTTTATTATAAAGCACTAGATGCTCGAGTTTCAGGATGCAAAGCCCCGAACTGATAATTTTGACATTTTCTCGTTCCATTGTGTTTGGTTTGGGGGGAAGGAGCTGTTAGCTGCTAATACTCACTGCCATTCTGTTTAAAAAGATATTCTAATGATGTTAACTCGTAAATTCCACTTAGTAACCAGGAAACAATATGTTAAATGCTTTCCTATTACCTGAAAGAAATGTATTTAAAATTAAATTTTAAAATGGCATCATGTTGCATTTCCTAGCCTTTGAAGGAAAACATATTATTGGCATGTAAGTGTGTGGATTTGTTGAGCTTTCCGAGATTCTGAGTTTTAAACTCAAAACTTTGAGATTGACCACCATAGTATACTTTAGAATTATTTACTTGTAGATTCAATCAGGAAATTGAGGTAAAATGTCAAATAGCCACCACAACAAAGGACATGAAATGTACCTTATAAACCTGTTGAAAAGGAAGACGGTGCTCCGGATGACCCGCGCTGTCCGCGACTCTTCGTGCTGCGACCTGGACAAGTTTATGCCGTCGTCCATGTGGCCTTCGTGATGCATGATGGCCTGCGGGAGGCACATGGACCGCCATCACTCCAACACCTCCCTTCCCAACGGGACTAAGAAGGTGCGCACTCAAAGAGGCCATAGCAGTCCGCAGAACCAAGACAGGTGGAGGGGACTGTAAACTGTTGATGATTTTAAAGCTTTACCCTAAAGTTTGAGGTAAAATAATATGCAAAGGTCCCTGGACCACCTAGGCATTTAGTTACTGTTTTAAAGAATTAATCTGTTATTGTACTGAGTTGAGCAAAACAAACCCCAGAATATCTTCACACATCATGTTCAGTGACTGCTCCAAGTCTAACCCTCTGAGGGAAGCAGCAAAGGAAGCCATTCAGCTTCAGCAGGCACAGTGAGTTGAGCAGACAGGTAATGAATAGTGCTCAGCAATGCTCCTAAGGCATTTAGGTTCTTTAAAACTGCGTTTTTATGTTGTTAGTTCTTGTTAGGTGTTTTTTTTTAAGCTTACTATGAGAGTACCACATGAGAAGAGACAAGTGCAGAAACCTTAAGTAAACAATTGAATGGTTCTCACAAAGTGAGCATACTATGAACACTCGGAGCAGAAAGAGAAGGTCATAGCACCTCCATATCCACCCAGAGTTCCCTTCCTGCCCTGCCCTCCACAATGGTCCCCATCTTCTCACTTTTAACAACAAAGGTCACTTGGGTTCTATACATAAATGGAACCACGAAATGGGAAGCCACTGGTGCCCAGCTTCCTTCATTCAACACTTTCAGAAGATAGTTGTCATCTAAACAGGTGTACTGAGTTAAGATTAGTAAGGAGAACTAAAATTATAAACTATCTAGAAAGCAATGCAAAATGGAACATGCATGTCGAGAATGAACGTCAGCAGGTGGTTGAGAGTGTTAGCTACCTCTTCTTGCCTTGTGTTTGTGTATGTTAGCCATACGAGATGACTGCGAGATGGGGTTTCTCTCGCCTCTTACCTTGCGCTGTATGGCTCCCATCCTCACAGACTTCACGTCCACAGCCTGATACGTCAGCCACAGGCCTGTGTTCACGTGCTGTATGTAGCAGACGGAGTCTCCATACTTGATCTCAGAGGTTCCCATGCCATCGACTTCTTTTCTCACCCCTGCATCCAATTTTTCCTAAGGAGAGAGGAAAAAGAGATAATCAAGTTTTTAAAATACAACTTTATCTTGAAAGAACTTTGCCTTGTTGTAAATATGTTCCTTGAAAAATTCAGCCCTCTGAAGTCCCCTGAAATAACAGTCAAATATTTTATTCTAGCAGTTCAACCACTACTGAAGATTTGAGTAGAAAATTATAAAAATAAATAACGTATTCTTGAATAGCTCACACTGATAGACAATTATTTTAGCCATAAAAAAAAACTTTATATTGGCCAATGACAAACTCCAAATGGGATATCTTAAAATGAGCAGTTTTCATATTCTTTTCATATTCAAATGAGCAGGCTTCATATTCTTTCCCGATTATTTTTTTTCTTTATTTGTACTTAACAGCATAGGTTTGTGGGACAGGAAATCTGGTTTTGAGTTCAGTCTCTGCCACTTGCTACCTCTGTGATCTTAGAAAAGTTAAACAAAGCTGTTTAAGCCTCAGTTTTTCCAGCTATAAATAAAGCTAATAACCATACCAGAAAACATGAGATAATGCATGTAAAGCTAACAAACATATCAGAAAACATGAGATAATGCCTGTAAATATTTCAGCACAGTATCTAGGATAAAATAAACTTAAATTTTTACTATTTTGGCTATGTAAACGATGATGATAATGGTGATTATGTTAGCAAGGATGTTAATGCTTTCTTTAGAACTATTCAAAACGACTGTAACTCCATTTCCCATAATGCAATTCCAACTTGAACGACAGAGTCACTGGCTCCTAAGGGCCCTGGGCTACCCTCCCTCTGCTCGGAAGCAGCACTCGATGCTCTGATACCAGCTGTTTCCTTCAAATCCCTGCGCTTCCATGCTGCCTCCTTCAACATGCTCCCTCTCGTGGACACAAACAGCAGTGTGGTGGTTGCCAGAGGGAAGGGGGGCGGGGGCCTAAAATATGGTGACAGGAGATTTGACTTTGGGTGTGGGCACACGGTGCAATATACAAATCTTATAACACAGGAACCCACACCTTGCCCTAGCTGGTTTGGCTCAGTGGATAGAGCATCGGCCCGCAGACTGAAGCGTCCTGGTTTCGATTCCAGTCAAGGGCACGTACCTGGGTTGCAGGCTCGATCCCCAGCCCTGGTCAGGGCGCATGTGGGAGGCAACCAATCGATTTCTCTCTCTCACACATCATGTCCTTCCTTTTCACACCACTTGCACTATTGGCTAACTTCACCAGCTCCCGTGATCTTAAAAAACAAATCCGCGTAACAAACTGAGTAACTCAGTAATTCATATTGGCTCTGACTGATACACCTCATCTTCATCACTGGAGGTTTCAATGAGCCCACTCTCTTGTCCACTGCCATTAGAAAGGATCAGCATAGCCTGGCCTGTGTGGCTCAGTCGATTGAGCGTTGTCCCATGCACCAGGACAAGAGGTCACTGGTTCCATTCCCAGTTGCAGGCTTGATCAATCCCCAGTAGGGGGCGTGCAGAAGGCAGCCAATTGATGTTTCTCTCACATCTATGTTTCTATCTCTCCCTCTCCCTTCTTCTCTCTTTAAAAAATAAGTAAAAACGTATTTTATAAAAGGATCAGCATAAAAACTATCATTGGATTTCCGTATCTTCTGTAAAACCACAGCTGGTCTTATTTTCTATTATACTATCAGCACCCCTTGATAAAAGGTTACTGCAAAAATCTCATTTGAATTTAATCCTGATTAAATAAAAATGTATTTACAATGATAATTTTGTATACTTATTTTGATAAAAAAATATACATGTTCTTCATTTCACTTTCATCTTTTAGATATTTAGTCATCACTAAACAACTACAATAGGTGTGCTCATCTGATCACAGGTAAACAACATATCTTCCCTGTCTGCTATTATTATTTCAAATCTTTAATTCTGTTATTAAAGAAGGCTTTAGATTTACTACTTAGGCTCAAAGTTTGGATATGCCACCTAACCTGCTTCAGTTTCCTCATCTGTATAATTAAGATTAAAAATAGTATCTAAGCCCTAGTCAGTTTGGCTCAGTGGGTAGAGCGTCGGCCTGCAGACCGAAGAGTCTCAAGTTCAATTCCAGTCAAGGGCATGTACCTCTGTTGCGGGCTCCTCCCAGCCCGGGCCCTGGTCGGGACACATGCAGGAGGCAACCAATCGATGTGTTTCTCTCTGTCTCTCGCTCTCTCTTTACTTGCTCTGAAAATCAATGGAAAAATATCCTCGGGTGAGGATTAAAAAATAAATTTTAAAAAATAGTATCTAAGCTTCATAGGATTGAACTAGAATTAAATGAGATAATACATATAAGATACTTCACACATTATCTGGACCATAAATTAACCGTTACTCTTATTTTCATGTGTGTGTTTTAAAGCATTTAAAATATTTTTCAACCAAGAATAAAAATCCCAAACAAAAATAGCATACTAAAAACTATGTCCTAAAAATGATTTTGTTCTATTTTTTCATTTGTTCCATAATCCTTGTGATCTCACTGGCAGTCTTATTTGAGTCTGATTTCATCACTTCAATAGCAGCACGTTTCTATTTGTGGCGCATGGGAGAAGGAAAACTGGAGGAAATCCCCCAAAGAAGCATATTTTAGAGGCATTTTAGGCTAAAAAATTCCATCTTGGGGAAATATAATACATATGTGATTGGCAAGATCTACCCTTATAATAAACAAATAATAGAAAGCAATACAAAGACTTACTCTATCTCCTGGAAAAAAATTATAATTACCTAATTGGCCATTATTTTAAAATCAGAATTCTACTGTGATTTTAAAATTAAAATGTTTTCTTGGCCTTCAGTTTCACCTTCTCTTTTCTCAACCACGGTACCACGTGCAGTTCTCACTGTGAGTTAAACGAGTGGAGTGTGTTTGGCAGCAAGTCAGTAACAACCTGCTTAAGACAGCAGTTCCCCAAACATGAGTGCCAGGCAGGAGACCAGACTCAGAGAAACTGAAGACTTCATTAGAAAGTGATTCTGGCCCCTGGCCACGGTTTCTCAGTGGTTAGAGTGTTGGCCTGTGCACCGGAGAGTCACTGGTTCGATTCCCACCCACGGGCACATACTTGGATTGCAGGTCCAAGCCCCGCCCCAGAGTGCATGTGGAAGGCAACCTGTTGATGTATCTCTGTCACATCAATGTTTCTCTCTCTCCCTCTGCCCCTCCCTCCCTCCTTTCCACTCTCTCTAAAAAAAATAAATAAATAAAAATAAGTGGAAAAAATACCTTCATTCCTCTGGTGAGCATTTAAAAGAAAAAAAGTGGTGCTGGGATCCCTGGTCTCTGTACTTCCTGTGTAAGCTACGACATTACAAAATGGCCCAAATCCAGAAACAGCCCCCATTCTCCAAGTGCATATTAGGAGAGATATTTGGAGAAAAAATGTTTCAAAGGCTACTGCTTTGGGCAAGAACTTTTATTCAGAGTGTTTGAAAATATTCACAGCTTTTGAGCCAGTATGTCCAGTCCTAGGATCCATCAAAGAAACAAGTAAAAAAATGTGCACAAAACATGTCCAAGAACGTCAGTGCAGTGGTTATTTTTTCCTTAATTGATTTTTTGTAACAAAGAAATATGGCTATTGTAACAGGCAAAATAATCCGGAGATGGACTTTTTTGAAGTTAAACAAAAATTTTCCTGCACTCGTGTTCCCACACATCTTCTATTTTGATCTTTCTGAAATATTCAAAGTTAAAATCTTAGAGCAGTCCTTCCCTATCAAGCATATAAAAATGTACAAACATAGATTTATTTAAATCAAAACAATAAAATTTTGTCATTACAACTTGCTTTTTTTTCACTCACCAGTATCCGAAGGAAACGTGGTGGGTCTACTTACAGGAGGCCCAGCACTACTGTCCCGCTCACCTTGGAGGAGCGGAAGGTGAAGGCCGTAGACTTCACATCAGCTTTCTCTTTGTCCATGAGGAGAAGGTTCTTGTCTTCCATGAGACTCAGGTACTTTCCCGTTGTGACGTGCCGCAGTCGGAAAGGCTGGCCCCACCGTATGTGGCTCCCACTCCACCTGCAGAGACAGGTCAGACTCATTCCAACAGCAGCCACAGCCACAGGGAAACAGCAAGTCACCTGTACGTGTCAGCAATGATGGAAGGTGCTCTGCACGTACCGTCTTATTGAACGGTCTCGGAACCCGTGAGGCTGGTGGTATTAATGTCAGTTCACGCATAACAAAATAGTAATTCAGATGATCACGTAACATTCAACGTTACACAGCCACTAGCAAGCAGAAGTGAAATTTCACTCTAGGTCTTCTGACTCTCAATGTGACACCATCCGCACTAACCCTACTCCTTGTGCTCCCAGTTCACCTCTCCTCACTAGTCACAGATTCAGAAATGATAAATTTAAATGATACTTTAGAGTTTACTAGTTAAAAACTTTTGTTGGATTTGCACAGACTTGCAAAAGAGTGGTACAGTCAATGCTTAATTATGATGAATTATAATTTATATACATAAATTAAACTAAAGCATATATTTACCTGAAAAAAGAAATATATTCCTATGGTTTAAATTTAATAATGAAGAACAATTATCTCATTAAAAACCAATGAATTAAAAAAAAGAATATGAGAACTATAAAAAGTCAAAAGGAGAAAAAAGAAAATATAAATAAACAGAAAATATAAACTAAGGTTATAGAAAAGATAAAAAGCAAAGTTATGATCATTAAAACCTGCTAAAAGCAATGACTTTCAGAAAGGGTGGAAAGGAAAATCCGGTTATGTGCCACTCCTGCTTCTGCAGAACTGCACATGCTGAGTCAACATAGGCAGACCTCGGACTGCTGTGAGCAGAGGGGGACAAGCCTCGCAGATGCATGACACCAAGTGGCTCTTTGCAAAGCAAGGACAGCCTCTCATCGTGGGTAAGAAACACGCTGACAATCAATAACTAAAAACTAAACATAACCGAGTGGAAAAGAATCCCCTTGCTTATAAAATCACAAGGAAACAGTGATGGCAAAGTTGCTGTTAGACAATCAGAGTTCGAGGCAAAGCATGAAGGGAATGCTGTCGGGTGCTTTAAAAAGATAAGAGATAAACTCTAAAAAGGATGCACACAGTCATCACTACATCATGAGTCATATAGACAGCAGAGCTGTGGAGGCTGTCAATATGATTTTTATCAATTAACAAATTTGTTTGAAAATAGAGTCATTAAAAACTATTGTGGTCTACTAATTAAGAGTATTTTTTTAAAAATTTTCTATTTTAGTAAACAGTAAGTGATATTTATGCTGTTTTGCTAAACTGGTTTTCTGACTTGTGATATTAGCACTGAAAATTAACAGTACCACGATATTATGATGTTCATTTTTACATGAATCTATTCATAGAGACAACTATTTATAATACACTGTAAGCTATATTCTGTGCATATATTTAAAGTAATAAAAAGTCCTATGTCATACCTTCCCACGTTCAAGGATATACAAAGTTTTTCAAGATTATTGCCTGGGATAGATAAGCAAAAGCAACTGAAGAGCACTAAATTACTGAAATCATCATTAGGTAAGCATCAACCTCAAAACAGTACGTCTACAAAGATAGCTATTCTATGCTAAGATTGTTCCTTACACCCATCTTGGAGTCTGCAAACCTAAAGCAACAATTTCCTTTAAATATAATAGAGAACAAATACTTTAAAAACTTACTGCTTTTGAGGCAAAGGACTGAACCTTATAATCTTTTTTAAAATTTATTTTTTAAGTCTATTAAAAAGAGTTCAAAATTATACTTTTATTATCAACATTGCATTTTATTTAAAGGAACGAAAAGTCAATCTCTGAACAGCTTTTTTAAATCACTAGAAAAAAATACACACACACACAAATATATATATAACTTATTTCTCTAATATATGCACAGCGGCTTGTATTACCACCCCCTTTGCTGACTCGGCTGTTATTTGTGAGTAAACACAGAGACTGCCGGGAATGGTCTAGTGCCCTGGTTCACGTTCAGGTCTCCTCCGTCGCACAGGTGCCTCCAAAAGGTTCAGTCCAGAGCTTGCCAGGACGGAAGTGAGCGACAGGCTTGTCTCCAAACCTATCTAAAGGGCTCCCAGCAGCATTTTGTGCCGGGAGATGCACTGACCAGATGAGAAGATGCTACAAAAACCAATGAGGCTGAAGACAAAAGCGGCTGATCTACCTACCACCTGGTGAACTGGGGCTCATGAAGGATAACTAAAGGGGAGGAGGGAGAAAGGGAAGAGAGCCTGCCGCTGTCAGCGCTGCGTTTGCTGGTGCCCAGCCGAGCGCACTGGGAAGGTGACACGTGGGCTGCATTCAGAGGCGCTACTCACGCAACTCTCAGCGTCTCCAGTCTCCACAGGGACCGGGCGTGGACAGACACGGCACCACCTTCATAATGAACAGTTCTGTTTTCAAAAAAAGAAGCCCAATTTTAACATGTTTCATTCTTGGACTCTATTTTCCAAGCTAATTAAAAGAGAAAAGCAAATGGAAAGCCTTTGCATAAACAGTTAAAGCCATACTTTTTGGAGAAGACAATAGAGCCGGAAATAAAAATAACCAAAAATACTAACAGTGACCCACATTAAGTCTGCCCTAAATAAATATTCGATGTAAACACATGCCTCATCATTTTCTCCTCTAATCCCATTCATTCCCTCTCCAACTCCCCCTCCTCCATCTCCCCCCCCCCCCCGTGAATATACTCACCTGATTCATTTAATTCAGGTCCTTAAAAGTCCTCAGCTATAACTTTAGGTGTAGTTTAATATATTATTATTTAAACACATTCATATTTAGAGTTTTCAAGTTTGTTCTAGATACTTAACACATTCTAATATTTTAGTATAACACATTCTAATATTTTAGTATAACAATTCAAAAAGGTGATAATAGAAAAGTATAAATATCACCAAAAATATAAATATAAGCAAGAAGTTGCACACACACCCAAAGCAGAAACATTTATTTGAGGGTACTTCACACGTACCCAGACGCCAAAGCCCTCGTGGTAACTGTTTGTCAGTGGCGCTAAAGTCATCATCCACAACATCCAAACTGATCTCCGGGCCAACGCATGCCACCTTTCACGGAAGCCAGAGCCCATGCAGCACCTGGGAGTCTTCACTACCTCCTGCCCCCCTGGGCCTTCTATCTCCACAGAGCCCTCTGCTCTCAAGAGCCAGTTGATGATTATTAACTTCCTAAATGTTCCCTGTATCTTTCTGTAAATTACAGAAAGAAGTATTTATTAAATAAGTTACCAAGATATGTATGTTAATATTATGAGAAATGCCCTTTCAAAACGAAAACATGTAATAAATCATCCAGACGACACCTGCTCTCACAGTGATCCCTTGTTTATGTATTAACCTTATCAGATTCATCTGAGAATTCATGAGGCAAAGCAGAGCATTCAAAGCATCTTAAATATTTTTGTTTTTGTATTATTTGTGCACTTTCCCCAGAGATCTGGACTACATCAATCTCGGTCTAATGCCAAATAATATTAACATGAGAGAGGTATTATAATCACATAAAATATGAGGAACGTGGTCAGTTCTATTATCTATGGCAGCAAATGGAGGTAATAAAAAAAAGGTCGTCAACTTTTGTACAATTTGAGAAATCTGATTTTGAAACTGAATTCGAGACTACATGTTCCAGAAAAAGAATTAATCAGAACCAATGAACACTGAATGAAGTTTTAAGTAGATTGTTTAATGTGTTCACTCCTCCCACTCAGTTTAATGCGATGCTTCTTCCATGTTTTAATTTTTTCAGCGATTCCGCTGATAGGTAATAAAAACGTAACACGAGGAAAAACTGCAAAGGAGGCCAACAAATGGGTCATTCAGGGGACAGATGAACGTTAGAGGCCCACTTTCTCTTATGCTAACGGCCTGAGCAGGCATTTCCTTAATTTAAAAAATTATGTCAAGGCAAGAAAATCAAGGCTTGGGGCGCCAGGCTCACCCACCTCCGCTGCTCCTCCCCATGCTCCCCGGAGGGGACGGTGAGGCACTCGTCCATGTGTCCGTGCAGCAACCTCAGGACGTCGCCGCCAATCAGGTACCCTGTGAGGAGGAAACTCAGTCTAGCTCAGCTGTCATGCTAAGTGGTAGCTGGACAGTTCACCTGGTCCAATCTTCTATGCTCTTAGACAGAGAACCAGGAGTCTAGCAAGGCTTGTGCTCCTGGCCACATCTCAGAGAGGGATGGTTCCACCTGCCTGCTGCTGTTGGGCCTGAGCCTCAGAGCCCCAGAGTGAGTGACATTCCCACTGGAAATACCACCTCAACCCCGTAAAACCCTCCATTAAACATACATGCAGGGATAGGCTCAGACTTGAACCTGTGCAGGTGACAGTAATCAGAACACAGATGTCCCGGAAACCCTGACGCATAGGCATTTTTGGGACCCCCCTCCAAGGCACCCGCCCCAGAAGATGGGAAACCTGGACATCTGCCTAACTGAGCCATACCCCGGGGCAGCAGCCCCCAGGAAGCCAGCACAGAAAGCCACAAGATAAACTAAAGCTGACCACAGCGTACAAGTAGCAATTTAAACGAGAATGTTGGGTGTCATCACCTAATTTACAGAATAGTCTGACACAAGCTCTGGCTAAGAGCCAGCTCAGGGTCACAGACACCCTGCATCATGGACGAGCCCTCCCTGAAGAGGGGTGTACCTTGGGCCGCTTCACTTCCTGAGCTGATGGGGGCCACGCTCCAGAGCGTCAGCTGGAAAGCGGCGTCCACGTGGAGGCTGCCACTGCCGCTGCCATAGGACAGGTGCTGCGGAGAGGGACGCAAAGAGGCTTCGCCTGGCTGCGGGCGGGCTCAGCACACACATGCTTCTGCCCACTCACACCCAACACAGACTGGAACTGCGCACACGGAGCGTCTATGTCAGCCCTGTCACTCAAAACGAAGAGGCCGGTAGAAAAAGATTAGTTTCTATTTGTCTTTAGGTATTTCCCATCTTCATCCTAAGAGTTACTAACTTAAGCCACTAATCAGAAAACAAATGAATACACTAAAATAAATTGATTTATTAAAGCAGACTATTTTGTTTTAAGGCCTACTGATGAACAAAGTTATACAGATAGTGGGTACTTATCATTAGAATTATAAGTTGTCTACCTATCACACTGTGGTGTCTTTTTACAACAATGCAGGTGAGATCTATAGAACCAATGTCTTAGTTTTATGAGGTTATGAACTTTTATCTGCAACTTGACACAACAGCCATTCGATGGCAATGTTTTCTAATAGGTATCTAAAACCAAGACAAACACATTTTCTCCAAAATTCAGATAGTACAAATTTCAGATTTCCTTCTTAAAAATAAAAATGTGTAAAATATCGTATGTAATATTTTAAGAGCCAGAATATATGAGATCTGAAACTAAAAGAAAAGAAAAATTATGAAACCACTCTAGAATTTTACAGCAGATGGCCTCGGTTATTTTACCACCTGGCTCCGCTAGAATTGCAGACAGACACTGTGTTCTTGGGGTCATCTCAGCAAACATCACTTCTCCAATGCTGGTGACAGATGACAGCCTCAGCTTCCAAAGATCCCATCGTACCTGAACTTGCCCGGAAACCAACCCTCCCAGCTGGATGAAGGGCATGAAGTTGCAGCAAGACCGTCATGCTGGGGAGCTCCATGGGTCTTCACACCCACGGGGTCTCTCACCTGAATATGCTATTCTCGAGGCATCAGCAAAAATAGGCATGTCACTCTTAAACAAAATGGAAACCAGGCTGATGGAAAATAACCTTTCTAAATATCATAATAATATTTTGCACTGGAATCTCTCACACTTCCATTGATTTCAATCTGCAAACTTCTGCAAATGATTATTCTTTAGCAAAAATACAACTCACTAAATACTAGTAAGTTCAATTAAATATATATTGGCCTTACCACAAAATAAAAAATGCCTTCAATGATTAAACATAAACATTTTTTCATTTTCCCACTGTCACCCTCTGCTCTTTGAAACAATGTCAAGGAGACCTCAACTTGTTTTTATTTTGTTTGTTTCTCTTAACGTGGCAAGTATTTCTCACATAAGAATTTTCTTTCATAAATATCCAAATCAGTGGTCACAACCTCATTAATGCAGCCCTCTCGCCGGGTGCAGAAGAATCCCAGTTCTGAATTCCCGATCGGACTGTGTGTAGTGAGTCAGTGACAGAGTCCAGGAAGAGGCACCAGGGTCAGAACAGGGCAGGATGGGGCACACGGAGGGGGGCACCCAGGGCAGGGCACACCAGGAGCCTGTCCAAACGCACCTGGTGAGCCACATGACCGCATGTCACCCCCTTCCCCTACCTGGGGAGTTACTGCTCTCTCATCAAATAGAGGTACAGGCTTGTTTCTAAGCAAGTCTCCTGGATAATTTGCAATCTACACTTTAAAGAGGCTGTTTTATTGACCTTCATGCATCATCTCAGCAAGTCTGTGCCCTACTTACTCTCCACACTTACCAGGTACCTTTCGGAGGACACACTCACTAAGATGAGGTCATCGCCAACGCGCACCTTCTCTCCCTCGGACCGCTGCTTGGAGGCGGGGTGTATGGTCCACCAGCAAGCCTCGCCTGCAGGAGGGGCGAGCAACAGAGCAGCCTCTTAGTGCAAAATCCACGTGCTCTGCGGGTGACCCCACATTAACGAGGGAAGTAAAAGAAGTCTTCACAGTCAGTCTCCTTAACAGAAGTTTGTTCTGTTCACTCCTTCAGGAATTTGAATTATAATACAACTTAATCTCTTAGACCGTGAAAATAAAAAGAAGTAGGCCAATTAGCTTAGGATAAGACACATGGAAACATACAGCTTGTCATAGAACTGGTTGTGACAGTTGGGAAGTTTGGTGTCTTTCCCCCTATTAAGAATTGGTCAAAAATTATCTTTATGCTACATAAGGCGAAATTCACCGGTTGTGCCGACCTGACTTCATTCTTTACAAAAGCATATGGTGTACAGTACACTGTTCATGTTACTCTGATGACATCTAGTTTTCGCCAGTTGGTTTTCAGAAGGACTTGGAGTTTTATGATGTGACATTATAACCATTTACTTTCTGGGGGATGCTGATTTAAAACGGGCACAACTGTTATCTAAATTTTACTATCCTGTGCCTTAATATATTTTGTGATTTAAAAAATGTGTTTGTTTCTATTAACCTAAGTGTAACATAAAAGAGAACCCCATTATATAGAGCGCATTATAAAAATAGCTGGGTGTAATCAAATAATTCCTCCTGGAACGAGCCACACATAAGCCTCAGGAGCTACATGCCCACCGCCCATTCTTCATTCTTCACTGCTGTTACCTAAGACACAAACGAGCACACAATTCCTCAGTCTGGTCATACTTCCTTTTAAAAATAAATGCAAATTCTATCCAAAACATTCTAATATTCTCATCCAAAAATGAGAATATTTTTAGTGACTTGTTATCTAATAGTTTGCATTCTCTCCCTTTGCTCAGCTTTCTCATTTTCCATAACACTTTTCTTCTTTCTAATTCCCCAATGCCAGAATGTAGGTCCCATAACAGCAGGGCCTTCTATGTTTGGCTCACCGGGGTTTCCCCGGATGCTAGCATTTTTGTTTTTAATGCTCTGGCACTCAATAAAAATTCATTTTGCATAACTGAGTAAATGAATCAGCAAATGCTATTTCTTTTCTTAATATATTTTTATTGATTTCAGAGAGGAAGGGAGAGAAAGATAAACATCAGTGATGAGAGAGACTCACTGATCGGCTGCCCTCTGCACGTTCTACACTGGGGATCAAGCCTGCAACCCGGGCATGTGCCCTGATGGAATCCAACCATGATGACCTGGTTCACAGGTTGATGCTCAACCACTGGGCCACACAGGCCGGGGAATTTCTTAAGCGTGCTTACAGTTAATAGGTAATCTGTGCTCTGAGCAGCTTTTCTCACACAAACCACAGTCTTACTTGAGTGTCACCTTGCAGAATTCCTGGTCTTCACTCACTCAATTCACATTTTTAGATTTGTAAGGAATTTTTCATTCATTCACTCAAACATTTATAAAGCTCCCATTACTGGTCCATCATTGCTTTAGCAGCTGGGGATACATCAATAAACGAGGAAGAGCTGTAACCGGTATGGCTCAGTGGATAGAGCGTCGGCCTTCGGACTGAAAGGTCCCAGGTTTGATTCCGGTCAAGGGCATGTACATTGGTTGCGGGAACATCTCCAGTAGGGAGTGTGCAGGAGGTAGCTGATCGATGTTTCTCTCTCATTGATGTTTCTAACTCTCTATCTCTCTCCCTTCTTCTCTGTAAAAAATCAATAAAATATATTTAAAAAAATAAAAATTAAAAATAAACGAAGAAGACATATCATCTGCCTGTGAGTTTAGTTCTGATAAAGGCCACACAGGACTAACGGTAAATATAAGTAACTAAGAAGCAGCAGTGAGCTCCGGGGAACAGGGGCATAAGGCACCTGGGGCAGGAGAGGGGCTGCCTGTTGTCTGATGTTTTGTAGTCGTCTCAATGTATGAAACAACTTACACACTGTGTGTGCCTTGCACTTTTTTTGGAAGAGAGAACTGAATGTTTCATGTAATTGTGTGCTGAAGTAAAGGAACTATAATGATAAAACTTAAAAAAACTAGCAAAAATACAGAGAAATGGCTGAGCCCAAATAAAATGAAATAGAAATAATACATTTATCTTTTTGGTGCCTGGGATTCTTGGAATTTCATGAAGAAGGCAATATGTTGGTCTATTAAAAACTTAAGTTGGTAAATATAGCTTTATTTTTATCCATTTGTAGTCTGTGAAAAATTTAGACTATAGGAAAGTATTTTAAAAAGAAAACAGTGTGTGAAAGACTGCTAGATCCCACCCATGAAAGGAACAACTTGATAAGAGCTGGTCTATTTCCTTCCATTCTCTTCTCTACTAGGTCTTTTATTTATTTTTTAATTCCCAAAGTCAGGTATGCTTATTGTAAAAGATAAAATAGTCAAATTGTATATGAAGTGTAGAGTCAGAGCATTGAGAACAAAAACACAAATGAAGCTTATGTTCTCTTATCTTGATTCTCCAAAAGAATAAATGTGTCAATATATACATTTTCGTTTCAAAAATACGTAAACATACATCTGTTTGGATAGATATGTGGGTCAATGCCCTGTGACAGAGACATGAAGAAGACTCATTTTCTACCTTTTTGCTTGGATGAGGACACTGGTTATATTACATTTTTAGACTTAAAATTATTTTTTTTAAATATTTTATTGATCTTTTACAGAGAGGAAGGGAGAAGGATAGAGAGTTAGAAACATCGATGAGAGAGAAACATCGATCAGCTGCCTCCTGCACACCCCCTACGGGGGATTTGCCCGCAACCCAGGTACATGCCCTTGACCGGAATCGAACCTGGGACCCTTCAATCCGCAGGCTGACGCTCTATCCACTGAGCCAAACTGGTTAGGCTTAAAATTATTTTTAAGATGGAAGATGATAAAGACATGCAGTAATACTTCACAAGCCACCCAGTGCACATTAATACGTATGATCAAAGCCAGCAGGGCTCACCTGTTGTGTCCTCTTGCAAGCCAACGTCAAAGGCCAGCTTGTCCGTTGAAGACCGGGAGGTGGACAGGCAGCACAGGTACTAAAGGGCACAGAGGCAGCAGCTGTCACTACACGGCTATAGTCCCACCCAGTGCAATTCTGACTCGCTCTGGTATCAGAGTGAAATCTGGGTGCTTCTGGGCGAAGTCCCGGTTTTCCCAGTGAGGGGGACAGCACATGCTGGGCCTCCTAGGAGCAGTGAAATGTGGGCATAAGCACGTATGACGCATGTATGTAGTGAACCAGGGGACACAGCCTGAGAGGGGCTCGAGGGGTCACGTGGATGACTGGGTGCAAGAAGGAGCTGATGTGGAGAAAGAGAGAGACATCTAGTCAGGAAGGAGGGAAGCCAGTGAAAAGTGACAGTGCAACTCACAGGCAGATTTTTATATTATCTTTCAGTAAAAATACTTTAATTCTTTAATAAACTGTTAAAACAACACCAGGAATGAGAAAAGGTTCTTATTTTAATCTTAACACTTAACTGGTCTATCAAAAGTGAGATACTAAAAACAGGGGTCATACGATGACAGAATTGAAGGACCTTAAAGGTCACCCAAGCTACTCCTCATCTTGAGAGCTTGTTTGGAGGTTCTAGCAGGGGAGCGCAGCTACTCGTATACTCTTGACCGAAGACCGGTCCTCTCCTGGGGGGGGGGGGGAAGATCGTCCACTTCGACAGAGCGCGCAGCTTCGGGAGGGATGCACATGGATCGGTGAGGGAGGAGGGGGACACCCGCCTAGCCAGCCAGATCAGCCGAATCAACCCTGGCAATCAATGGGGTGACAGATGTCGCAGCCAGATCACCCTCACATCCTACTCCTCATCTTGTAAGTGGGAGGACCAAGCAGGGTACAGATCTTAAAGGGCACAGCGCCCTCACTTTCCCGACCACCGGAGAGGGAACGCGCCGCTCACCATGCCGCTGTTGGAGTGGCGCAGCAGGATGGCGTGTCCGTAGAGGAGTGTCCGGTGACCACCCCCTTGAGCAGTCTGCGAGGAACAAGACGGGGTCGACAAGAGAAGAAATAACAAAACTTAACGACGTCAATAAAAAGTCCCCGTGTTCTCCAGGAAAAGGTAAGAGCTACTGCAGACAACCACGTGCGGTGGGAAGATGCTCGCGTGGACTAACGGGTTCCATGCGGCCTGCGCCGTGGGTGCGCAGGTGCCCTGGCTCTGGGAGCAAACACTCTGCATGACGCGTGACACTGAGCACAGATATTTACTGTCCTTATTTCCCGCGGCATGTGGCTGCATCGGGAGGGACCTCCGGCTCTTCGGTCACTACTGTACCCGGGTGATGGCACACGTAAGGACTAAGCATTTGTTCAGTGAACGAGCCTCCCGAAAAGGCGAAACTGATCAAATCATCCCCAGGCTTAGAACCTTTCCGACCTCCCAAAGGTTTCTAGGAAAGAGTCCAAATTCCCTTCCACAAACTAGAAAAATGCTTCTCAAATGTGAGCCTGCACATGAGTCCCCGAGAGGCGGCGGGAGCACAGACTCCTGGGCCATCCCGGTGACTGACTCAGCAGGTCTGGGGTGAACAGAGAAGTTGGTCTTTTCTACCTTATACACTGCACTTTCAAACTCAGTTCCAGGCCACCTCCTCCAGGAAGCCTCCTCCGGTTTCCTCAGTTGGCTGCTCCCTGAGCCTCCGGCAGCCCCAGGTACCCTGGCACCTGGTCTAACCACTCCACAAAGTGAGCACCATTCTCTTCTGGGTCAGACTGTGAACTCCACGACAGGGACGTGAGCTCTCAGCACAAAGCACTCGATAAACATGAGAGGAATGAGAAACGACGTGGGCGCCCCATCCACCTGGGGGGGCGGTGGGAGTCAGGTTTCATGGTTTACAGTCCAGGTGTTAAAAAAGAGGGGACCACAGATTGGAGATGGGGGGTGGCAGAAACTGAACAGGAGCCATACAGTTAAGCCCAGGAGTGTGCACAATTTTTTGAAGGAGGAGGCTGTCTTTAAGGATTTTAAGGGTGAGATTGGTGATATTGATATATATATATGTGTGTGTGTGTATATATATGTGTGTGTGTATATATATGTGTGTGTGTGTGTGTGTGTCACAAACACATATGTATACCTTAAGAAGTGTGGAGTACTTTAATATCAATCCTATTATACCTTTCTTACTATAAATATATCCCTTCATATTGTTCCAAATAATTTCTTAAAATAACTTCACATATTATGTTTGAAAGGCCTCAGAACCATTCTTAAAATCAATATTAAAATGTATTAAAATTATTTTAAAAACTGCTTTTAAAACAGAAGGAAATCTCTTTTCCACATACTGAGGGAAGAAAGGGGGAATCTACTTTGTAAAATGATATTCCTCCTCAGAACGAGACCCCTGTAGGAAGCACTTGCATGTTCTGTGCTACACGTGACTTTGTGGCCAAGGGCAATTCACCGGCCTGGACTGATCTGGTTGCAGCGGCAGGAGCTGACTTTCACGGGAGATACAAGCTCCAAAGGTATGAAATCCAGCTGCACTTTCCTGACAGTCACATCCATCACAACAAAAATTTCAAAACGAAGATTTAACCAAAAATGATGGAGTGCTCCTTTTTCTGTAAAGTTCTGCCCACGCATTTCATATGTTTGTATGTATGAATGTATAAATGTTCAAATTGATTAAGCTAAGAGGAGAATTTTAGTGTCTAAATTGTCTTCCAACTATACATTCTACACAATTAGACAATTATAGATTTTAACTAGAGATTTCCTCACCACTTAAATGCCAATTATGCCAGATTTCGTTCTAATAGAACTCGTACAAGTATGCACATAATCCCCACTAAATTAATTGTTACTAATTAACTTAGTTACCACAAAGGGATGCAATTTCTGTCACATGCGCTACAGTACTTCTAACTTGTCATTTTATATGACATTAATCTAATTGACTCCATGTCTGAAAAAATTTAAAAATATGTAATTTCAACTCTTGGGCCGACTGGGTAACTCAATTCATTCAACAAACATTTATCAAAAGAATTGTGTGTGAGGATGAATCCTAAGGGATGATTTATTCTTTCCTGTGTTTTTTAATTTGGTGCGTCATGTCAATTTTCTTGTTAAATGTGGTCGGTCCTTCTTTACGTGATTAACTATAGGGTGGGCAAGGTAGGTTTACAGTTGTGAGAACATAAAAGAGTTTATTCTTGCATTATTATTTATTAATTATTGTATTGTTTCCCATCAGAACAACCCTAAACCTACGTTTGCCCACCGGTGTGCATGGACTTCCTCTGAACTTTGGTACTGTAGGAAGATGGTCACCACTTCTGGGGTTACTCCTTCAAGACTGTGCAGCCCTGTTTCCGGTGGGTGCGGATGCCCCCTGCAGTCTCAGTGAGGAGATGACCATCAGTAACTCAGTCCTCTGGAGCAGGCCCCTTTCCCTCCAGCCCCCAAACCCACCCTGTAAGCACACGAATCTCTGACCACACTGACCTCTGGGAAGCCAGCCCCAGGACCAACTAGATAAGAGTCAATCAAGCTAATGGGGAAGCAAGCTCGAGGCTGGCCTGCCTTCAAGATTACACTTGAAAAAAAAATCTTGGTGATTTTGGAAGTTAATATGTTAACTGTTCTTTGGAATCTAAAATATGAGCAAAACAGTCAATTGCACCAATTAAAAGGAGAATTAGGAAATTGTATTTTACATAATATAAATAAGCCTTCAGTTCACATTAATGCCATCCATACTTTAGGCCTGTAATTCTCCATAAATACTATACATAAGAAACACTCTTTCCTATTCATTCAAAAAACATTTATGGGCAGCTCTGGCCGGTATGGCTCAGCTAGCTGGAAAGGTAGTGGGTTCGATTCCTGGTCAGGACACATACCCAAGTTACAGTTCAATCCCAGTCTGGGTGCCTATGGGAGGCAATCAATGGATGTTTCTCACAATGATGTTTCTCTCTCTCCCCCTCTCATTTCTCTCTCTCTCTAAAAACAATAAAAACATATCCTCAGGTGAGAATTAAAATATATACATATATATTATGGGTGTCTACTGTCTGAGAGTACGCAGCCTCTCACATCTACACCAGAATTTTGAATTAACATTTTTCAGAGTTGGTATCTTTTGAAATTATATTCTTTTGAAATTTTAAACTATATTAAGCCTTTATTAACTAAATACAGTAAGTTTCTCTAGACATTGTTTCTTGACTTAAAATCAAAGTTTTGTGATTGTTATATGAGAAAAGTAGTAGGTACTTAAAACTGAAACCAAAGCCTTCTACTTTCTGTCCCAAATACTGACATTCTGCTCCCCTCCTCTACGTTTCCATCAGTGCCATGACCATGTGCTCTGCCTCCTTTTCAAACCTTTCTATTTTTCCAATGGGTTGGAAAATGAAAAGAGGTTGATTTATTTTCCTGTCTCCTGGAGGAAGAAATGCTCTAGCAACTTTTTGGTGCTTCTTCTCATTTCCCAGAGTGTGAATTTCCTACTGGATTCATGCAAGAGCATCACACCAAAAACAGCCAGTAGGATACCTGCAGTGAAAATGCTAATTGGAGAACAGCAAAAATGTTTGTTTCAATGGGAGAATTCTTACCGTTGGCTAAATTAAACTAATATGTTAGCATGTGACACAACATGCCAAATGCTGTTTATGAAGTTGACAAATCTAAATATGTGACCGATTCATTTAAATTTCAAAGTTTTGAAGTTTCATTTAATTTCTAAAACTTTCAGATGTGAAGAAAAGTGCCATGAGTTCAAAATTTAAACCAAACATGAAATGTACAAAGCAAAACGTATAGTAGATGATCCAGTGTCTTACCTTCATCATGAATTTCTGTGGGGGCAGAAGAAAAGAGAAAAAGTGGTAACTATATTACTTCAAAGACATTTCAAAAGATCTCTTACTTATACAGATTTCTAAATGGAGTTATGTGAACAATCAACATACAAAAACACATTCACTGTGTTGTCACAACAAAACAGTATCAACTGCATGCCAGATAAGAGCTGAGCCAGCAGAACTCCTTTTACAAGTGTTCTTACATTAGTACTTCCTTTTCCTGTGAAAACATGCTGTTTCAGTTTGCAACATACCTACGCGCCAAAAAAGCCCAAAGGTATCATCTTAAAATTAAACTCTGAAAATTCTTTAAAACCATTTCACTTCATCTTTTGCATAAAAATGCAGTGATATAAACAGCAACGCAACTGATTTTAGTAAAAACAGTGGACTGGAAGCAGGTAAGGGTGTTCATCACTAAAGTGCCGAGGGGATAGTAACCATGACCCCTTCCCAAACCCAAAGAAAATATCACAGAAGCTGTGTTCTTAAAATGACTCAGCCTCTTCTCGTGACTTATAATAGCTCCTTTTTCTTCTACAAAACATAATACGTGCATATATTCCCTCGTTTTCTTTTAGGCCCGTTGAGTTTACTTGACCTACTCCCAGGAGACGTACACAGATTGAAAAGAAGTAGGAAGGAAAATGGCATTACTTTTCCAAACTTAGGACTACATTTAGTTGTCATTAGTATCCAAGTCCTACAGAGAAAAGATACACGTATTCACATTAGTTTTATAGAAAATAGCAAGTTTTCACCCGACATACTTATAGATACCACAGTTAGTTTCCTGAAACATAAAAACATAGTGATGTGTACATTAGTGGCATTCTATTGTGACTGATTTTTTCATTTTTAATATATTTTTTTATTGACTTCAGAGAGGAAGGGAGAAAGAGAGAGAGATAGAAACATCAATGATGAGAGAGAATCACTGAATGGCTGCCTCCTGCACGATCACACATTGGGGATGGAGCCTCCAACACAGGCATGTTCATAGGTTGACACTCAACATTGAGCCACACCAGCCAGACTTCCATTTTAAATATTAAAATTTAAGGAAAAATTTGTAAAGGATCGTTTCATTTTAAGATTAGAAAATAGAGGCTGTTTAGTTATGTATCTATAACTGATATCAATGGTAAATGATGTCAGGAGGTCATTGTCTGGTAACCTGCCCTTACGAGGGAGGATAATCTGTTCAACCTCATCGTGTTGACAAAAAAAGGTATTTCACCAACAAAGACTTGGGTTTAGTGGCTGTTTGAGATTAATGATGATTACTGGTGCTCCTAACAAATTTCAGAAAACAAAAGACATTTACTCTTAACAATTTCAAGTTGTAAGCACATGTCAATATATACTATCCAACAGGGTATCTGGGTATACCTTTGTAGAGAATCTCAAATATTTGTCTTATGCTAAAAATATCCCATGAAGCATTGGCTGCGTGCCTCAGTTGGTTGGAGGGTGGTCTATTGTCACACACACACACACACACACACACACACACACACAAAATGTTGGGGATCCAACCCTGGTCAGGTTGCGTATTGGAGGCAACCTGTGGATGTTTCTCCCTCACACTGATATTTCTCTCTCCCCCTCTCCCTTCCTCGCTCTCTAAAAATCAATAGGAAGCATTTCCTTAGGTGAAGATTTTTTAAAATCCCATAGAAATGCTTTCTTTTCTAGGTTTCCCACTGACAAGACCCAAGAGTGCTCTGTTGATAGACTTGTGCAGAGCAGCCCCAGGGCATCTAAAAGGAGCTGGGCTGCCACCTGCACATGCAATGACACAGCCCGAGGCCCTGCCCTGCATCACGCACACTCATGACCAGCACTGGCACGCTGGTATTTTTAAGAAGAATTCACAATTGGGGGGGGGGAGGGCAGATTGGTAGTAGCTGTTGTTTTTTTCAAGCTATCTACACTGCACAGACAGTGTTTAACTGGACTGTCTTTTCTTTTGAGTGCAATGGATCTGACATACATGCATAGAGTTGTCTAGTTCTCTTTTAGAGGAAAAGAAAAATAAACCGGTCTGATAAGCCACTGCAATCCTCCGCCTTTATCCCTAGGACACATGTATCTATCACCTGGCTGCATAAAATCCTAAAGTATGAGCAGGAGAGCTGCTCGGGCTTCCTTCTTCCTCCAGTTTATCTGGAGAGAATAACTAAATCAGAATCAACTGGGTGGGGATGTGGGGAGTCAGTGGGCGCCCCTTCCTCACCCCTCACCTGCAGGCCTCCAGCCTGGAGAGGCCTGAGCTCTGGAGACAAGTTAACTTGAGTTCAATTCGGATCCTCCTACAGCACAGGGCTGGGCATTTTAATTACCACAATGAGACTTGTGTGACTTGAAATGACTTGGGGCATTTCATGTCTGAATAAGAGAAAGGCCCCAGGAAACAGCCTATGTTAACCCAGGGGACAGAGGAGAGCCCCCCCCTCACACACACACACACACACACACACTCACACACACAGCAGGGGGTAAGTTGTTCTCTGTGACACTCAAGGATAGAAACAGGTAACAAATTCTACCTGTTTCTTCCCTCTTCCCTGTCTCTGGCTCTTAATAGAGGAGGAAACAGACCATAGGACCATAGTAATAATGGAACTTGGCCACATCACACCGCTGTCCCAAACTCAGCGTCCAAAATCCTGCAAATGAGTCCTTTCCTCATGACACTGACCATCACCTTCACCTTTCAAGGTTGTACACATATGTGTAACCGCTAGTTTCTATTGTACGTGGGAAACCATAAGAGCTATGCAGTAGGACTGTAAGGTTAAGATTTGTGATGTGATGTACTTTAAAAGCCCTGCTATTGACCAAAGTGCATTGCATTAGAAAGCCAATTACAGAGAAACTACATAGCTCTGGTGGGGGGGGGGGGGGCAGGAGAACATTTTCATATCCCCCAGTTCAGCTGAACCAAATCATAGGCAAGGTTCTAACTAGAGACCTGCTCATATTTGTTCAGTACAACACAGCAGTTATTGTGAAAACTAATAGTACAGCCACACCAGGAAGCCACACAAAAAATATTAGAGGCAACAGCAAACGTGCATGTGTTTAGATCACAATTCCTTTGCAAATCCATGGAAACACGTACCCATTTTTCCACATCAACTTTCTGTAGAAAGAAAAAGCCAAAATAAATAACAAGCAAGCAAATACCTGGCAATGTTGCAATTACTGGCATTTAAATAAATTGAAATTGTGGTCCCTGCACCTAAATCTACTTCCAGTTCCAACAGATAAGAAAAACCATTTAAACTTTTAATTAACAACATTGAATCTCCTGAAGAAGAAAAGAGCCTCAATTAATTAGCAATCAGAACTTCAAAGGCATTAGGCTGGAAATGCAGCAGGTACAGGAAATAATGATCCAAAATATTCAGAAGCAAACATGAATATTTACCTAATTCTCAAGCCCAATAGGCCTGCTGATTTAGGAGCACTATTCTCCTCTAAGGATCTATTTAATAAAAAAGGGTCAATTTTAAATACAGCATTAACTACAAATCTCTATGAAATAGAAGTAAAATTTCTCGTATACCAATCTTTGTAGCATTACATAAAATCTCACAATACAGCAAAAGACATGCTTTGGTGGAACTCTTGGGTCATAGCTAAGAATGTACAACCCTTGGTAAGGAAGCTACTGGGCGCGACCGTGCATAAAAGGCCCCATACAGAGTGACTATTTTTAAAACGCTGTGAGATGATAGGAAAACACCAACTTCAATATTCAGTGGACTCGTTTTGAAGCCTCAGAGAAATTCTATAGGTTCCTTATTACAGAGCCTTTTGGCTTCTCTAGTATTTTACTCAGTCCTCAGAAAAATCTGTCCTACGTCTTCCCCCAGCCTTTGAGTTTAAAAACACAATGGTGTTTAAGAAAGAACAGTTTACTTGATGGGAAAGCCTGGTTTTCCTTACACATTTCTAAGTTATTTAGCTGTTGCATAGAGTTCAAGTCCTCACTTTAAACACAGACCTATCAGAGCGATGAGTCTATTTCTTTAGATACTGGGGCAAAGGGAATCAATTCAGTCGTGTCTGGTGTAGTTACCATTCACTTTTCTACTGTCAAAAGGACAAATTTGCTTTTATTATGTATTCTTCCCTTCCCTCGAAAAAAAACTCAAAGAAATATGAAATAATTTCCTTCTCATGTGTACCAGGAAGACAAGATATACCATATTTTAGAGATTTCAATGATTAACAAAGACATTATATTATACCCTTCACTAGAGGCCTGGTGCATGACATTAGTGCACTCAGGGGGCTCCTGCGGGCCTAAGCCATCAGTCAGACATCCCCCCAAGGGCTCCCAGACTGCAAGAGGGCAAGGCTGGGCTGAGGGACCCCCACCCAATGCATGAATTTCGTGCACCAGGCCCTCTAGTATGCTATAATTCATTTCCCTACTCATAATACTACAGTTATACACACTAATATTACTGTTCTGTAAACCATTGGCAGAAAAACAAAACAAAGTCTCCAGGCATCCCAGTTTTTATCTTTGGCCCTGGAATCTTGCTTTTATTTCTTCACCCACACCCAAAAAAAACATTTATTGAGTATCTGACTCACAAAGCACCCACTCCATTCTGTCTGACCTGGAAGAGACACCTGGCTCCTGGGCTCTCTCTGCGTTTGCTCCACACAGTGTGACACAGTCACTCAGAGTGGCTGCTGGATCTGCGACTAAACAAAGGCAGTGAACTCCGGCGTATGAAGTGTTCAGTGCTGTGGTTCACTGCTGCTTCCTCTGCGGCCCTGCTGTAACCTGTCATTTATCTGTCTCTCTCTCTATTCACTGTCTAATCTCATCAGGACACTTTTCCCTCTTGTCTTCCTCCAGAGCAGAGGCGATCGGAAGAGACGATGGGAAGCCCGTGCAACGTGCCCTTGATGTTCTGCTCTCTGCACTCTGCCACAGTCCAAGGATAGGTCTAAGGCTGTGGTCGGCAAACTGCGGCTCGCGAGCCACGTGCAGCTTTTTGGCCCCTTGAGTGTGGCTCTTCCACAAAATACCATGTGCAGGCGTGCATACGGTGTGATTGAAACTTCGTGGCCCTTGTGCAGAAGTCGGTTTTTGGCCTGGGCGAGTCTATTTTAAAGAAGTCCTGTTGGTATTTGGCTCTGTTGACTAATGAGTTTGACGACCACCTTAGACTCTAAGGTTTCCTATCCCAGCAGAGAACTCAGCTCCGCGTGGCCTTCGCGCTAATGGCCTCGCATTATCTCAGAACCACGTGAGCACCACTGGCCACCCGGCCAGTGCCAGCCATGCCAACTGTCAGCACGTCCACGTGGCCTCGCAGATCCTCGGTTACCCTCAGGCCTTTGTCTTTCTCCGCAGCTCTGAGATCAGTTACAAAGAAGTGCAGCTCCTGAGAGTGTGGCTGCAAGCCAAAGGGGCCGCCTGCACCGCTGCAGGTCCTCAAAGCTGGAAGCGTGCACACTAGTGCACTTTTTCTAGGCAAAGGCTCTGTAACTTGCATCTGACTCACAAAGGCCTGTGACTGGAGATGGATTTAATTTCTTCCCAGGCTGGGGCACTGGGCGGTGAAGGACGAGGTAACAGGAAGTAGGCTGGGACTCCAGATGTTAACCTGCATTGGGCCCAGCAACTTGAACGTGTGGCTGTCTAATTCCAGAAGTTCACGTCCTCATTTCCTTCCCGAAATGTCCCTTCCCTCCCCCAGTGGGGAAACAGAGCTCCACTAACAGAAAAGGCTTCTTAGACCTTTCCAGACCCTTCATTTTGGTTTATAAATTCTATCTCTTTACCCCTCAAGTCAGCACATACTTATTGGAAATCTGCTTCGTGTCATGGCAGGCACCATCCTGGGTGGTAAGAGCACACTCCTAGCCCTGCCCTCGCGGGTGGACACACTACGGCAGCGGTTCTCAATCTGTGGGTCGCAACCCCTTTGGAGGTCGAACGACCCTTTCACAGGGGTCGCCTAAGACCATTCTGCATATCAGATATTTATATTATGATTCATAACAGTAGCAACATTACAGTTATGAAGTAGCAACAAAAATAATTTTATGGTTGGGGTCACAACATGAGGAACTGTATTTAAAGGGCCCGAAGGTTGAGAACCACTGCAGTAAGGGGACAGGCGGTCTGGTAAAGACGTAAGAATAAAAATAAACACCTGTCGGAAGGTATAGGCGCACGGTAGGAAACAGTGCTGGTTGGGGAGGCACCACTTGATACAGATGGCTGAGGGATGGAAGTATGCTCTCAGATTAGAATGTTTTAAGAAAATAAAGTTTGAACTTTAAGAGAATAAAAATTAAAGGTGGCTGTCTCAATAAATGAGTATCTTTATATCACTGGTACATTCAGGAATAGTTTGTCACATAAATTTACCATCTGACTCATTTACTATCAAATATTTATACTTAAAAATATTGTTTCATTTTAAACACAAAAAATATGAGGGAGATGTCTAAATTGAATGATACTACTCAAACAAAATAATCTATCCATTTTAAGATTCATAATCTAAAACAGGTGTAACTGCGCCAGGTGATCAAATTACATGTTGATTAAATTGACTTCCTTATTGAATTTGATGCTGGATTCTCTGGAAAACACAACACTCCAATACACAGAAATACATCATATCCGTAGCTTCAGAGCAGGGAGTCATCTTTCTAGAGACAGGAAGACAGTAAAATAGAAGGTGGAGATTTCAACCACAGACAAATGTCCACATTCTAAGTGACAGATAGTGCTGCTCAGGGAATATTTTAGCTATAAGCCGTTTAGGAGGCCATAATCACATTCACCTTTTAAATCTCAGCACCAGTTTCACAGATGAAGGACAGGTAGATGGTTATGTACAGAGGTTTGGACAAGATGCTAGCAACCCTGTCAGGTTAGTAAGTGTATTAATTTATTATACACTTTGGCTCCATTCCCAAAACAGCACCCAGCTTATCAGGACGTCCTGCACAGCGGGGTGAACAGAACCCAGCTCCTAAAATAGAAGTCGTCACAATGGATAGTTGGGAATTGCAGTTTCAATATAAATAGCTAGTGACATCATAGTATCCACAGCATAAATGGACGCATCCATTAGCTGCTCAGTTTTGAACTGTTGAGGACCTCGGGCATTGGGATGGGATGTATGCCTTTGTGGAAGGGAAGTAAGTAATCAGGAGTTGGAAGAGCAATTAATTAGAGCGCCCTTCTCTGTACTCTCATTGAACTACTATCAAAGCATGTTTCACTCCCATTGCAGTGATTTATTTACCTTTTCTGTTCACTATTAAATGGCTAAGTTCCTCAAGGGCAAGAATGTATTCTTCTTTACCTCTGTGTCTCCAGCCCAGAATTCACAACAGCAACTCAACATCCCTCTTTGGGATGAAAGCTGCATGAATCAGTGGGGTGAAGTAGGGACCCAGGTTTTCTGTGTCCCAGCCATGGAGACACTGAGCATAGACTCTGATGGTCCCTCCTAGATAAGGATGTCCCTTCCTGGATCTAGTTTGGCACAAGAACCTGGAGGATCTCAAATTTGAATAAATATTTTCATGAAGGCATAAGGATGTGGCTTCCATGTCTGCTTGGTATTGCAGCAAAAGACATTAGAAATTATCCAACATTCATTTACACACATAACCATCTTTCTTCTTCTAAAAAGAGAACCTGATTTTGTAGAGGTGCCCTGTCCTCTCCCTCCCCAAGCTCTGTGTCCGTGTGGTGGCCCATTTTCCCAGGCCAGTAAACAATTCAGGCATGAGTATATGACCGTGGGCTGGGGAATTCTGGGGAAAGTTCCTTACTCCCAAAAACAAAAATAAGAGAGCCAGCTCCTTTTCCTTTTTGTGCCTACAGGTCATTTTCAATTGGGATATCATCCCTGGGATTGCAGCAGCCACGTTGTAACCATGAGGGAAGCAAGGCTAAGAACCAAGCCTACAGCAAGGAGAACAGGGTGGAGAACTAAAGAAAATCAGAGCAGAGTCTCATCCAGCACACCAGGACTCTCATCCTCTGGACTTTGTGTCCTTATTTTTTTTAAGCCAAAAATGAGTATGTTGTGAAAGTTGGCACAACAGTCTACATGATGCCATGGTGTAAAACTGTGTTTGTGTATAAGGCTCTAGATCAGTGGTTCTCAACCTTCTGGACCTTTAAATATAGTTCCTCATGTTGTAACCCAACCATAACATTATTTTCGTTGCTACTTCATCACTGTAATGTTGCTACTGTTAAGAATCATCATGTAAATATCTGAGATGCAGGATGGTCTTAGGCGACCCCTGTGAAAGGGTCGTTCGACCGCCAAAGGGGTTGCGACCCACAGGTTGAGAACCGCTGCTGGATGAACACAAACACTCTTTTAGCTGTGGTTATCGTCAGGGAAAGGAGGGTTATGAGGAAGGTATTTTCAATTTATACTCTCCTATATTACTGTTACGAGAGCAAAACACTGAAATGGTTCTGAGATTTAAACTGGAATTTAAGTATATTTTTATATTGTATGCATGGCAGGCACTAATTACTTTTTTCTCTTTTTTTCTGTTAAGAAGATTGGTTTTTGTGTTTTGGGTGTTTTTTTTTAGATTTTTTAACATGTTTTTATTGATTTCATACAGGAAAGGAGAGGGAGAGAGATATAGACTCATCAATGATGAGAGCTGATTGGCTGCCTCCTGCACGCCCCCTACTGGGGATCGAGCCTAAAACCTGGGCATGTGCCTGACCAGAATCTAAGCAGCAACCTTTTGGTGTATGGGATGAAGCTCAAACACTGAGCCACAACTGCCAGGCAGCACGAATTATTTTTAACAGTACCATTAATCAAAGAATGAATGATTGTGATTGATTGATTGATTGATTGATTGATGTGAGTCTGCCATGTCCCAGGCAGGCATGTTGCTGCAGCACAAGTAAAAACCGTGAGTGTGGTATTATTTTTCTTCACTAAATCATAGCCCTTTCAGTCTTTGGTCTGGTCGCTTCAGAGGCAGACATCCACTGTCCCAACAGTATTGAAAAGTGTAATCACAGTTTCACATCCCAAACGTTTAATTCTGTATGTTAATGGAGACTGGTATGCAGAGCAGTGACATATTTGAAATTGGATGAATAACACCAAGTGGTTAAGTAAACCTCACTCCTCCAGTGAGTCGTTCTCCCAGCCACCCGAGACCTACTTTTAATAACCTACAGGACACAGTCTATTTACATAAACCTGAGCAAGGTTTATCAAGCTTTCTACCCTCTACACTACCCAATTCACGGTCATGAAGAGAAAACAATTGGAAAAAATCAATATCAACTCAACCAGGTGGCTACATCATTAGCTCTTTTAATTCTGGATCCATGGCTTGTCTGCCAAAGAGCTTGAACAGTCTTTAAATATATTATTTTATTGATTTCAGAGAGGCAGGGAGAGTGAGAGGTAGAAACATCGATGAGAAAGAATCAACCATCGGCTGCCTCCTGCACACCCCCTACTGGGGACTGAGCTTGCAATCTGGGCATATGCCCTGACTGGGAATCAAACCATGACCTCCTAGTTCAGCCGTGGGCAAACTACGGCCCGCGGGCCGGATCCGGCCCGTTTGAAATGAATAAAACTATTGAAAAAAAAGACCGTACCCTTTTATGTAATGATGTTTACTTTGAATTTATATTAGTTCACACAAACACTCCATCCACGCTTTTGTTCCGGCCCTCCGGTCCAGTTTAAGAACCCATTGTGGCCCTCGAGTCAAAAAGTTTGCCCACCCCTGTCCTAGTTCATAGGTTGACACTCAACCACTGAGCCACGCCAGCTGGGCACAGTCAGTCTTGTAGACGTGGTGCCACTGGACATGTGCCAAACACCAGAAGAATAGGGTGGAATAGAAATATTAAGATCTACTTTTAGAACTACCAATAAATACTAAAAACTCTTCAGGGAATAAACTCTTTTCAAATGCAAAATGTATGAGAATCTACGAATCATATATATAAGATAAACTGAACTTAATATTGATTGGTTTACAGGAAAACCAGGCTCCTGTCAAACCAAGTACACTTTTCAGTCCTTAATCAACTCAACTTCTCTGATTTTTACTTGATTTTGTCAATAGCCTCTCCCTAGAACTTTGTACTTCCACGGTGTAATTTAATGGCACCCAAAGCCGCTCAGCTCCAAATTCCCAGAACCAAGGAGTATGTTACAGATCGTGTGCTGCTGGTTTCAGGATGGGCATGGCCCGGCCAAGCATGTCACCTAGAAAAGGCCAGGAGCCAGGTCTCCCGAGGGCCCGTAAGGAACGCAGTCCTGCCCAAGGAGGCTGACTGAGATTTCTGACCTCAAGAACTGCGAGATAAATAAACTGACAGTGTACTCAGCCACCAGTTTGGTGGTACTTGTAACAGCAGCCATGAAATTAATCCAGGCGGCTTCTGACTGTCCTCTCCTGCTCTCCCTTGACCTCTTGGGCCACTTCCCTGTGACCTCGTCCTCCTCCTCCCCCTGTGGCAATAGTGACACCGCTCTGCTCTCTTTACTGGACACTCATAACAAAGAGCTTAAAAAGCACAGACGGTAGAACCCATGGACCGGATTCTGCCCTGTTCCACTCCTTGCTGGCTACAGGAACCTACCAGATAATCCAGTTTTCAGGTCTGGAAGAGTTGAGCCTACCTCTCTACTCCTCTTAAGAATTCAAATGAAGTAAAATATGATTTACTAAGCTGGAGATGACAACTTGCTTGATGAAGGATCTGCTATAGATTCCTGTATGAATTCCAAGGAGAAGCTAGTGACTCATGAGGCTTCAGGGCTGAGGACACAGATACCTATGGAGTCCAGAGACAGGACTGTGACAAGGACCAGCAGCATCCGTTGGTCAACTGTAATCAGACCTGCTACGTAGCCATTTTCACTTTGATAATTAAGATGGTTGTTGTAGTCCGGCCAATATTGCTAAGTGGTTAAGCACTGACCCATGCACCAAGAGGTCGCTGGTTGGATTCCCGGTCAGGGTACATGCCGGGGTGGCGGGCTCACACCCCAGCAGGGGTGTGCAGGAGGCAGCCGATCAATGTTTCTCTCTCATCGATGTTTCTCTCTCTCTCTCTACTTCTCCCTTCCTCTCTCTAAAAATCAATTTAAAAATATACTTTTAAAAGATGGTTGTTGTAGGGAAACAGTCTTGCTCCCAGTATCCAGTGTCCCTCCCCCAGACCACCCCAGGCCTTTCCAAATGAGACCATCCCAGAGCCTCTCAAGGGCCTTGCCTCCAGCATCATTGCTGACTGGGGTCCACTCTCATTAATTGATGCTTGTGCCAAACGAATTGTGAAATATTCTGAATATCATTTCTGCGTATAATCAAAACTCTGCCGTCTAAGAGAGAACCTTTCTTTGCCAAAAATATAGTATCCCTTTTGAGTCATCTGACAGTGGTTTCTCCCTAACAGTAGTCTAAAAGTGAGAGTCAGCTTAATGCAGTACATTCCTTCCTGTAGCAGGTTCCGCTCCATTTTTACTAATATTTTCTAATTAGTGTCTCATGGTAGCTATGCTGGGCTTTATAAAATGATGTTCCACCCATCACATAAATTACCACCTTTTCTCTCTGACAGAAACTTTCTAGATGGATTAGAACTCAAAATAAAACTCAGCTAAATAAAAATATGTTGGGGAGTGTGGTCCAGAAAGTCTTACTAATAAATATTTTTAAAGCATAAATTTTAAAACAGTATTTCCAACACTTCACATATACACAGAAAATTCAGAGCTTGCCTAGTTCAACTCCAGGACTCTGGGGGGATAATACATCTTTTCAAAAATTCAAATTTAGAAACAGCTGTTTAGCAATATCAAAGTTAAATTTATGGCAATTTAGTTGTAAGTTGATATCTACAAAGACAAGTGAAATGACAATGTACTCTCCTAGATGCTTATGCAAAAGAAAACTGATTTTTTTTCTTTGTAAAGACAGACTTCAGTTTCAAAGCTGAGATGCATGAATAATGTTTAAATATCAGGAGGGGTTATTCCAGGTAGAAACAAACTAGTCAAACTGAGTAATATTTTTACTCCTCTACAATTTAAGCCTACTCCAAAAGCTTTGCATTAAAGAATAGAAAACATTTTTAAACTTTATATAATATAATAATTTCAAACTTTGTTGTAACCAAAAATAAACTTGGCAAATTTAAATATACACATCATAAAATAAGCTTTTAGTCTAGCATAAAATAAAAATCACTAAAAAATAATCGTAAAAATAAAAATCTCTTCCATACTTAGTAGTATACTATAAAATTTTAAATTAATTTACAATTAATGCATAAACCAATTAAAATCCTAAACTGCATGACACTACAATTTTTAAAAGTAGGCTAGTGAAAATACCTTACATCATAATTGATTGCTCATTTTCTGTTGAACAGTTTTTAAAACTCTTCACTTATTAAGGCCTGAACAATGATTAATAACAATGGCAACACACAGACAAATAATAGCCAAAAAAATGTCCCGTTCCATGCCTGGAAATAGTGTAATTTATTAAACCATGTCCTGCAGTAATTACAGCACACACAAAGACAAAACCCAAAAGTTTGACCATTCAGCCTCCTGGTTAATTCTAAACCTTAAAGAATGACTAAGTAACGCAGACATTAGTTATAGTGACCCACAGCATGGAAAATAATTTAAATTACCAAATGAGCTTTAAAAGAACATTTCTGCACTAGGAGATTGAATAAGAATTTCAATGTGCAAAAGAAAATGACTGTTTGCAAACTAAAGTCAACTAAAGCTACATCACCATAATTTCATTGCTTAAAATATATGAGAGCCATGAAATTTTACTGGCCATAAAGAAGCTTAGAGCAAAGTACATTGTTAGAGGTTTTTGAAGATGAAATAAAGAATAACAACAAGGGTTAATGGAGGGGAAAAAAGGAACATATGTAATACTTTCAACAATAAAGAGTAATTTTTTAAAAGATTAATGACAAATTATAATAATAACAGCTCTGAAGATGGAAGAAAACACACAAATGCTCAAAGAAAGATACTCTTTTAAACCAAAGACATAAGAATGAGGTTAAAAGACATGCATCATCTTGAAGTTCTATTTTTTTTAAGTTTTTAAAGACATCACAGATCTGCTAGATCAAGATGAAAGTCAACCTTAAGGAAATCACAAATAAAAAGCATTGAGTTATTTCAGCAAAACCAATATCTCCAATGTCTGTGAAATAAATCATTCATATTGTGGCCAGGTTCTTTAAAAGACTGCGTATATAAAAAAAATACTACATATATAAATACATAAATTAGATACTTGCCCCTTCTGACTTCTCCATCGTGTTCGCCAGCATCTCCTGTAGGGCCCGGACAGAGAGGGACTGCTCCAGCACAAAGGTGCAGATGGAGAGGTCTGGGGGGACATTCTGTGTGAAAAGAAGAAAAGCAACATCATCATCACCATCTTAACCATTATCACCATCACCATCTTCACCAACAGCCCATTATCACCACCATCAATAACACCATCACCAACACCCTCACCACTACCACCATCATTACCACCACCATCACCACTAACACCAACACAACCATCATTACCATCACCACTACCACCATCACCAACACCATCACCACCATCATGATCTCTACACAATCACCACAATTATTACCATCACCATCACCACCATCTTCATTACCATCATCGTCAAGCATCCAGACCCAATTTACCTTATACGTCAAGCTTTTTCATATAAAAAGTGAGAGTACTTATCAATCCTTTTAATATGTGCTCCCAAATCATTCCGTATACAGTCTATACTTAATCCATTTTTTATTTATACATGGCAAGAGCTTCAATTTTAGCACCAATCTGATAGGCACTACACTCAGAGCTTTATCAATAACTCCAGAGGTCATCTGTGGTAAGGATTATTATCATCATTGTGTGGACAAGAAAACAGAAGTTAGGTTACTTCTCCAAAGTCACAATTACTGAATTTTTCAAGCCCGGGTTACGAAGCCACATTTCTCTAACTCTCCAGCATTCATTTCTCACCTACAAAGCAGTCAGCTGATAAAACATTAGGACAGAAAAGTGCTTACCTCAAATTAATAATGAAGTTAAGCAAATATAAAACCGAATTGATACAAAATACTCATTTACATTGGTTTTTCCTTATCCACAAAGATAATGGTTAGTTTGTTCTACTCAAGTAGGATATTCTATTTGGCCTCTAACTTGGAATATTGTCATTTGCCTTCTGTTCTGTGTGTTGCTTTATTTTCTCATTTCTTTTTTCCCTTCTCCTTCCTTCCCTTAAACCTCCACTCCAACCAATAACCCAATAAATGCTGAAAATCCCAAAGGTAACTAACTACCAACTTACCTTATGGTGAAGGAAACAGGCAGGATGAGAATTAATTGGCCTGTGAGAGAAATTATCTCCATAGGGATCAAGTACGTTATTATGAGTATCTGCTTTTGCTTTAGAGAAGCAGAGTCCAGTGAGCAACCAACAGGGTATGGAAAGTAGAATTTTCATAGTAGAAGGACATTATAAATCCATTAAACACAAATTCTAGCAAGAGTGTGGCTTCATAAAGAGAGAATTAGGAGGATAAATTTGATAACCTGATGCAATGCATCAAAATGACAATTTATAAGGTTTATTAATGTGGTCGACTGAAACTGCCATTTGAGTGATTTTTCTCAGCAGAGAATGATGCTTCATTAGTTTCAAGGAAAGATTAAGTAAGACGGTGCCAATACTAAAATCAACATTATTTTATGGATGAAAGCAGCATATCATCGGGGCACTGAGCTTCCTCAGACCCCACACAGCTTCCTGGGGCCCATGTTTTGTTCTGTTTTGAATGAACTGTCCTTCTCTGGATTCCTCTGCCCTCCCATCACGGGCTTCTGAGCTCCTGTCCCGTCACCTGAGCAAGAAACCTGCCTCACTGCTCACCGGCTATTGTCATTTCTAACCCTTGGCTCCCATCCCTGAAAATGTGATAATGATTACACCACTTTCATAGGCTGTTGTGAAAATAAGTGAGATAATACAAGTAAAGAGCAATTAGAGCCCAGACCATAACAAGAACTCGACGTAAGTGAGCCGTTCTCATTAGCTAGTTTTGCATGTTGCCGTTTCTCTCCATCTGTGGCATTTATGAAGTACTATAGCTTCTCAAAATTGATTCTTAAGTGGATTCTATTTTGGAGAAACAGTGTTTGTAACCACAAATCAACCATTATGCACCTGTTCAGAACATCCAAAATGTTCTAGTATTTTCTAGAAAAGGCACTTTCTGGAAATATTTAAAGTTTACATACAAGTGTATTTATATTGTTTCATGCCACACTTTGATCAAACTGTTCAAGTCTGATCTCTATAATATCTTATATTTATTTTAAAGATCCTTGAAAACCACAGGGATCTGAAATAAATTACCTCTGCCAAGCTAACTGGATTTTGCCACAGAATGACATACGTTACGGGTATTTTTCCAGCTCGTGGGTGTGAGCGGGAATAAAGGGACAAAGGATGCACAAAGGCAGTTCTACCTCTCAGAGGAACAGTTTGTCTCGAAACCCATTGTCATCTGACCATCTTTGTCACTGTCTCTCTTCGCTCCCATAGCGTCCAGAATACACATAAATGTAAGACAAAAGCTGAGGCAGTAGAACAATACCTTTTACTCCTTTCAGGAAAACTTGAAACAAGTTTAATTCAATGCTCAATGCCAGGTTTAATCCTAGTAAAGAGACTTGATAATAAAATCACCCATTAAAATAACCACCCATCTCTTTTCTCCAAGCTGCTGTCACGAATATATTTGGTACGATTTTAGCCCAGTTTCCACAGCCGATGTTCATACCTGTAGGCGCTACAAGAATCAAGGCTCTAGGTCAGTGCCTGGTGCCTGCTGAAATGCATCTTCGTCAGCCCGTCTCTGCTGCAGGGATCAATTTCATATCCTTTATGACCGAGCACCAGGCCATAAAGACAAGTGAAAAGCGAGCAACAGACTGTACGGGGACCTCAAACATCCCCCATCTCTGTCCCACAAACCATTCTTGTCTCTACGTATTCAACTGCTCAAACATTTTCAGTTTATGATATACCCGTAACACTAACCAACTTCAACAGCTCATATTGAATTGATATATGCTCATTAAAACTAACAATATATTTCTCACAGGATACTCCATATGGTTTCCTAGTATCATGTAGCCAGTTTTATGATGATAACAGTGCTTTATTTTCTCCAAAAAAACGTGACTTTGGGTGTTCCACTATTAAAGAAATCACAGTAAGAAGCTTCTAAATATTGTTCAGGGACACTGCAATCATGCTATTCAAACTTCACATTCTAAATGATCTTAAGTGTCATATGAACTGCATTTAGTCCTGGGAGGAACAGCTCTGGCATCTGTGTAAACGCTGCCGTGGAAATGGAGTAGACCCCAGGGTGAAAGCATCAAGTGCTCCAGGAGCCGTGAACTCAACAGAATGTTAACAAAGATGGAAAACAGGAAAGAACTGCAAATGAGCTTAATAACTAAGACAAATGACAAAGTTCAAAAAGCAAATGAACCAATATGTCCACATACAGAGGCTAACACCCTACTGAACATATGTGTGACAGCAGTTTTGGAGCTATTATAGAAGTTCTAGTTCTGTCCCAGGTGACTTCCTGACCATCGCACTATGAAAATCTAGACTGGCATTCCTTGACACTTTTCAGTTTAAGAAAAAAATACAAAGAAATAAAATGAAAAATAAATAAAACTTTTTTAAAAGAAAGAAAAAACCTGTAAATTCCTTACTGGTTCAACTGCTTCTTTCATGATAAGGGTAGTTTATCATGTTGGAGTTAGAAAGAACTGGATTAGAATCCTGGCTCTGCTACTCAATTGCTGTGTGATCTTGGGAAAATCACCTAAACTCTCTGAGCTTCACCTTCTTCCTAATGATGTGACCAGTAAGTGAAAGAATGCACCTGCGATACCCAGCAGAGTCTCTGATACATGTAAAAAGCAGTGCATTTGTTATTCTAAAGCTGGTAAGGTAGGAAAGAAAACACTGGCTAGAGTCCAGTAGAGTAGACAAAATATTAACTTGTGTAGGGAACATAGAGTAGAAACTGAATATGACTCACTGAGGTATTGCTGTTTTCTTAGATATGAGTTACTAGAGTACTGACATATAAACATGCATCTCATAGGGTTAAAATGATCTCTCCACTGATTAAATGGCGTGTTTGTATTGTAATGAGTTGTCTCATTAAGACAGAATGGTAGAAAAGAAATGAGGCTCTAGAACTTGGCCCAAATTTTAGTCTTGACTTTACCATTTAAGGACAAACTTTTAAGTTATGTAACTTCAATGCCCCAATTACCTCAAGAGGAAACACGCAGAGGGATAAAATCATTTCTAACGTAGCTTCAAGTTCGTTTTTCAAACGGCATGCATCATGACACCCTGCTTGCTCTGGCCACATGCTGCTAAGATCTGTTTCTGCAGTTTTTAATGCAATAAAAACAATTTAAATAATGAAAACAAAAACACACTCGGAAAAGTGAAAGCATTGGCGGGAGGTGTTTGTCGCACAAAAGGCTGAATAATGATTTGAAATGTCAATCATATAAAGTGTAACCAGGAAAACAATGTTGAATAATTATTCTCCATTTTCATTACTTCAAAATTAAACTATTTAAATGTCTTCAAATGTTTGGATGCACATAAACTTGCTGTTATAAAAGGATTAAATAATGGAATAATTCATAGCCTCTTCATACTCAAACATTTTAAAATAATGCTAGATTTCTATCATTGTTAACTTATTAACTAAGCTAAAGGATTAAAAAAAAAATCATGTCATGTGTGTTTAACAGACACATGAATTACCTTTAGTATTTTTTCTTTAATCTTTTATGGGAACTTATTTAATGCAACCACTATTTTAATATCACCAATAAAATTTAAACAGATATATCTCAAACAAGGGTTATATAGAGTGGACATACTTTGATAGTCTATATCAATGTAACATTTACATTAGAAAATGGAATCTCCTTTAGCTCACACTCCATATATTTAAATTTTGAGACAGGACTCCAGACTTAATTGGGCTGATTTTAGCATGGTAAACAGATGTTAAGATAATTACTAAAATGCCATTTAATAAATATCTTAACTTTCTCTTCTCCGTTTCATTGTGAGTCATGAGTTTCCTCATCTACATTCACGCTGTCCTGCTTACTAGTGCAGCATCAGTAAAACAGTAGTTAAGAGACATTTTTCCATTTTTCTCTAGATTATGGCCAACGTTTTCAGAATGAACCCAAACCAACATCTCCTGGGCCCTCAGTTTTATTGTAAAGCATCATATATTCAAAAGTATGTATGCAAAGAAATGCATGTTTTGAATAAAATGAACACCCATGAATCCATCAAGCAGGTAAAAAGTTACAAAATTATGAGTAATTCAGAAAGTCCCTTTGTTCCTCCACCCAACAACAGTCCTTGCTTTTCTTTATACATTTATCACAAATTTATATAAACCTACATTATTATTTAAATTTGCTGGGGTTTGCCCATTATACAATTATAAAGTCTGAAATTTCTTTTTGGTGGTGCAATATTACATTTTTAGATTGATCCAGGTTGATCTGAACACCTGTATTTCATTCATTTTTACTGCTCTAGAGTAAGCAATCGACTGGATAACCATAAACTATAGTTCAATGTACTTAGTCTGATATTGTTTCAATTTTTTCTTATCAATAACATGGCAACAAATATTCTTATGTTTCCTTGTGCAGAAAACTCATTAGGACATGTACTTGAGTGAAAGCTCTAAATTACAGTGTATGCACATCTTCAAGCTTACTAAATTATTACCATTTTCCAGCATACATTTCTATCAGAATTGGGCAAAAATTCCTATTGCTCCACATTCTCAGCAATAAATAGTATTGTTAATCTGTGAAACATTTCACTGTGCCTTAATTTTTTATTTCCCCAATTAATATTGGGGCTGATAATGTTTTCCTATTATAACGGTCCATTTGTACTTCCTCTTCTGTGAAATGTCTATTCATCTGTACCCATCATTTCTTCTGATTATTTGTTGTTCTCATGTTGGTCGACAAAATACTCTGTATATTCTGGATATTTCTAGGCCTTCAATTTTATGTTCTGGGGGGGTTTTTTGCTTGTTTTTAATTGTTTTTGTTAATTCTCACTGGAGGACATTGATTTTTACAGAGTGGAAGGGAGGGAGGGTGAGAGAGAGAGAGAGAAACATTGATGTGAGAGAGACACATCAATTGGTTGCCTCCTGCACAAGCCCCAACTGGGATCAGGATCAAACCTACAACTCAGGTACATAACGTAGCCTTAACCAGTAATCAAACCAGTGACCCTTCATTGAACAGACTGATGCTCTAACCACTGAGTACACTGGCCAGAGCTCAATTTTATGTTTGAGTGTGCAACAAACCAAATAATAAAATGGGGTTTTCCTTTTTGCTTTGCTGTCAATGTCAAGTCAGAGGGCACAGGCTGGGCTGAGGGACCCCTCCGAGCGCACGAATTTTAATAGTCAGTATCAAGAGAAAACCTTCCTCACTTTTACTGTGAACACTTGACCCAGTTCCCCCACACCTAGAAGTGAAAGGCGGCATAAGACAGCAGCCGAGCTTGGGGTGCTTGAACACATCTATTCGTAGCAGCCTTTGAAACCAAAGGCACAAATGACAGAGCATATAGGCATGTGTGTGTACTGAGCTCACACAGACTAATCAGACTGCGGTCATTCTCCTTCCTAACAGAGCTACATCCGTGCAGCACTTTATGTACTGTCAGTGGACTTTAGATACTTCATATGATGCTCAGGCAATTCTAAAGGGCGGAGGACACTTTAGAACTAAGAAAGTAAGGAGATGAAGGAACTTGCCCAAAACAGAGCAAGCTTGGCGGCAAGTCCAGGCCCCTGCCCTTGGTCAGGGATGCTTTTGAACATCACGCTGCCTTCCAAGGTAAGGAATAAAGGCTGCCAAGGCTGGGGGACGGCATCCTTTTAAAGGCT
The DNA here is from genome assembly GCF_964212035.1 of Myotis nattereri. Classification (NCBI taxonomy): domain Eukaryota; kingdom Metazoa; phylum Chordata; class Mammalia; order Chiroptera; family Vespertilionidae; genus Myotis; species Myotis nattereri. The sequence goes on along the minus strand of NC_138096.1, from coordinate 4,973,129 downwards.
GACTCCTCCGTGTAGTCAGCTTGTACCTAATGCTTATAAAAGGATTATGTTGTACTCAGAAAGAATTCTAGTGTGAACGAGGTCCGTGACAGGTGCTAAAACAGAATTAGACAGCAGTCAGCTGTGTGTCCCCCACACCATTCATTCCCTACTGGGTCAAGACTCCCCGCCCTATTGGCGTGGCTCAGTGGTTGAGCATCGACCTATGAACCAGGAGGTCAGGGTTCGATTCCTGGTCAGGGCACATGCTCAGGCTGTGGGCTCGATCCCCAGTGTGGGGTGTGCAGGAGGCAGCCAATCAGTGATTCTCTCTCATCATTGATTTTTCTATCTCCTTTCCTCTTCCTCCCTCTCTGAAATCAGTGTGTGTGTGTAAAATAAAATAAAAACGTTTTTAAACCTAAACCCAAATCTCTTACCCTTCACAGAAAATTCACACAAAACATGGCTATGGTGGTGGGACTCACTGAATTATCTGATAACTAGGAATACGGGGTTAGATAAAAGGCACTTGGATTTGGCCCTGGTAGTCGATGTTCTCTAGCACTAACCTTGCAAAGTAGAGCACTCACTACTCTTCTCACTCTGCAGTGCGTCACACTCCTCACAGTGTGTCAGGCCTCCTGTGTCAGGCCCCACCTCTGGGCTCCCTCAGCTCAGAAACTTCCCTGCTGCCCACCCGAGGGGCACTGCCTGCCTTTGGGCCGGACTCTCCCCCTGGCACTGAGGGACCCACCACTGGACTTCATAAAGTAAACATCTGCACTGGCCTTGGGTTGTTCACGTCCCTTTTCTCTCCAGTGGGAGCCTGAGTGGACATTTTTCAAGAAAGAGGATATTTTAGTCAGAAAATGCCTGTTAAGCATTTTATAAGTAATGCTGCCTGGTCAATAATTTAATTTAAACAAAATAAATAGTAGTGTAGAGTTCTTTATTAAGTACTGTAAATCAATATTTCTATGCCAAGAGAGTTGTGCTGGCAGAGAAAAAACCTTTGCGTTTTACTTTGCATCAACTTTGTCAACAATTATTTATAGTTTTTAATTATTTTTTCAGTAAAGCATGTGAATCTTTAAATTATGCATGAGTGTACTAACAAAAATTTATCCTTTACATAAAGTAGTAAATTATTACTGAAAAATGCAGTGTACCAAGTCTGCTATCCATCTATATAGGATTAAGCACTACTATAGGCACAAGTATAAATAGTTATTCTGGTAACATTAATTTCTTGAAACAGAAAGACTGTGCAGTCTTTAGAAAGTAGAGAATTTTTAAAAGGCCAAATGAATTAGTTAACTGTCAAACTAGATACATCAATATTAATTAAGTCACTGGTCCAAAGAAGGAAAATCGGTTAAAATCAACCAACATTTATTGATCATCTAGTTCCTTCAAAAATGTATCATGTACCTGAGATACAAGATGAACAAGATGCTGCCTCTGCCTGCAGGTGCTTCCATGATTATTTCATCATAATTTCAGAAAGTAAACGTGCCCTGGCTGGTGCGGCTCAGTTGGTTGGGCATCATCCCATGCATGGAGAGATCATTGGTTCGATTCCTGGTCAGGCACATGGGCACATGCCGAGGTTGCAGGTCCTATCCCTGCCCCTGGTCGGGACCAGGTTGGGGTATGGGGGTGGGGGACAGCCAATCCATGTGTCCCCTCCTTCCCTCCTACTCTCAATAAAAATCAATGGGAAAATATCCTCACTCCTTGGGCAAGGGGGGGGGGGGAGGTGGATTTTTTTTTAAAGCAAACGTAAAGGGACATGTGATTCTGCAACAAGAAACGCAGTGGAGGAATTCTGCTTAACAGAAAGACAGAGAAGGAAGGAGTGAGGGAGGGAGGAAGCAAAAGCTAGAGAAAGACAGTTACTTTTGCAGGGAGAAGGGGGATGCATAGAAATGCAGGAGGGCTTCACAAAGGAGGCTCATTGGACAGCTGCCGAAAGCATAGATAGGCTTCCTTCAGATGAAGGTTGTGCAAGAATGTTTCAGAAAGAGAGAAAGCAGAGCAGATTCAAAGGCATTAGTCTTGCAGTAAAGTCAATGGGCTGCCTGTGCATATCCCCAGGGAAGTATACTCATGGGTAAGTGTATAAATCAGTAAGCAAGGACAACGATTTCACTTCTTGACCAAACTCTAGCCAGGTGCCTCCGAGCCCTCTTCTTCACTTTTGACAAACTTCTGTTTGTAAAAGTTATAAACTGAGCACAAATGATTTTGTCCACCCTCTCCCCCTCACATTAAAAGACTTGAACAGTGCTTGCTCGGCAGCACAGACACTAAAATTGGAACGATACAGAGATTAGCACAGCCCCTGCGCAAGGATGACATGAAATCTGTGAAGCGTTCCACATTTGAAAAAGACTTGAACAAACACTAACATAGAGTTTCTAGCAGCCCAAGGTCACATCCCTAGGATAACCCCAGACCCAGACCCCTGCAAGTGCCGGTCTGAGAAAGTTCGAGGCTGCCAAGAGAATTTAGCATTTGTTTAGCCAACACTTGATGACAGGCCCGATGACCCTTTCTTAAACCATTTTCCAAAGAGCCTTACAATTGTGAGTCCTTTTCTGTCCCTTTGAAATATGCCTGTACTTCCGACAACTCGATTGTCTTTCTCAAGAACCAGAAATCCATCCTTTGACATGCCTTCAGGAAGGGTGGGGCCTCTGTCCCCCAGTCTCCCAGGAGGATAAGCCCTGCCTCTGTAACTGCCAGTTGGCCAACACAGCTGGCCTAGTCACATTTACAGGGACCAACCCTTGGAAATTCTTCACCTCCCTGACCCTATGGGGCTCCCTCTCACCTCCTCCCTATGCCCTCACTCTCCCTTTAAAACTCCCAGTCACCTGTGTACAAATCAAGTGGAGATCCGGTCACTCGGGACTCTCCTCTCTGATGCAAGAGTAGATTATGAGCTAAAATCTGTCCTGACCACTTTAACCAGAGTCCAGTTTTGTTTATCTTTTCTAGTCATAGAACACGAAACAATGCCACCCACTGTTCTAAAGCTTTCAGTAGCTCTTATCTCTTTCAAATATGCCTGCTGGTTCCCTGACATGTGAAGGCGGGCCCTGTGCCCAACAGGACACCTGGGAATTCCTAGTCATGGACAGATGCTCCTCCAGGGCCTTTGCCCTCATCCTCTTTATGAAATGCTTCCTTCCACATCACACGGTTTTTCTATATTCTTCTACTCATTTATTCTCTCACTCATTCATACACGAAACACATTAACTTATTAATGACCGTGTGTCGAGGAGTCCCACTCAAATGCCCTGCCTCCCCTTCCATCAAACGTCACTAACAGCTCCAGCCATCTAACCACAGGCAGACCTACTGTTTGCTCTACCTTCTCCTTTAAGAATATAACCTTTTCCATGTGTTATTCCGGGGACAGACACAACCTACCATCTGGCCCACTGCCTGTTTCTGTACAGCCCACGAGCTAGAAGTGGCTGTTACATTGTTTAATGGCTGGAAAAAAATCACAAGAAGAATAAAATTTTATGACACATAAAATCATAGATTCTAATTTCAGTGTCCATAATTACAGTTTTGGGGAACACAGACATGCTCACTGGTCTGCACAATGTCTGGCTGTTTTCACGTCAATGTCAACATCAGACTCGAGTAGTTGTAACAAAAAGCCTCTGACCCAGAAAGTCCAAAGCATTTACTATTTGGCTCTTTTCAGGAAAAGTGTGCCCACGTGTGTGGACCAGGCTGTGCTGCAACCGGGTTCCTCAGCTCTGGGAAGCAGGACTGTTCAGTGCTAACAGGCACCACTTAGCGCAGTCCCGGCATCTGAACTGGTGGCTTCTCCTTCCTCTACACTGGTCTGCTCTCTATCCTCACAGTAAATAGTCCAGAATCAAAGTGGCAATTCCCACCAGCCCTTCCACCAGCGCCCTTATCTCTGCATGTGCCTTCTGTACTTATTTGTGAGGACTACATTTCCCAGAATGCAATGGGATGTCACCAGCCTCCCGCCTGCTGATTGGCAGGCTGGTGGTGGGCGTGTCTCCCAGACTTTACATTAGATTTTTCTTCAGTTTGAGATTTCAGTGTTTTAAGTTTTTATTTTATGTCAAGAAACATAATGGGAAATCAAAAGCTCATCTTTCATGACAATGAGAATTCTTTTAAGTCTTTAAAATATTCCAAGAATGGGTCTTTAGCTCCCATGAGAACGTACGGAAGCTGTATTCTTCCAGTATTCCATAAAATGCTTCCTACTTTGGGGTCTTCAATTGTGTCACCACCCTTTCTGGACTGAGTAGCGGCTGATGCATGTTTCACAGAATTATTTCCATACAACATATAAGTTATAATTTAACAAACAGTTCTATCCTGGCCAATATAATAATCTGTCCAAGGTTGTTAGGCATTTTCTTTTAAATCTTGAGTTTAACCACTTATTCTTCACAGACTGGACATTCATTCATCATTAGGATGTTTCCTTTCTGCCACACCTGCCACCCACTTTTTTCTCCTCTTGAAGTATCGACAAAGAAATAACTATATTAACTAAAGCACAAGGATTTTGAGAAACAAAAATGGCTACTGATCATGTACGTGTTTTTCTCGATCACACTGGTCTTTATTTTTCGTGCCCACTGCCCCCCCCAAAATTCTTAGAAAGTCAGTAAAGTGAACAGAACAAAAACCTTAATATTTGGTCTTCATGTAATTATGCCTTATTATTCAATTAATTTTTAGGGGAAACATATTGAGAAACAAAATCGGTTGTTTAAAATGTTTCGTAAAACAGAGAGTAAAAATGGCGGTGGAAGTTGCTGCATGGGCACACTACCAGGACCAAACTGGAATTACAACTAAAATACAGAAAAAGTTCCTGAATAATCAACGAAAGATTCCAAGGACGGAAAGTGGAGGCCGCATAGAGACTGGACAAAGCCCCCAAAAGAGGGGCAAGTTGGGGTCCGTTTCCTGGGGCTGCTGCTCCCATGACTACAGGCTGGGCTACACCAACAGGCCCGGGCTCTCCCAGTTCTGGGGGCCACAATCGGAACTCGGGGTCTCTAGGGCTGTGCTCCCTCGGCGGGCTCTGGGGAGGGCCCTTCCTGCCTCTTCGCCTTCTGGGGGCTCCCACGGCATCCCTTCCATTTCAGCCTCCACCTTCACTCGGCCCCCCTCCGCCTGACCACACACTGTGTTCTGCGACCTCCGGGCTCACATGATCACTCCTGCGTGTTACTGGCCCCACCCCTTGTTCACGTGACTCTCCCATGTTCACGTGGCCCTACCCCCTTGTTCATGTGAAGCTTCCATGTTCACATGGCCCCACCCCCTTGTTCACGTGACTCTCCCGTGTTCACGTGGCCCCGCCCCCTTCTTTACAATTTATAATAGCGGAATCTCAGAGGACGGGAGGTAATCAACCACAGACCTTGTGTGCATGTAAGTAGTGGGGCCTTGACTTACGAGTTTAATTCGTTCAGAGGCCGAGCTCCATTTAAAAAGTAAAAATGTTTTGTAAAGTCATTTTTTAGCGAAAGGGGAGAGCGAGAGGGGGAGAAGGCGCGAGAGGGGGACAGCGTGTTGACGGGGGTGCGCGCGGGCTGGAGGCGCTCCCGGAAAGTGCGCGCTAGCACAGGGGCCTGAGAGACACCCCCACGCCACCCCTGCCCCGCACGCCGTCTCCCCATCGCCCTCCGCCCGTTCCCACCGGGACGGACAATGGAGCCACCGGGACGCACCGCCCCATCCCGCGCAATCCAAGTCCTGGCGCCACCGACCCTGTCTGGCTCCGGGAGTTCTAGCGGCTCCGGGAGCTCTAGCCGCTCAGGGTCGGCACCCCCGCCGCGCGGGCCACGCGGAAGGGAGAAGGGAAACGGGAAACGCGGGCTAGCGGGTGGGGCGGCGGCGCGGCCTTGTGCGGGTCCCACGCTTTCGCGTGGGTCCCCGGCGCTCCGGGAACCTGGAGCCTCAAGAGGGCTCGGCGCCCGGTGGCCTCCGCGTTCCAATCGGTCAAAAGGCCTCGCGCTCCCTTCCTCCTCCCCGCAGGCCCGCGCTCCCGTCGGAAGGGCCCCGGGGTGCGAGGAGAGCGGGAGCCGGCGCCACGCGCGTCCGAGGGTGAGGGAGGCCGACGGGAAGGGGACGGGGACGCCGCCTCACCTGCGAGGTGGAAGGCGTCGAGCACGGCGTCTCCTCGAAGCGCACCCCCCGGAACAGCAGGTGCTGAGCTGGGCTCCCTCAGGCGCTGGGCCGCCCTGTCAGGCTCCCCCTGACCCCGCCATGACGACAGAACAGCGGGCGCTGAGGGGACTCCCACCTCCGCCTCTGCGGTGAGTGGCAGGTGCAACTCCTTGGTCCCGCCTCCGCGGTGAGTGGCAGGTGCAACTCCTTGGGACCCTCCTTGGTCCCGCCTCCGCGGTGAGTGGCAGGTGCAGCTCCTTGGGACCCTCCTTGGTCCCGCCTCCGCGGTGAGTGGCAGGTGCAGCTCCTTGGGACCCTCCTTGGTCCCGCCTCCGCGGTGAGTGGCAGGTGCAGCTCCTTGGGACCCTCCTTGGTCCCGCCTCCGCGGTGAGTGGCAGGTGCAGCTCCTTGGGACCCTCCTTGGTCCCGCCTCCGCGGTGAGTGGCAGGTGCAGCTCCTTGGGACCCTCCTTGGTCCCGCCTCCGCGGTGAGTGGCAGGTGCAGCTCCTTGGGACCCTCCTTGGTCCCGCCTCCGCGGTGAGTGGCAGGTGCAGCTCCTTGGGACCCTCCTTGGTCCCGCCTCCGCGGTGAGTGGCAGGTGCAGCTCCTTGGGACCCTCCTTGGTCCCGCCTCCGCGGTGAGTGGCAGGTGCAGCTCCTTGGGACCCTCCTTGGTCCCGCCTCCGCGGTGAGTGGCAGGTGCAGCTCCTTGGGACCCTCCTTGGTCCCGCCTCCGCGGTGAGTGGCAGGTGCAGCTCCTTAGGACCCTCCTTGGTCCCGCCTCCGCGGTGAGTGGCAGGTGCAGTTCCTTGGGACCCTCTCTGGTCCCGCCTCCGCGGTGAGTGGCAGGTGCAGCTCCTTGGGACCCTCCTTGGTCCCGCCTTCACATTGAGTGGCAGGCGACTCAATTTATAATAGTGGAATTATTATAAATTCCGCTTTTGCGCCAGAGACCCCGCTGCAGGAAGCAAGACTAATTATTTTTTATTTGTTTACACTTTTTAAAAAATATGTTTTTATTGATTTCAGGGAGGGAGGGAGAGGGAGGGCGAGATAGAAACATCAGTGAGGAGAGAGAATCATGGATCTGCTGCCTCCTGCACGCCCCCCACTGGGGATTGGAACCTGCAACCTGGACATGTGCCCTGACCAGGACTGGTTCATAGGTCCACGCTCAACCACTGAGCCACGCCAGGGGACGCAAGTCTACTTTTAAAGTGATTCTTCTATCATCCAGCATTTATCTTCTACTGACATTTTTATTATTCAAAAATTCTCCCTTGAATAAGAAGAGCAGTTCATCTGGAATATCACAACTCATATGCATCATTAATATCCTAATGCATTCTTTATGGTGGTGAATAATACCCTGAAATGAGAAGTCACTGAAGATAAAATATTGCTCTATCATGTTCCATTATGGGAGGAAATACTTTTAATTAAAGCAATGCCATCGCAACTGGGGGGAAACGGGGAGAACTTGGGATATTTTTCTACCGCCAGGCTCACCTTCCTGTTTGGAATGCCTGATAAAATCAAGTCTTGTTTTATGCATACGGTTGATATGAACCAGCCTTAGAAATGCAGAATCATTGAAGTGTGGTGAACAAATCTTGAGGACCCTCTTACTTGCTCTGTCCTGTGTCCACAAATAGTTAAGACCAGAAAACTATTTTGGTAGCATTCAGGTCATTAAACAAGAATCCTTTTGTTTTCAGTGAATTTTCTTTTTTGAGGGAACACTTTATGACCACTGACAAATGATTTGCCTAAAACTATCACTGGCCCCCTTTCTAACTGAATGTAAACTTGAGTTTTTGTGTGTGTGCGCGCCAAGTGTCATTCCATATATCTGTATGTTTCAATATAATTTCTATATTATATTATATAATTCAATATAATATATTATATAATTTCATATATATATATATATATATAAAGGCTACTGATACAATAATAACCAGCTATTTTGTGGCTTTCTCTCAGAAATCCATCTTTTGCCATAGTTTATCCATGGGCGATTTGGGGATTCTTATATATATAATCAAATCATCAGCAAGTAGGGATACTTTACCTCTTCATATTCAAACTGTCTCCATGTCTAATTATATCTGTTCTTACCTCCAACAACACTTGCACAGCAGTGGTACCAAACATCCTTCTTCACGTTACACCTAATTCTAACCACCTGTTCCCCAGAAATAGGTGCTGAATTTTGAACTGAATGAGTGTGTGTGTGTGTGTGTGTGTGTGTGTGCAAAATAATGTTAAGATACTATCCATCAATTCCTATTTTATTAATATTTGAAACAAGTAGGTTTTTGAATTTTGTCAGGACTTGTCCTTATCCTCAGAGATGTCCAAATGGACATCTACCTGTTAGTAGATGCATCATTAATATCCTAATGCATTCGTTATGGTGGTGAAGAAAACGTGTATTTCTGGGGCCTTGCATAGGAGCCACTCTTGGATCCCTGGAATGAACCTCACATGGCCATCGTGCAGGTTTTATGTTTTCATGCCACACTGGTTTCCTTTTTAAATAGTGTATTTCAGATTTCTGTATCAATATTCTTAAGTGCAACTGATCTATGTTTTTGCAAAGTAATTTTTAAGACTTTTTAATCTATGTTATACATACTTGGTGAAGTAAAACTTGGAACTTTTCTTCTTTTGCTATGCTTTGAAATAATTTAAGTAGCCTTATTACGTAGGAATTATCTGACCTTGTATTTCTTACCAAAAAAAATCATTTGACTACTTTATTTTCTGATAATTACTCTATTCAGACTTCCTGCAGTAAACTGATTTTTTCTGAAAAATAATACATTTCATGAAGATTTTCAAATCCACTTGCATATAATTGAGCAAAAGGGGTCAATTATAATTGAGCAAGTGATTCTCTCTCGTCATTGATGCTTCTATCTCTCTCTTCCTCCCTTATAATTTCATTTCCTCTATTTTGATCATTATCCCTTCCCTGCACTTATTTAAATTCAAATATTTAAATATTTGTGCTTTCTCCTTTTTTCTTAACTAATGTTTGATTATTGATGTTTTCAAAGAACAAATTTATTAATTAACTCATCAGTTTCCTTTTTATCTTTATTAATTCCATCCTGTTGCTTTCTTTTGTTTACTTTGCTGTCCTTTTTCTAGTTTTTTAATTTGGTTGTTTAATTTCTTTTAAAAATTTTATTAATATATCTATTTAATGATAAATATTTTTTCCAAAAACTTCCTTAGTCACATCCCATATAATCTAAAAGATCATGTATTCATTTATAGTATGTCCAAGAAATTCTTCAATTTTGTTTGCTATTTCCCATTTGACCCAAAATTTATCCCATAGTGTGCTTTTTAATTTTCAGGTAGAAGGAACTTTTGTGTCTTTTTAGCCTTTTTTTAAAAATTAATTTCTAGGTTTATTCCATTATAGTCAGGTTTGTATTTCTGCTACTCTTTGGAATTTACTGAGATTTTTCTCTGTGGCTTAAAATATGGTCGAATATGGTCCACATTATTTAATGTTGTGTATGAAGCCTTGAAAACGTATACCTTCTTTCGGATTTAAACAGAGGTCAACCTCATTGACCTTTTATATTAAGTAGTTTTCACTTATTTTTTTTTCCAGTTAGTAAGTAACAGAAACAAAAATAAAAAGCCATCCATATAAAGGGCATACAGTAAACACCTGTAAGGACGAATGATGAATAACTAGCTGGAACCATCCGATTTAATGTTTACATTTCCTGCAGGAAAATCTACGCGAGCATCATGAACCCATGCTCTTTGGGGCCAAGATCAGCCGGAATAAATATCCTAGGAGCGTGAGCCAGTCTTCTGAAGAAGTCCTGCTTTTGATTAAAAGATTCTCTAGCTCATGATATTTCTGGGACCATTTCCAGGAGCCCATACATAATTCACAGTGGCTGACTACTCACGGCCAACAATACGGCCCAACCTTTGTAACGAATGCAGGGGAGGCCAAAATGAGGGGGGAAAGGGCCATCTCCGGTTTCCTCCCAACGAAAGCCAAGTCCAGATAGATCTCCATGAAACAAATCTGTACCCAGGCTTACGTGTTTTACGTCATGTTGAACATCAAAACCATCTCGGGGGCTGCCCAGTCCAGCCAGTACAAAATATCAGAAACCATAAGGACAGAGCACATTCCTACCTAGGGGCCCGAGAATCGCCTGGCTCTTCCTCTTTCCGGAACGTTCCAGGAGTTAGTAGTGCTCACTGCTGTGTCATCCCCCTCTGCTCCAGGGTCTCCCCGGCAGGAAGGCCTTCCCCCCCTCTGTGGCGGGGAGCCCCCCACCTCATCACGCGCTGCCCCATCTCCCTGCTTTGCCTGTGCCCTTAGTTCTGAAATCACATCACACATTTCCTGACTCGTCCGCTGGAAAATAAACATCACGGGAAGGACTTTTCCATTTTCGTGCACAATCATCTCTGAGCTATCCGTAAGGAGTAGGGGCTCAGTTAAGAACCTGCCCAATGAGTAGCGACACTGGTCATGCCCAATTCATGCCCAATCCACAGAAAACAGTAGCGTGCCCATGAATGACCTCCATGCCCATGAATGACCTCCATGCCCATGAATGACCTCCATGCCCAGATATGACCTCCATGCCCAGAAATGACCTCCATGCCCATAAACGACCTCCATGCCCATGAATGACCTCCATGCCCATGAATGACCTCCATGCCCAGATATGACCTCCATGCCCAGAAATGACCTCCATGCCCAGAAATGACCTCCATGCCCATAAATGACCTCCATGCCCATAAGTGACCTCCATGGCCATGAATGACCTCCATGCCCAGATATGACCTCCATGCCCAGAAATGACCTCCATGCCCATAAGTGACCTCCATGCCCATAAACGACCTCCATGCCCATAAATGACCTCCATTCCCATAAGTGACCTCCATGGCCATGAATGACCTCCATGCCCATGAATGACCTCCATGCCCATAAATGACCTCCATGCCCAGAAATGACCTCCATGCCCAGAAATGACCTCCATGGCTGTAAGTGACCTCCATGGCCATGAATGACCTCCATGCCCAGAAATGACCTCCATGCCCAGAAATGACCTCCATGGCTGTAAGTGACCTCCATGGCCATAAATGACCTCAATGCCCAGAAATGACCTCCATGCCCATAAATGACCTCCATGCCCAGAAATGACCTCCATGGCCATGAATGACCTCCATGCCCAGAAATGACCTCCATGGCTATAAGTGACCTCCATGCCCAGAAATGACCTCCATGCCCATAAATCACCTCCATGCCCATAAATGACCTCAATGCCCAGAAATGACCTCCATGCCCATAAATGACCTCCATGCCCAGAAATGACCTCCATGCTCATGAATGACCTCCATGCCCAGAAATGACCTCCATGCCCAGAAATGACCTCCATGCCCAGATATGACCTCCATGCCCAGAAATCACCTCCATGCCCATAAATGACCTCCATGCCCAGAAATGACCTCCATGGCTGTAAGTGACCTCCATGGCCATGAATGACCTCCATGCCCAGAAATGACCTCCATGGCCATGAATGACCTCCATGCCCAGAAATGACCTCCATGCCCATAAATAACCTCCATGCCCAGAAATGACCTCCATGCCCAGAAATGACCTCCATGCCCAGAAATGACCTCCATGGCTGTAAGTGACCTCCATGGCCATGAATGACCTCCATGCCCAGAAATGACCTCCATGCCCATAAATGACCTCAATGCCCAGAAATGACCTCCATGCCCATAAATGACCTCCATGCCCAGAAATGACCTCCATGCTCATGAATGACCTCCATGCCCAGAAATGACCTCCATGCCCAGAAATGACCTCCATGCCCAGATATGACCTCCATGCCCAGAAATGACCTCCATGGCCATGAATGACCTCCATGCCCAGAAATGACCTCCATGCCCAGAAACGACCTCCATGGCCATGAATGACCTCCATGCCCAGAAATGACCTCCATGCCCAGAAACGACCTCCATGCCCATAAATGACCTCCATGCCCAGAAACGACCTCCAGCAAACCCGGCCTCCCAGGGGCTCCCAGCGCGACCGCACCTTGGAATTGGAGGTGGACTCCAGGAAGCAGAGCCTGTTGCCAAACCCTTCCGCCGCCAGGCACAGTTTCTGCTGCTCCTTGTGGGCGGCCGCCGTGCACTGCAGCACCACCTCGTCGTCCTGTGGGACAGAGGGACAGAGGGACAGTGAGACATGGGACAGTCTGAACCAGAGCTACAAGCATACACCTCAGTGCACCGCCAACACCAGGGTAACGTAACACCTGCCAGAAAACACACTGAATCCATTCTTGGGGGGGCGGTGGGGGGGGCGGAAATGGGGGCCGGGGCGGGGAGAGTGGGGGCCGGACTGGCGGGGCTCAGTGCTTGAGCAACGACCTGTGAACCAGGAGGTCATGGTTTGATTCCCAGGTTGCAGGCTCGATCCCCAGTGTGGGGTGCGCAGGAGGCAGCCGATCCATGATTCTCTCTCGTCATTGATGTTTCTCTCTCCCTCTCCCTTCCTCTCTGAAATCAATAAAAATGTATTTTTTAAAATGCCCCCGTATCTTTACAACCCTTTAGAAGAGGCATCTACTATTGGGGGGAGGGAGGGCCGCACTCCAGGCGATTCCGCGCTGAGTAAATAAGACGCGATTTCAGGTGCCAAGCTGGCTACAGTAGGGACACGTGGAGAACAGCCATCGAACAACATCGACAGCTCCTTTCAAACACGCATTCATCACTGAACACATGATTACAGAGGGCATAACCCGTGCGAGGAAATCTTAAACCTCCTCAGCACCCGAGATACATGACTGAGTACGTCCCAGGTCCTGAACGCATGACTAGGCTCACATTCTGGCAGACGGTAGACAATAAACAAACACACTAAATCAGTAAAGTGTCTTAGAAGTGAAGCTTCCGGGAAAACATTGGGGTCGTCGGAGGCGGCTCAGGAGAGCTGCTGGGGTACCGTACGGAGCCACTGGGGCCTGTACGAACGCAGCCCACAGCAGGGTGGACGGACCTGGAGAGCATTATGCTCAGTGAAATAAGCCAGTGGAAGAAAGACAAATATCACATGATCTCGCTTATTTGTGGCATCTAAGGAACAGAATGAATGGACCAACAAAATAAGACCCGAAGCAGGGAGGCGTGGAACAGACTGAATGCCTCGATGTGGGGTTGGAGGGACAAGAAGAGATAAACCAAAGAACTTATATGCTTATGGGCACAGCCCATGGGTACAGGCAATAGGATGATGAAGACTGGGGTGGGGGGGGGGGACTTAGAGGATGGAGGTAAATGGGGGGGAAGAGGGGAGATATCTGTAATATTAACAATAAAAAGTTTATTTAAAAAATAAAAATAAATGGAAGAATATGGCTGGTTAAAACCAAACAAACAGGAGACCTTCTGGGTTGACTGCTTTGTTCAGGGGACACGATGCTGACTCGGACGGGGTGGCGGCCGTGGACGTGAAGAGAAGTGATCAGATTCTGGGTCTATTTCGAGTTCCCTGGCGGCCTCCTGTGCTCCAGGAACTGTGTTAAGGGGTCAGACGTTTATCAGATGGATTCCATCATCACAACTAACTTTGGGGGCTTATTGGCCACATAAAGTGTTATCTATATGATATGTTTTCTTGTAGCGAGTATATAGTCATCAGAGCGAAGGAGTTGAGAGAATTTATTAAAAAAAAGAAGAAGAAGAAGAAGAAGAAGCCCTGCTCTAGCCAGGTTGACTCAGTGGATAGAGCGTCGGCCTGCGGACCGAAGGGTCCCAGGTTCGATTCCGGCCAAGGCTACATGCCTGGGTTGCAGGCTCCTCCCCAGCCTGGGCCCTGGTCAGTGTGCATGCAGGAGGCAACCAATCGATGTGTTTCTCTCACACCGATGTTTCCGTCTTTCCCTCTCTCTTCCACTCTCTCTAAAAGATCAATGGAAAAATATCCTCGGGGGGAGGATTAACAACAACACAACAAAAAGGCCCTATTTTTACTCTTTTCTTAAAATATATATTTTTTTTTATTTCAGAAAGAGGAAGGCAGAGGGAGAGCGATATAGAAACATCAATGATGAGAGAGAATCATGGATCGGCTGCCTCCTGCACGCCCCCTCCTGGGGATCGAGCCCACAACCCGGGCATGTGCCCTGACTGGGAATCGAACCCTCCTGGTGCATAGGTCGAGGCTCAACCACTGAGCCACACTGGTCCGGCTTACTCTTGCATGAAGTCTATATTTATTCATTTAAAAAAAAAAAACACAGGCAGTTCTCAATTTGCACATAAATACAGGGCCATAAAAATGACTGTACACGCCAAGCTGAGAACATGTTACATGCCCAGGGGTACATACATGTGATTGGCATTTGGCATGCTCTTAAACATGGGCACACGTTATGTCATCAACACCCGTGAGGTACGGTGAGAGGTGCTGTATCTAATGTCAGGGGGGCAAAAGGCGATACGTTTTTAATTATGCAGCTGATGCCTGGGAAGCACGTGGTCTGGCCGGCTGGGAGCGCATCCCATAATCCTGGGCATCTCGGAAGCGGCTGCCTCTGAGAGTGCTGTGGGCAGTGACCGCGGGCACCGAGGAGACGCACGCCTCCTTCGCCGTTAACTGCAGACACCGGATGAAAGCTTTTACTTGTACATCACTGATGTTAAGTGTGAAACCAACTGGGATTTGCACCCTTAAATAGAGTTAATGCCTAGATTTTGTTTAAGAAAAAAAAAAAAAAACAGAGAGAGAGAAGTACAAGCTATAAACTGTGAATGCAGCCTAGTGCCAATTCCATAAAAATATAATTTGTAGGGAAATTAAAATATCTCTGAAAATGTACATTGCTTAATTCTCTTTTAAAATAATCACTAAAATTTCCCTGGCCGGGTTGTTTAGAGCATCGTCACCATATACCCAGGCTGCGGGTTGGGTCTCTGAATCAACCAATGAATAAATACGTGGACTGGCTGGTGTGGCTCAGTGGTTCAGCATAAACCGATGAACCAGGAGGTTATGGTTTGATTCCTAATCAGGGCACATGCCCGGGTTGCAGGCTCAGTCCCCTGTAGGGGGCGTGCAGGAGGCAGCTAATCCATGATTCTCTCTCATCATTGATGTCTCTATATTTCTCTCCCTCGCCCTTCCTCTCTGAAATCAATAAATAAGTGGACCAACAAATCGTTGTTTCTCTTTCTCTCTCAAATGAGAGAGAGAGGAGAGAGAGAGAGAGAGAGAGAGAGAGAGAGAGAGAGAGAGAGAGAGAGACTTAACAGTTGTTTAGCCGGCTGAGCTTTTGAACATAGTGGGAGAACCACAGGCAGTTTACTCTCAGCTGAATCATTCTGTTTCCTAAGACATTTCAACATGTTCCCCTGATCTGGCCCGTCAGGAAATTGTCCAAATACATTCCAAAGCTGTCCATTTGCTAGAGATTACTTACAAATACCTATACGAACCCTGCAATCTTTTTGAGTCGGTAGCCATGAGAAAGAAGACCCACTAGCACTGTGAATTCTCTCTCGTCCCGAGACACGCCTGCCTCCAGCCCCACCACCAGCACCAGGCGACACCCAAGCAAGGCACGCCCAGCTTGGCACCCGCAAAGCTCTCACTTTAATTGCTTCCAAAAGGTCCCCGGCAGAAAATGAAATTATGCAAAACTCACCTAAAACCAAATGAAAACACTGTGTGCTCTCGAGTTACGTCAAGCAGTCAGTAATTAAATATCTGCAAAACAGCGGTGGGTGGTGGCCACGTGCCCAGTTATGAACGCGGTGGTGGGAGGGGAACCTGGCTCCATCCATCACCCAGCCTCCTTCCCAGGATTACCCTGCAGCTCTCTCCCATCCGAAGAAAAGAAAATAACCAAGCTCTTTCTTTCTTTTTTAGATATCTTTTTATTGATTTCAGAGAGGAAGAGAGAGAGAGAAAGAGACAGAGATCAACGATGAGAGAGAATCACTGATGCCTCCTGCACCCCCTACACTGGGGATCAAGCCCACAACCCGGGCATGTGCCCTGACCAGGAATCGAACCGTGACCTCCTGGTTCCTAGGTCGACGCTCAACCACTGAGCCAGGCCGGCCGGGCACCAAGAACTTTCTTTCAACCTTGCTTCCCCCTCAAGCTTCCACCGCCTCCCCCTTGGCTCCTCCTCACAGGTGGGGTGAAGTCCCCCTCGGACCCTCCTCTGCTTCCTGCCGCCCTCCCACCTCCTGTGTGCCCTGCAGGCTGGCGTCTGCCTCCCCCTCCTCTGAGGACCTTGTCGACGTCTCTCAGGCACCGTCCTCTCTGCCAGCAAAGTGCTCCTCCTGTCCAGCATCCCAGACCACCATCTACATTCCAGCCCTGCTGGTGTGCCTCAGTGGTTGAACGTCAATCTATGAACCAGGAGGTCACAGTTCGAATCCCAGTCCATCCCCAGTGGGGGGGCATGCAGGAGGCAGCCAATCAATGATTCTCTCTCATCATTGATGTTTCTCTCTCCCTTTCCCTTCCTCTCTGAAATCAATAAACATATTTTTTTTAAAAAAACATATTAAAAAATTTTTCCGGGCCCTGCTAGCACACCAGTGGCATCCAAGTCTGTCTCATTGGGGCCATCCTCTCTCCAAAATGCTACGCCGTTTCCAGCTCCTGCCTGCGTGAGCTCCCTAGGGCTGCCTAACAACACCCCACAGGCCAGGGGCTCCGACACCAGAGAAGGGCAGTCGTGTGGCTCTGGAGCCGGATTTGAGATCGAGGTGTCCGCAGGGTCAGTGGCTTCTGAGGCTGTGGAGGCAGCCGGCTCCGGCCTCCCGCCTGGATCCGGGGCCTTTAGTGCCACAAGGCCGCCCGCACACGGTTCTCTGGGGTCTTCCCATCCATCATCCTCCCTCTGGGCTTGTCTGAATCCAAATTTCCCCTCTTTATCAGGACGCCAGTCCGACTGGATGGGGGCCCACCCAGGGAGCTTATTTGAACTTGATCGCCTCTAGCAAGACCTTGTTCCAACAAGATCCCATTCTGGGGTACTGAGGGTCCAGCATATCATCGTGGGGGATGCTGGGGGGGACACAAGTCAGTCCCTGACATACTCCAAACCAGCACCTCCTTCCCCCAGAGCCTCCGTTTGGGCACGTTTCTTTGCGTCTCCTAAGCTCATCTTGGTCCTTATCTTCTCCTTACGTCTGATCAGGTGCCGAAGGCACACACCCCCATCGGGCTCTCTTGCACCGCCCCTCCTCACGACCACAAAGCTTGGGAGCATCCCTCCAGGTCTGCAGTCACCGTCCGCTAGCCCGCCTCCGAGCTCCAGGCTCTTCTGTCTCTTTATTCCCATTTATCTTGTAAACTGCTGCCACACTCATCTTCCTCACAGACAGCGCTGACCCATTTCCCTCCCTGGAGTGGGGGCCAAAGAGAAAATAATCTCGAAGGCCTTCTTACCTTATAAACCCTGGTCCCCGTGGCCTCAAGGCTCCCCGTGCCCCCGGGGTCACCACAGCCCACCCCCCACATCATCTCTTTCCAGACACGGTCCCACCCCTCTCCCGCGGTCAGTGCTGCCAAGAAGAGACAGTCCTCACTGAGAGGCACTTCAGGAAGAGTCCAGGAGAGGCAGGGAGGGCCCCGGGTCCAACGGAGAGGGACACACACCCAGTGGCCAGCAGGGGGCACTGTGGCCAGCCTTCTCTCTGAGGTGACAGGAGGACAGTGACCCCAGGGCCCAGCGGAAGACCACTGCCCTGGACACAGAGCAGGTGAGAAGAGCAGACAGTGCATCAGGGATGGAACGTGAAGGTGCAGCCGGGCCGGTGTGGCTCAGTGGTTGAGCATCGACCTATGAACCAGGAGGTCACCGTTGGATTCCCGGTCGGACACAGGCCCGGGTTTCAGGCCCGAACCCCAGTGTGGGGAGTGCAGGAGGCAGCCGATCCATGATTCTCTCTCATCATGGATGTTTCTGCATCTCACTCCCTCTCCCTTCCTCTCTGTTTTATATATAAAAACATATACATATGTTTTTAAACGATGTTCTAATAAGAATATATGAAACCTGTTCACAATTACTTTCTCTTAATGATTAACTGTTTGATTTTCTTTTTTGTAAGACAAGAGCTTCATTATAACCTATACCTATTTTAACTAACGTACAGATTGTTGATACTCCCTGGCGATCTGCTTTTAAAAAAAAAAAAAAAAGGAAAAGGAAAGAAATAACTCACATGGATAAGATTGCACTAAACGCCCCAGAAAAAGAATGTACTATAAGAATTACATTCTCTCCCTTACTAGCTCCATTAGCATTTCTGAGTCGTGAACATTCTCTGGATAAGAGATGAAGGTGGGAGGGAGCCGGGGCAGGCAGAGGAGTGGGTAAGGAATTGGCGAATTCCCATATGAACAGTATAAAACGTAGAGAAAAGGCATGTTTCCTTTTCGATGTTCCTGCTACACCAAAAAAAAAAAAAAATCCCCCAGCTCCCCTGGGCTCCCTCCTTCAAGGTCATTTATCATCAGCACAACAACCCACGGTGCTTTATCAAAAGAACAGCCCCAGCCTGGGACTGCCAGACCTCCGCCTGCCACCCAGTTATCAGAGGTGTCGCTGGGCTGACAGACAGCTGTCTGGGGACACAGCCTTCGCATGACTTTATATGTGCAGGACCCCGGCGGCGAGCGGGCGACCTCGCGGCCCATTAAGTATTCTGATAACACCGCCTCCCCGAGCGGCCTCCATGCTAAGCCTGCAGGAAGCCCTGAAGTGCGAGAAGCCTTCCCAGATCGTCTAGCTCGTTTTAACCCTGTGCGTCCTGGGAAAAGGAATTTTAAAATGACACAGAATTGTTAAATTCAGGTGTTTCGCCACCTGAACAAAAGATCTCGTGGTTTTGGGAAACGTGTCCTTTTAATATTTTTAAAACCTTATAGACAGTTTTCCACTAAGTCAAATAAACTGTATGATGAGTAGGTTTAAAGTACTTTCCATAAGCAAGGTTTTAGGGAACAGAGTTTCCCCAGCAGGGTCATTTCATATATGGGGCCAGCAGCACATGGAACATGCATGACAGCACATGGAATGCGCATGACAGGCACATGGAATGTGCATACGGCAGCCATGAGGTCGAGTCGTTCGCCCTCTGGTGTGTACCCTGGATTCCATCCTTCCCCAAACCCCCTTAACTCAAAAAGGAGCGCCCCCCAAAAAATCAGAGGAGGAACACACAGTCACGCACACGGTTCTTGGACAAATGGACTGTTTTCGGTTGCTGAGCTCCCAAATCCATCAAAACTATTTTCCCACCTAAAAGTTACCATGTGGTCCATGTTTCCAAATGTAAAATGCGTCTGTAACTGCCTGTGATGGTGGCGGTGACTGTAACCGGGAGTTGGCATCTTTGTCCCCTGTTGAGGGAAGAGGTGATCCTGGAAGGGGGGTGGGGGGAACCCCGTCGGGAAACGTCCTTCGTTAGGAGGGTGGGAGGATGGAGCGGAGGGGGGCACAGGCTGCTCCCATCTAACTGGGTTATTCTCCGCACGGGGAGGCAGGCTCCGGTCCCCATGGAGGCGGGCAGCGCCTCTGCCCGCCCGGGGAGGATCTGCAGCGAGCGCGGAGCGGCGAGGACCGAGCGGTGCCGAGAAGGAAACACGGTCCTAGCGCGGGGCCGGCCTCCCCCGGCGGCCGCGGCGTGGAAATTCCAGGCAGCCACCTGCCGTGGCGCGCACACCCGCGCGCTCACACGCACCCTCTACGCTGCGCCCGGCATCGCCAAGCAGCGTTCGGGGAACAACACGTCCGCGATGCCCCCGCCTCCGCGCGCCACTGGCTTCCCGGCCCTTCCACGTCCCGCAGGCGGTACCAGCCCCGCGTTCACAGCCCCGCGCGCGGCCCAGGCCGGGAGCGCCTTGGCCCCGCAGCGACCCGGTCCCCTTTTAGCCCCGGGACTGGGGGGGAACCTCGTCCTGCACCCCCTCCCGGCGGGGGCCGCAGCGCGCGCTGCGCCAAGAGGGCGAATTCTGGGTACGAGCGAGCGGGCGCGGGGCCAGCCCGACAGCCGAGCCCCAGCCCCGCGCCCGCCGGATGGCCCGTCCTCCGGCTGCCCGTTGGGTCCCAGGGCGCGGGCTGGTGCACCCAGACCGGCCTCCTGCTCCGCGATGCTGTCCTCGGTGCCAGGGACCGGCCCGTGCGCCCCCGCCCGCCTCGCTCCGTGCCCCGCGGTCCGCGCTCGCGGACACGCATCTTGTCTCCCCCGCCCCGCACGCACGCCTGCACCGCTGGGGACCCCCCGCCCCGGCCCGCGCCCCCGCCCGGCTCCCCACCCCGTGCCCTTCCCGAGGGATCCGCGGGCGCTTACGGTCCGCAGGAACTGGATCTCGTCCTCGCCCTCGCCCGTATCGGCCATGGCTCCCTCCTGCCGGCCCCGCGCCCCTCGCGCTGCCCCCGCCGCTGCTCCTGCTGCCGCTGCGGCCGCCGCTGCCCAGAGCCGGGCGGAGGGGCCGGGCGCCGGGGGCCAGGCGCAGGCGGCCCTGCTGCACCGCGGAGGCGGAGGCGGCGGCGGCGGCGGCGGCGGCGGCGGGCGGGGCCTCCCTGCGCTGCGCGGAGGGGACGCGGGGATCCGCACCGGCGCGCCCGCCGCGGCGAATGCTTGGCCGGTGCTTCAGCCCCAGGGTGCGCCTGGCCAGAGGCGGGCTGGCGCGCGGGGGCGGAGCGGGAGCCGCGGGAGGGCCGGCCCCTCGAGACTGGGGATCCGCAGCCGCTCCCCGCCGGAGCCCAGGCCAGCGCCGCGTACTGGCCGCGCCGGGTATCGGGCTGGGGCGCACGGGCCTGCGCGCGCCGCTCCAGCTGCGCCCGTGGGGCCCTGGCCACTCACCCGCCCCTGGGCCCTCAAGCCCGGGGTCGGGTCCCAGCTGGGGACCTGCCACGGCGCCGCAGGATGCACGCGACAATCCTACCATCCAGGCTAAGGTTACCCGCCAGTCTTGACACTTGCATTGCCTCTGCGCCCCATCCACGCGGGAATTCCTCCGCGTCTAGGGTCGGGGTCGCATGTGCTTTCACAGCTTAACGGTCCCACGTGCATGGGGCCAGACCTCCAACAAATTGCTCAGCAAATCCCTGGTGACAGCGGACGTGCAAAGCTAATTCAACAAGCGATTGACATGAGGGGTGGGTATTATACCTGTCCCCGGGGTCACTGACCTGCTCTAAACTCAGACATTGGAACCCATGGGCGTCGCCGTAAATAAAGTCAGTGATTTCTGAAGAAAGGGGAGCCTTCCACCACAATTTCAACATGGAGCTCTTGGGCCTGCAAGCCAGGGCCCCCAAAGTGCCAGATTTCAGAGAAGAAGGGAGAGAGAGAGAGAGAAAGAAAAAAAAACATCGATGATGAGAGAGAATCATTGATCAGCTGCTTCCTGCACGTCCCCCACTGGGGATCAAGCCGCAACCTGGGCATGAGCCCTGACCGGGAATGGAACCGTGACCCCCTGGTTCATAGGTCCACGCTCAGCCACTGAGCCACGCTGGCGGGACCCAAAATGCCATTAACAAAGGGCTGTGACCAGGACCAGGCAGTCTGAGACAGTTTGGACAAGAAAGCATGTATTTCTTGTTCCTAGTCTGCAGCTGTTTCACTGAAGATACTTAAAACTAAACATCCACCAAGCAAAGATGCCAACGTCCATCGTACCAAGATGCAGGCGCTGGCAAATGAAGGCGCCACACCCGCTCACCTACAGTGCACATTCGGCAGCATCTCATCGGTGATTAAAATCTACCAGCACGTCCCAGGATGTAAACTTTCCTAACCAGAGTTATATCTATTCTTTAATTCTCTCAACATAAGTGATATAATGCCAAATGGCCTGGGTCTTCAATGATTATCATACCATTCCCCCATATACAGTCTCCGACAGCAAAATAGAGCAAGGGCAGTTTATAAAAGATACCATTGGTATGTACCTTAAGACACAGAAATACTACACTATGAGGTTTAGAGATCGCTCATCTGTACTGAAAGTTAAAAACATGTTTGAGAATGAGACATAACATTTATTTTTAAAAGGGTTGGCCTTGCCCTGGGCCCTGGCCAGGTGGCTCCGTTGGTGGAAGCATTGTCCCGTACACCAAAAGGTTCAATTCGTGGTCAGGGCACCTGCCTAGATTGCAGGTTCGATCCCCAGTTGGGTGTAGTCGGGTGTGTATGGGAAGCAACCAATGGGTACTTCTCACATGGATGTCTCTCTCTCTCTCTCCTTTCCTCTCTCTAAATTCAATAAACGCATATCCTCGGGTGAGGGTTTTTGTTTTTTTTTAAAGCGTTCCCGAATTCAAGGCGTTTCCTGCGCGGGGTGTTCTATGTGACGTGGTTGTGACAAGGCAGTTTTATTGACGTGCAGCAAGAGAAGGGGAGGGGATTGCTCCGGGCGCTCTGCCCCTGGGAAGGAGGCCCCACGCTCACTCTGACACACACAGCGGGGTCTCACCCTCACTCCCGAGTCCCTCGCGTGGGGTCTGCATCTCTTTCCCGTGGAGCTGTCTGCCGGGAAGGGGACTGCTTCCAGGCTGGGCCGATTTTCACACGTTAGTGTTTAAGTTAAAACAATAGTAATGTGCACCGACATTTTGCTCCTAGAGCACGTGGAGCAATATTTTTATGGTTCCTCTGGCAACCGCCGAGGCAGGAGCACAGGAGCAGAGGGGTCAGGGCAGTCTGGGGGGGGGGGGTAATAGGGGGCGTGGGGGTTCGCTCGCTGCGCTGGCTGGGGCCTAAGGGGTTAGGGGCGGGAGCAGGAAGGCAGCTACTGCCCTGAACTGCCGGATCCCTGGCCTGAGTCATCCCCTGTGACTGGAGAATGTGGGCAGATATTTTCTCAAGAAACTAGGGATACACTAAGGGGTGCAGGAATTAAGAACTGGTTCTAAAAAAGAAATGTTTACAGAGGGCGAGACGTCAGCATGTGAGCACTATTTGCAGACGGGACCGGTGCTGCCAAGTTCCCGGCCTCTCTCGGGCCATGAGGCCTGGCTCTGCCCAGAGCACGGACTCTGGGACCAAGTCTGCCCTGGGCCCCACCGTCTCTTCCCTCTGCTTATGAACGTGGCTCTACCAGCGTTTCTCAGGCTCTACTGTGGAACCACTATGTACACAGCACTGAGCCAGGTGCTTTGAAAAATATTAAATAGTCGGTTTGGCTCTGCGGTTAGAGCGTAGGCCCTCGGACCCAAGGATCACAGGTTTGATTCCTAGTCAAGGGCACGTGTGGGAGGTAATATACGTGTCTCTTTCCTCCCTCCCTTCCACTCTCTCTAGAAATCAATGGGAAAAATATCCTTGGGTGAGAATTAAAAGGGAGGGAGGGGGGAGGGAAGGAGACCTGTTCAGGCCAAAGATATAACGCAAATGAGACAAAGAAACTCCTGCTCGTGTGACCCATCCGTTTTACTTCTGAGTCTCAAAAAATAAAGCCGCTGTGGGAAGTAAAGAAACCCAATCCTGCTGGAAGTCGCCATGGAAGAGTTGAGGGTGCGTTGGCTTCCTGTGGACTTGGAGTTGAACTCCAGCTTTCCCTGCACGCTACGCAGGCTGACGACCCTGGTCTTCAGTAGGGAAACTGGAGGGAAATGCGGACACTCAATCGCTGGCACTGCCACCCCTGCTGTCATGGGTAGGTCCTGCCTCGCCCACATCCTAACTTGGGACGGGGACACAGGTGTGGCGGCCTGCGACCAGCCGTGTGGTGCTGGCAGGGTCACTGGGAGCAGGGACACCAGGGGGCCCTGGAAGCTAGCTCCCAAGGCCCCGCCTCCTGGCAAGCCACAGCACCAGGGGTCACGGAGTCTTGGGGACAGAGCAGGCGGCGACCTAGCTGCCAAGGTCAGGAACAGCTCGAACACTCAACTCAGTCACCAGTGGAACCCGCTCAGTGGGGTGCCTGGCTCCCACTTACTGGGCTCCTACTGCACCGGATACCTCGTCCGAGGACAGACACCGTGGCGGAGGGTTCAGCCAACACGGACCCCATAGAGCCCCATATTGGGAGAAAAAGCCGAGGGCCCATGGAGGCCGCTGGGTCCCCCTGGGGATCCTGATGCCACTTGGGACCCTGCTCAGCCTTTACGCTGACTCCCGTGGGAGGGGGACAGAGTCATTCACACCTTCCTCCCTCCGTGGCTCAGGTGGGGACAGGAGCCGGACTGGGGAGTTGGGCAGAGGAAATAAGGGTGACAGACAACAGCCTGGTGGGAGCACCCCCTGTCCTTGCCCCCGTCCTGTGACACAGCAAAACCAACCTGGGGAGAGACGTTGGTCCACCCTCCACACTATAGCCACCCAATTAAAATGACTTTCAAGATAGCGTTCTATTTATACCCCGAGGAGCTGTGTGGGGCTGGGAGAGCCAGCACACGCACACACACTCCTTGGGCACTAAAATTAAAGGCGAGTTGTAACATAAAGCCAGACCAGACCCTTGGCTTTCAGAGGATCCTGTCTAGAAAGTGGATAATGGTAGCATTTAAATGTTGACAAATCAGTCAGACACGGAGAAAAATGTTTTCATTTGTCAGTCCCTTAAAAAAACCCAAACTCTGAGCCCTGTATCTGAAGTGATTTTGAATATAAATAACCCCTTTTTGCAAGAGCGCTCCAACTGGTGATGAGAACTACTGTTTGCAGTGAGAAGAAAAATTACTGTCCAGAAACAGGAGACACGAAATCTGTACGATCCGGAAATGAGCAGGTTCCCAACCTGGGTGAGCCGTGACGGCACCAGAGGCGGCCGTTGTCAGGTGACCTGGCGGGGCCCTCAGCTGGGCCGCTGGTCCCAAGAGGGTGTGAGTCGTTTTCCCCCTGCTTTATAGGGTTGCTGTGAGGTTCTGTGAGAAGCCTTTAGAAATAACCCTACACTGACACATCGCTGTCCCATGGCGTATGGTAGGGTTCACTGTCGGTCTCGTACTGACGGTGCCATCTGAAGCTTTTTATCCACCGGGGGCTGTTTTCTCCCTCCTCCCCATGAGGGCTGCGAGTTTGGGCCACAAGGGGCCGTTCTGGGGAGTGTTCTGCTGGTGAGAGGCTGACCCCCAGGTTAGACAAGAGCTCACGGGACCCACCCACCTCCTCCTGGGAAGTCACAGAGGCCACAGCCGGGGGACAAGGCCACCCTGCAGAGGCACCGCCTCGGGGCACAGGGACAGAAAACTGTGCCCTTTGTCAGCTTGGCCAAAGCTCATGAGCACAGGCCTGTCGGCAGGAGGGGGTGACAGACAACGCAAAGCAGGGCGACATCCCGAGATAGGGCAGGCGCCCAACGCAACAGCTCTTTGCGTCTCCATCCCACACAGCCGGCCCCGTCCTCCTGCCGGTGACTCACTGGCCAGGAGACAACCGTGAGGAGAGGAGGACAAGGGTCACAGGCGCTTTCTCCCTGCCTGCACTTCGCAGTTTTCTACTCTAAACCTCTGAGACTGAAGGGAAAGATCCAAGACGTCATTCTGACAAACTCTGGTTTGTTTGGGTAAGTCTGAACCTTTAGGGGGCGAGCGCCACAGCGGGCCAGTGAAACCCAGTGAAGGCCGACAGCTGCAGAAAAGGTGAGCACGTGGCGGCCACACGCAGCCCCATCTGCTCACAGCCTTTAAATTGCGTGTCGATCTCTGATCATGGAAGCTCTGTGCTTTCACGGGTCCTGTTGTGTAAGCCCCAGCTCCCAGCCACCTGGACACAGACGACTCCATACAGGATGCCTATGGTGTCTGTTTTCTTGTCTAGGTCCGGCAGGTGCCGGGTGCAGGTTTCAGGCTCCTGGGGTCATGAAAACATCCGAGGCGCTTCGGGAGGGATGAGGCTGTGCAGCCCACGTTTGCTGCTGGGATTCCACCACTGGCTCCTTGGATCGGCTGCTTAGAATCCCGCCGGCTGCCTCCCCACCCTGTCACCTGTCCCCAGGTGCGGCCCAGGCCTCCGTGGCCTCGCCTGTGCTGCAGAGCAGCTGCTGTCTCAGAGAGGCTGCGTTCCTGTGAGTCACAAGCTGGTCGTGGCAGGTGGCTGGTGCCTGAATTTTCAGCTTGCCAAGTGCTTTGAGATACAAAGCTAAAAATACACGTGTGTGGGTATGTGATTATTTTTTTGCAATTCTGAACAGCAAGGAAAGTGACAAGGGAATGCTATTGCTGGTGCCGCAGCTTTATCATCAAATAGCACTCCTCATATTTATTTCCACGCGGCTGAGTGACGGGCTGGCGGCTCTCCTGACACGAAGCCAGAGCCTCTGTGTCTCCTCCTGGTTCCCAGCACTATGCCCCCGGCCCAGCTCTCCACTGCCCTTTTGCTCGGTTTCAGTACTGGGACCCGAGCAAGGAGTGCTGCGGTCAGGGAGCCATGGCTTAACACAGAATCACACGGGCCCTCCCACCTTCTCAAGGGGCAGGGAGAGAGGGGCTGGGCCTGTCTGAAGCAGCCTTGACATGAATATGGCCCTTTCCCACGGAGAGGAAGTAAATACAAGTGGAGGGTTTCTGCTTCGCAAAGTCCTGGTGTGGGTCTCTTTGGGATTCATCATGATTGGGCCTCTGTGCTTCCTGAACTTGTCTGACTTTTTCTTCCACCAGGTTAGGAAAGTTTTGTCACTACTTCGAAGAGGTTCTCCATACCTTACTCACTTTCTTCTCCTTCTGGTACCCCTATGAGGTGGATGTTATGTTTCATATTGTCCCAGAGTTCCCTTAAACTATCCTTGTTCTAATTCTTTTTTCTTCTTGTTGTTCTAATTGGGTGTTGTTTTCTCTACCTTGTCATTCAAATGACTGATCTGATCATCCACTTCATCCAGCCTTTCACTTCCTTCCAGTGTATTCTTGGTATTAGGTATGATATTCTTCATTTCCCACTTGTTCTTATTCATGGTTTCTATGTCCTTTCTTACGCTGATGTAGTTTCCACTACACACAGCCTCTGGAAAACAACTAAAAGAGATGTTAACAAACCTTAACGGCCCCTCTCTCTTCCCATCTTTTTTTACCCTTAAGGCTAAGAAACATGGAATCATGAGTGGACAAAATGCTTAGAGAGCATGACTGTATTTGACCACACGAACACAAACAGCTGGAGTCTTCCTGACAAGCCAGCAGCTACGAAGTGCCTTTGCCAAAGGGACGTCTGCCATCCTTTAAATACGCCTTTAGGAGATAAAAGAGCAGTTATCCTCTCTTCCCTGTCAGAGTCCACAGTGGCAGCCACTGGATTAAAACGCCCCACCGCTCACAGCGCCATTCTGCCACAGGGTAATGTGCTCTATTCCACGGAGTCTCAGCCTTTTTTCTGAGATGAAAAAACAACACCGAGTGTCCTCTGAGGTCCCAGGTAAAACTGAAAACAGCAGGTGGACTTGCTGTGGCATGCACAGGCTCCCATCTCCAGCTCGTCCCTGAGCATACGCCCCGGTTGCTGCTGTTGAGGGTGACACTGCAGCTTGTTCCCAGGAACCAGGGGAGACGCTGCTCCTCCAGGGTTCACCGAACCATGGCACACAAAGCCGTGTAGATGTTGCCCATATGTGTGGGCTGTGTGTTGCCGTTTCCTTAAGGCACTCTGGGCTATATTTCCTTGAGGATCATCAAGTATAGAAAAGGTAAAAAATAGAAAGTTAGTCTGTGTCATATCCCAAAATGGGTCCAAGCCATTTCTCCACCTCGGCCACAGACATGTTCTTCCTCAGAGCATAATCCTCAACCTGCAAAAGATAAAAAGCAGCTTATTAGACCAAAATAATATGACTTTTTGAAGTGAGGTTCCCACAGGATTTGCCCAGAAACATTAAGTACCTTCCATTTCATATCTTATTAGCTGAGATAAATGGAGAGGAATAGTTGTCGACTCACTAAGTTGTCTAAGCTATGGGCAAGAAGCAACATGTAGTAAATATCTAAATCTTAGAAGCTGGCTGGGGTCTGAGAGTGCGCATGAATGTATGTGTGCGCACATGCACGTGAGTGTGCATGCATGAGTGTGGTCTGCATGTAGATGAGAGGACCAGAATCAAGACCTTAACTAAGGTAAATGTCTTTATCCTTTCCTTCACATTTTATTCTCATTTATATGTGAAATACAATAGATTCTATAGTTCCACTTAAAATAAGACAGGGGTCCACCCCGGGAAGCCACATATCATGAAACACCTTGCTTACCTGGTCCTTAGAAATCTTCCCCACAGCAAAGTATTTGGACTTCAAATTGGAGAAGTAGAGGCCGGATACGGCTGAAGCAGGAGCCATCGCTAACGACTCTGTTAACTGAATGCCTGCAGAGAGCAACACAGGAGACATGCTCACACACTCGGTGCCCAGCACAGGCCTGGCAGCTGGGCGGCATGTTGACAGAAGTGTATCCACTGATCCACTGAATAATAGAAGCAGACACCACTTCCTGGCACATACCTGTGCACTGCTCAATGTCGGCCAGCTTCCACATGGTGAGCTTCTCGGTGTGGTCGGGCTGGCTGGGGTAGCCGGGCGCCGGGCGGATGCCCCCATAGCGCAGCCTTCGCAGGTCGGCGACGTCCAGCTGCTCGCTGCCACAGTAGGCCCACAGCTCTCTGCGCACCCTCTCATGGAGCTCCTCCGCAAAGGCCTGGCACCCAGAACAAGGGGGGTCAGGCAGAGGCCAGAGCTCGGGCATCCGTGCGCCTGCACCCCTCCACCAACGCCAGGCGGGCGGCGCCCTTGTCTGAACCAGGCAGGGAGACCTGGCAAGAGGGCACAAGCTGGATTCCTGACCCCTCTGTAGTGTCATTAGTTGCTCAGCTGGCTCAGTTTTGGCCTCAGGTTGGGCACTGAAGTTCCATATTTAACCATCCAAGGATTCTAAGCCCTTTAATGTCAACATTTTCCTGAAGGCTCTTCTACAGCTCCCTGTGGCCAGGAAGAAAAGCTGGGACCATTCCAGCTGCTCATTTCCCCACTACTGGCCTCAGGATGGGGGAGGGACCAACCCAGAGCTCAGCTCACTCACTGCATGCAGACGGAGGACCCTAGAGGGGGTCCCAGGATTAGAACTGGAGCTCTGAAACGAGACTGGTTTTAATTTCTCAGGCTCCTCAGGAAAACCTCACGTCACAACAGAAAACGGAGACATGAGAACTAGGACAATAAAGTCGAGGTTCTCAGGGTGACTTGAACTGCAGCACCATTGAAGGGTCCCTCTGCCCGGAAGGTGACATGGGGGAACAGTTAGGGACACACGGTGTAAAGCTGCGGCTGTTAAGGCCCGTCTGCCTGGTCCAGGGATGCCCACTCCCTGGCGCTGTCTCAGGCCCCCACCCTGCCTCTGTGCTCAGGGCACGGCTGCCCTACCTCCGCCAGCCGGTCCCCCAGCGCCTTGACCATGATGCTGCTATAGTCGTCACCCTGCTCCTCGTAGGCGCGGCTCAGCTCCTCCACCCCGAAGCAGGCGACAGCAAACAGGCCCAGGTAGTCCCGGAGGCCCGAGTGCAGCGGCGCGATGAAGTCCGCAAGGCAGAGGTACGGGTCTGTGCTGGCAGAATCCTTCTCCGCCTGAAATCCGGGGGGCAGGGGGGCGGCATGAGCAAGGACGTGGTACCACACACAGCGGACAGCAATACAGGTGAATACAGGTTTGAACAGGGGTGTCTGTTTTGTGCGCTGTTACACCCGCAGCACTTAGGAGAGTGCATAATATTCCATACACGTTTGTTGAACAAATGAAATGAGATTTTAAAACGATGACATGGCATACGTAGTCAAGAAACCAGTTAATCCGCTCATTCACACACTAAGCGCGTTTACTGAGGCCACAGGCACTGTGCTAGGAACTGGAACCTAAACATTCATTCAAAATAAAAACTTCCCCCCAAAGCGTTTTCTATTCACAATCACCATTAAACCCTGAAGTTATGATCAGAGGGGTCCCCCACATATGTGAGCCTCGACTTCTGCATCCACAATAGGGTACCAAGCTGCCAGCCAGCAGCACAGGCATGGCGGCCCATGGGTGGTGGTTCAGAAGACAGCTGAGGAGGCCCTGGACCGGCCCGAAACCAGACAGGAAACTCAGCAGGGTCTGCTTCTTTCCTTGATTCATATCAAAACGTGGCTCTCTCCCCAGGCCAGGTGCCTCTCCCATTTTTTCATTTTCAGCTGATGGCTGACTCTTCCCTGCCATTAAGCTGACAAATAAGACTGTAAACATATTTCACAAGCGGTAATTTTGCTGAGACCATAAACAGCTAATAACAAATATTTACTGAGTAATGCTTAGGCTACGCCAGGCACTGCTCCTGACGCTTTATGTGAATGAACTAATCTAATCCGCTCAACAACCTTGTGAAGGAAGTGATGCCATCAGCTCTACTTCCCGACAAGAACTCGCGGGTGGACAAGCCCGAGCCACTCGCTCAGGGTCAGAGAGTGGCAGCTTGGGGGGTGCGCTCCTAACCACCACACGGCACGAGGACTGGCCAATCAACAGATGAGTGGCCGACCCAGCAGCTTAGGAGCTATATGCTCGCTGGTTCTGGACACAAGCACAGCCTCCCCGACCGTGGGAGGGACAGTGCAAGACCAGGAAGTGAAAAGAGCCAAGGCAGCTCTGCAGGGAGGAGCTGCTCGCCAGCTGAACTGCCATCAGCTGCTCTGTGCTCACAACGCCAGGGACAGAGCTTCCTGCCCAGGGGCACAGGGCGCAGAGCCCCCGCACGGCAGCGGGGATGGCAGCAGAGCCACTCGGAACAGACCCCCGAGCAGGACCTGCTGCGGCCGGACCGCTCCAGTACTGGGGGGAAGCAGCTCGAAACACCCATTTGCGTGGGTAACAAGGACGCTGAGAGGTCACAGACAGGACACAAAGGGTTCGGTATGAAAGCAGGTCAGAGGACACGGGACCTGCAGGAGGTCTGTGCCCTTAGTGACCCTGGAAAAGGAGTGGCCAGTTCCCCAGAGCAGACCCTATCTCCAGGGTGTCTGGCCCGAGTGCTGCAGTCACGTGGCCGCCCGTTTCCCTTGTCATGTGCTGTTTAATGTCCTCAGCTAAGAACCTCTACAGATGTTGTTAGAGTAAAAATACCTGTCACTATGAGTTATGCTGTGGTTAGGATTAAAAGCAACACTATCGCTTCTAAATGACTGAAATGGTAGCAAAACTTTACAAGACTAATTTACTGCAGCCCTTTGTTAATAACTCTGGTGAGCTCTGGTTCCAATTCTTGATTAAGACGATTTTTTTATAGCAGCTAAAGGGACGGACGTGCCTATCCTATCTGCATTGTGCAAGGTGGGGACAAGTGAGGGAGGCGTGTGGCGCTGGGCCTGCTCTCATGATGCCGAGAGAAGCTGGGCTGTGACAGAACAGGACAGGCTGGGCTCCCCTCCAAGCTCTGGGCTCAGCACAATGTCCTCCACCTTCCTGTCCTCCTCTGCAGAACACACACAAACTGCCCCAAAACAAGGCTGCCCCTCAAGAGCCCTGTGAGCGCCTGGCCCTGGTACACATTCCGCCGAGGCTGGTCCCGCCTGTCTCCCGAGAGAGAAGCCACCAGCCCACTTCAGTAACATGCGTGTGCACAGCTGACGTGTGACCACCCAGGCAGGGGCGGGGCTTTCCTCCACCGCCTGAGACACCAGCAGACCCGCCCTCGGTGTGAGAGGCCCCGCCTTCTCTCCAGGTCCTCACAGAGGCCCCAGGCTGTGCTGTGACTGGTCATCTGGGGGGGGGGGGGAGGGTCAGGCTACCAATTACCCAAAGCTCAGACTTCATTCTTATTTACGTTTTTTGCTTACAAAAGAGTAGACAGCCTGTGGCAGCGCACCGCTCTCCGTACCTGCTGCCTCAGTCCATAGAAGGTGGCGATGGGCTGCGTGGCCCGGGGCTCGGAGCCCGCGGGGTACAGGTGAATGTCGTCCTGCTCGCTCTGCGCGGGCCAGAACCCCACCACGCCCCGGGCCCGCAGCTTCTTCTCCCCAATCAGAGCTCTCAGCAGGTGCTGGGCATCATCATAGAGCCGTCTGGCCTCTTCACCTAGGAGAACATGGCAGGGACTCAGTTACAGATGCTGATGCCCAGCAGTGCTGCCCTTCAAAGCCACTCCCCTCTCCTGTCATTTCTCACACCTCTTCCCTCAGATACTTTCTCAGCGCTTGTCATCAGCGCAGCTCAGGGTGAAGCAGTGACGGTTCGTGGTTCCTGCTAAATGCAGCTCCTGGTCTTTCCCCCCAGCTCACACTGCTTACATTTTCCCACCTGATGAAGGCGAAGCGCAAACCGCTGGCTCCCCAAAGCCGTCTGTCACACAGAGCGACACAAAGCAGGCAAGTCCTCCCGTCGCCGATGCCCCCGTGCACATACAACGCCACTGACCCACAGGCACCTCTGGGATGTGGAACCTCTTCAGTGGTTCCTTTTCTTCAGTGCTCCCTCCCGTCCCCAGGCCCAGCCTCAGTAATTCCCACTTCATCTTCAAAAATCCGTTCACACACCACCTCCTCCAGGAAGCCTGCCCTGCCTCCCAGGCTGAGATCCGTCTCGCTTGCTTGTGTCAGAGAAGGAAGGAGGAAGCACCGCACTCACCTACAGTCTTGTCGTCAAATATCTTGGGGAAGCCTCGGTTCGGGTACTTGCCCCGGAGCTGCCACACATCAAAGAAGGGCTTCCAGTCGATGTAGCCCACCAGCGCCTGCAGGTCGTAGTCCTCAAAGACCCGGGTCCCGAGAAACGAGGGCTCCACTGCAGGAGAGGAGAGCCGAGGTCAGCAAGACACGGGCCGGGCGGGGCCCCGCACAGCGCACCTGGGACACCCGCTCTGCTGGCTCCCTCGCTCTGTCTCTCTACGATCACCGATCACCGCAGCTGTTCCACAAAGAGGGGCTCCACACTGTCACGGAGAGGGCGTCATCTGCAGCGAATCGTTAATAAAACCTTCTCCCAGGTAGCTGACTGACCACATCGCCCTTGGGGTCTTCCCTCAACCCTCCCACCCCCACTCTGCCCAAGAAAAAAGAAAAGACTTGGGTTACCCTTCACATGTGCAAATGAGGACAATACTAACTAAAGGTCACTGTGGAAAGAAATAAATATAAAGTTTAAAGACGTGAAACAACACATCTCTGTCACCTACGGCTACAGACGCACATAGTCACAGTCTAAGGAGCCGAGGCATCAAATTCAGGATCGTGCAGGGGAGGGGGAACCCCAGGGGACCCCCGCCACATGGTACTGTCTTGTTTTCTAAATGGGCAGCAGGCTACTTCTTAAGTGGCAGGGGTATATAAGAACACGCCAAGATACTGTTCTTACGCCCCCCGAGTCTAAAATGCATCACCCGTGAAATCACTGAAGACTTCAGAGAGGGCTTCCTTCCACAGCACCGGAAGGAGCCGGGCTTAGCAGAGACTGAATCCTACTGCCTCCCACGATGACCCCACACTCAGGTCCTCAGATGGACGTGGGCAGAGACCAGCACATCCACTGCAGAGCTGTGTGCGGGGCCCGGAGCGGCTGCGGGCACGCTCAGGACAGTGCCTGCTTTTCTGCACATGGAACTGTTTACTTTTCTTCCCAATCGGCACTGTCCCTCATCACCACTCTTAGACACGATCAGGAATCTCCAGCTGCCTGTCTGACTCTGTAGCCAAGTCAACGCAAGCAGCCCTGCAGCCCGTTACCACCACAGCCCCCTCTATGCAACACCCAACGGACCTGGGGGAGGCTCAGCCAGCCAGTCAATATGGAAGCTGTGCTTTCTGGCTTGACTCAAGGTTAAGTATCTTCTCTCCTATGAAAAAAAGAAGTTACTTCGTCAGACTCTTGGGTTTTTAGCGGCTACCACACAGGTATGTCCGAGGGAGCTCGTCGGGAGGGACGGGAGTAGTCAGTGCTGGGAGCCAGGGAGATGCCGCAGCGCTCCCGTCCCGTCTCCATTTCCTCCCACTATTTCCTCAGAATGAGGAGCTGTGGCGTGTGCCCAGCACCGTGCCAGTTCCCGTTCCCCTGCTGGCTCGGAGCTCACGTTTTACTCATTCCCACGACTCGGGTCTGAGCACAGCACCTAACACCTACTGCAATACGTACCACCCTATACGTGTTTGGAGGAGTGAAGAAAATTAACTCTAATAGAACCACAAATTATTGGAAACTCAGGCACAGAACTCTGATCTCAACTAGGAAAGAGGACTTCTCTAAAATGTTCCTAAACCTTTACCCTCCTCAAGACAGTAAAGTCACATTGAAAACTGCGGGGTCGTTTTATCACCCAAATAAGCTGTGCCCTGGTTTTGTCACTCACCTTGAGAGACTCATAGTGGTCCTGTCTAATCTCCTCATACTCTTCTGTGATCTCCTCAAAGTACTCATCTTTCAGATTCTCATCTAAGAGCTGAGAACACTGAAAACGCAAGATCCAGGTCAGTAAAAGGCACGGGGCAACACAAGCGGTAAAAACAGGCAACACTGGCTGGTTCTGGCGACACCTCCTTCAGGAAGCCTTCCCAGGTTGACACCATTTCCTCTCCCTTCACCAACTGTGCTAATTCCTGCCAAGCTGTGCAAGCAAGGGTTAACTCAGTAGGCCTGAAGGTTCCGATCTGGCACAATCGTTTTTCTTTCTTTGGGTAGGATCAGCTGGCTTGTTCCAGGTTAAATGTTTTTAAAACATATATTTTTATTGATTTTTAGAGGAAGGGAGAAGGAGAGAGAAAGTGAAACGTCGATAGGAGAGGGAAACATCTGTCAGCTGGCTCCTGCACACCCCCCACCAGGAACTGAGCTCGCAACCCGCACATGTGCCCTGATTCGGAATCGAACCAGCAACCTGCCAGTGCCCAGATGCCACCCAACCAGCTGAGCCACACCGGCCAGGGCACGATTAAATGTTTTCTGAACTGGAAACGGGTCATTTAAAAAAATTCCACATTCCTTTCACTCTCGCATGGAGTTTAGAGAGTGTACACTATGTCTGCAAATAATTCTAAATGGCCGAGTTCTCTCTCCCTGGGGCAGTGTCCAGGTCAAGGGTGTCCTGGTGCCACCATTCCTGTCGCTCAGCCAGCACTCCTGCTGGAAGTTCAGGATGGGGACTTTGAAAGCCCAGGGCACGCTCACCGCACCTTTCCAGCAACGCACACAATGGCAGTGACACCTCAGAAGCCATAAGCTCTTTCACATTTTGAGTGGAGTTGGACAAACATAAATAGCTGTCGGGTGACAGCCCTGACGCTCAGCGCTCTCTGTCCTCCTCACGACACTCACCACCACCACGCTCTTGGACGCGTCCAGGACGTGCACCACGGGCGCGCTGTACCTGGGTGCGATCTTCACCGCCGTGTGGGTTCTGAAGAGAGAGGTCAGGAGAAAAACACACCATCAGTGCCGACACCCTAGCCCACTCTTGTTCAGAACCACTGCGTTTCCGCAGTGCTTTCCCGGGAAACGTCAAATTTCCCTTGTAAAACAGAATGACTCTCTCCCCACCCTAAGACGGGAAAAGAGCGGGGTCTGTTCCAGGCTATAAAGAAGTCTGTCCTCAGCCCACTGCCAGCAGGTCCAGGACGAGCCTGGGACCTCGCACTCAGTAGCAGCCTGTCTGAACGAAGCTGAGTGTCTCCCTCCAAAGAAGCTGGGGTACAGCCACGGCCCTGAGAACCAGACACCAGGCAGGACCACTCTCTGCGGCTGCGCCCTGTCCCTGGGAGACACCGCCAGGGCCTGGACCACCCTCTCCGTGGACTGACAGGAAGGAATCTCAGGCCCTAAGTCAACGCAACACAAATAACAGCGATGCAAAAGCAACAAAAATATTTCATGACCTTGGCTCAGCGTCAAATGCCTTCTGCCAAACTTGGAAATGTTAGTGCTGAGGAGGAAACACCCTTTAATCCTTACAGCTGCCCTATTAACT
This sequence comes from Myotis nattereri, assembly GCF_964212035.1. NCBI lineage: Eukaryota > Metazoa > Chordata > Mammalia > Chiroptera > Vespertilionidae > Myotis > Myotis nattereri. The sequence goes on along the minus strand of NC_138096.1, from coordinate 4,937,015 downwards.
GCAGTGCAAACACACTCTGACTGCTGAATGTTTAAGCAACAGCCCAGGCCACGTGTCTGCTGGTTCAATTAGTACATAACACAGGGAAGGGAGAGGCTGGCCGCGCTGCTTCTGAATGCTTCCTAAAACACCTTTCATCTGGTGGCTCATCTGGTGAGAGACAGAAAAGAATGGGTGACTTGGAAATGTTCCAGTTTGCACCAGCAGCCGTGCGGTTTCCTCATCTTGAACTTGAGTGTGGTGTCCGACCATAAAAAGTGGTCCTTATTTTGAAACCAGCATATTTACACAGCTCACAATGCATTTCACTACATCTGCTCACTTATGTGTTCATTCTATTTCACACCTGCGGTTTTAAAAGGTATTTCATCCTGCCCTAGCTGGTTTGGTTCAGTGGATAGAGTGTAGGCCTTCGGACTGAAAGGTCCCGGGTTCGATTCCGGTCAAAGGCACGTGCCCAAGTTGTGGGCTTGATCCCTAATAGGAGGCGTGCAGGAGGCAGCCGATCAATGATTCTCTCTCATCATTGATGTTTCTATGTCTCTCTCCCTCTCCCTTCTTCACTGAAATCAATAAAACTAAAAAATAAAAGAAAACGTATTTCATCCTGACAATAATCTGTAAATTCTGCTACCATTCTCTTTATTAAGCTAATAAATACTCATAGCACGATCATTAGTGACCCGAGACCAGGCTCGCTGAAACCCCAGTCACAGCGGCCAGTCACATCCCTGCCACTGGTCCTGGAGCTTAAGTCCTTGGTGGAAAAACAAACCTGTTTCTAATGTGAGCAGCAATAGCCACACCACCGAGTCCTCAAGCACGTAAAGCAATGACTGGATAAATGACGAAACACTCAAGATGCCTTCCACACGTGGGTGGGCCGCATCCGGTCAGTGAGCGGCTCTAAGAGAAGACAGTGAGGAGCCCGAGGAAGGACATCCACCCCCAGATGCCTGTGGACCGAGCCTGCCACAGCAGCTCTGCCTGGTCTCGGCCGCCCACCTTCCCTGAAGATTTCACACCCGGCAGCTCCCAAATCGCATGAGTCAATTCCTAAAGCCCATCGCTCTCCCTGTGTGTCTGTGTGTGTTCCTCTGGAGACCCCGACTAATGCAAATGGTTTAACATACAGTTGTTTAAGGAACCATGCAAAAGGACTCGGAGCTCCTCTGACCAGACCTCTGGTGCATTTTTAAATATGTTTTTGCTGATCTCAGTGAGAAAGGGAAAGAGTGAGAGACAGAAACATCAATGATGACAGAGAATCATTGATGGCCTGCTTCCTGCATGCCCCCTACTGGGGATTGAGCCTGCAACCCGGGCATGTGTCCTGACTGGGAATCAAACCGTGACCTCCTGGTTCATAGGTCGACGCTCGACCACTGAGCCAGGCTGGCTGGACTCTAGTGTATTTTTGTATCAGAAAAACAAACTGAATTCTTTATGGGATTGCCAAGTTCAATGCTCCACTGGGCATTATTCCCTGACAAAGTGAATGTAAGGGGCATAATGAAAAGTCTAATACACATAATTAACACATTTCTCACCAAATGTGATTATGACCCCAGGTAAAATCTAACAAACTGAATAATGATGTGACCAAATCTGAACTTTCTCCTCTTGAAGCTGTTTAACCCAAAGCTTTCCCCTTTCAAAAATAACTTCGCAAAGTGAGCCTTCGGTTCATTCTTGCTTCCTGTCTCCACTGTCACAGGCTGGAGCGTCATCCAAGGAACCTGGAGTTACTCAGACTCCGGCTTCAAGACAGGGAGTGGCTGAAGTTCAAGGCATGTCTGTGTGCCGAAACTCCGCTTCTCCACTTAGTTTGATTTCGAGGAGTGAGTGCTCATTACAAATCTCAGGAACTGACTGGCAGGTGAGAGGGTTAAGGAACGGAATCCAAAGAAAGGCGAAGGGCGGGGATCACAAAGGCTTCTCAGATGCGTGCTCTTGTCCGAGTGAAGGCCGGCCAAGTGCACGTGCTTACACACGAGGAGACCGGGTACTAACAAGCACAGGGAAAAGCAACCCAGGTCTTACCACTGTCCTCAGATTCCGGCCTGAGGATGGGAAGTGAATGAAGCACCGAGCTCCAGAGCAGGACTTACCGAGAAGTGGTGGCCCCTCCAATCAACAAGGGGATCTTTATAGCTAATCTCTCCATCTCCTTGGCAACAAATATCATTTCATCCAGAGAAGGAGTGATGAGTCCTGACAGGCCAATTATATCTGTTATTTAAAAAGAGGAAGAAAGTACAGATTAGGAGGAGGATGACAGAAAAGGAGGAAAAGTATGAAGACTCATCTAAAAAACTTTGGTAATAAAGACCATAAGACATAATATGAATTCCCAATTTCTAATTCTAAGACATCTTTTCTAACTAGGGGCTTCCCTTTATTGTTTGCTTTTGGTAATAAATATAGTTTGTAGCTTAAAGCTGCAATAATGTCCTTGCCACAGTTTTGGTGAGCCGGGCACTAGAATACACTGTTAGTTATGAAGTCCCAGACTCGAACACGTCACAGTGTGTGAAGGACATAAACACTGCACAGAGAGCAAAGTCTAACACACTGTTCTCTTCTAAGAGGCTGTCTCATTCCCATCTTCAGGGCTACATACGGTTTCCATTCCCTGTTCACCTTCTCAACCCGTCATACGTGGCACTGAGAGCAGCCCCCACAGAGGAGCCGGCACATCACTGTCTGAATGCCCCTCCCAGAGCCCCCTGTGCAGGTCAAACTAGTCCCTGAGAGACAGACACGAAAGGAAATGCCCCATTTGGTGGCACTGTACCTGCTTTGTGGTCAAGAGCCGCTTTCAGGATCTTATCACAGGGCGTCATGACTCCCAAGTCAATGACTCTGATGTGCAGAAATGGGACGTGAGAAAGCGAAGAGAATGTGTTAGAGACAAGGCTGAAACAAACACTGTTAGCCATCAAATACTGCTGTGATGTAAGCTGGAGTCACTGAACACCGACAACCACCAGTTCAACTGCTGTCTAAATGAGAAATATAATTAAGGTAGGCAGAGCAGGATCAAAGCCATAAAAATAAAATAATAATGAGAAGGATGAAAGAAAAGAAAAATCAACAAAAGACAGAAAAATCAATTCCATAAAAGCTCCATGTGAAGTGGTAACAAAGGTTAGTAGTCATAGGTTCTGGGTGGCTACAGCCTTAGATCTATTCCAATTCTCAAATGCACTGCACTGTAAGCAAAGGTTTAAGCGGAGCCCCTTTACAGTGGAGCTGGGTCGCCAGCACAGGAGCTGCCTCGCATGGCTTAGGCCTCAAATCTTGGGAAAGTTAAACCGGCAAAATAATCCCTGATAGAAAAGTGTGCACATCCACTATGTTTTTGTAAAAGCAATGCTGTTTCCCAAAGAACTGTTGGCAAGTGTAACAGAAAAGAAGACATTGTGACTACTGCACCAATGCTTACTGAGCTAAAAGTTACAAACATTGTTTAGAATCGTGGTCACTGTTACCTGAGCCAACAGAAATGCCTTCCTTCTATGGATGTAATCGTTCCCCTTCCCTTTCTCATAAAGGCCCTTTGTGTTTGTCTCCAAGCAGAACAGTTATTTGCTGAATTAATGATTCCCAAGTAGCTATTCCTTTTTATCTCAATAAATGCTTGATGCTTCCCATTTGGAAAGGCTTTTTTACTATTAGGTTAACGACATCGCAGGCTCTATTGCATCATCCCCATGAGAAATGTGTTTTCTGTCTAGACAGCGCTATCGCCTCTAGTACTCTTTACATTTTTTTCCCCCACAAAGGAAAAAATTTTATCATTTCATGAGATTCACTGCATCAGGGACAAAGAACTAGGAACAAGAAAGGTGCATTAGGACTTGGTACCAGATGGTTAGCTAGACTCACTCACTAGCTGGGCGACTCACCCAAGCACCCAGCCTGGGCCACTGATGCTCAGAAGTACATCTGACTACATGAGGCACATCTCCGGGGCACGTGTCCACTAGCTGACACTAAAAAGTCAAACTCACCAATGCCAGGAGTCCACTGTATAAGGCATGAGACCCAAAGGGGTGTTAGACCTGATAGAAAAGTGTGCACATCCACTATGTTTTTGTAAAAGCAACAAAGTTTCATGAGCAGATGTTTCTCCGGTTAGACTTGCTAGCAGAGAGGACGCCAATGCAGGAGACCGAGGAGCTGGGTGTGCTGGAGGGAAGCCCGGGTCTAAGAGGCGGCGCTCACAGCTGCCGGGCCCTGGAGGAACGCCACAGCCCGCCCTGGCCCTTAAAATACCGCCACTGCAGGAAAAACATTCCTCGCTACTTATTCACTTTTCAAAGCAAAAAGTGATAAACACAGGATAAGGACAGCTCAAGAACGCTATACGAAGATTACCTACAAGTCCCCTTTTCAACAGTTCTTGTCCCATGACCACAGCTGAATGTGTGCCTGGCCATTTAGCCTGATAAACAGTAAACGCCTTGAATGGAGTCAAGTCAACAGAACCATTCTGGTGTCGCAAGTATAATGCATGGCTCACCGCTGATGAGCAGCCTTCCTTAGCTGCATTTAACCAGCCTGAACTCAGACCTGGGGAGGCATGTTGAGAGGACACAGGGGCCTTTCAGGTTAACTGTCCCCTGACAGCAGAGGAAACCCTCAGGGCACAGCTGCCGCTGCAGCAAGTCTCTCTCTGTGACTCAGAAGGGCTGTTGGCTGGATGTGGACCAGAGAAGGCATTAGTTCGTTACATTAGGCTTTTGATTATAAAGAACATGTTGAAATTGGAGCACAACATGCACTTACTAAAGGTCATCAGCTCTCACAAGGAAATGGCTTTGTGCTGCACAGTTAGTCACCATAATGCGAGGTGTCAGAAAGGGATTTTACTTGTATACATTCCCAGCTCTAGATCCATCATTACCCAGAAGCCTGTGTGGTGCTATCTAAGCAAAGAAAAGGGAATTGTACAGTCAGACCTGCCTATCAAACCCCGCTGAGCCAGTCCCAGCAGGTCTCAGCTCTGAGGCAGGGCCATTCACTGATGCCTCTGGCCATGGTGGGAGCCCAGTGTTCTGGTTACAAGAGCCCCTGGCCCCAGGTCAATTCTCAGGAAGCCTCTTGGTTGTTGTGACCCTCATGAATAGTTCTTACTTTTCTTTTTGTCCTTATTGAACGTACACCAGGTTAGATCATTACTAACATACCATTTGAAAAGGTGTGTTCAATGTCGAAAATTTGAAAAAACAGCAAAAAGACACTAAAAATAGCCTCTAACATCCACTGCCAGACCCTCCCACCCACTAAAGCATGACCCTGTTGATGCTTTCATTTTTAAATAAGAAAGCAGTTGAAGGCAGGGGGACTCACCTAAAATTATTGCAGCCCAGAACGACTCCAACGATATTCTTACCGATGTCATGCACGTCGCCTTTCACGGTGGCCAACACGATGGTGCCTTGGTAAGGATCCTGGAGAGCAAGACAAGTAGCTAAACGTGGCTGTGGTCATTTCAGAGCAGACCACCTAGTTCTCTAGCGCCCGACCTGTGCTGGCATTTTAAATCCTCACCCGAGGGCATGCTCAGAGAGCGGACGGGGAAGAGAGAGAAACACCTACATGAGAGAGAAGCATCTATATGGGAGAGAAACATCTACATGGGAGAGAAACAATGATTGGCTGCTCTCCGTACGCTCCCCAACTGGGGACCAAACCCGCAACCCAGGTACGTGCCCTTGACCAGAAATGAAACCGGCGACCTTTTGGTGCGTGGAATGCTCCCATCAACTCAGCGGCCTGTCCAGGGCAGAGATCATTTCCTTACTTCACCTCGTGACAAGCACAGCCAAGCCCCGTAGTCCCTACTCCACACCAGTAAATCTTTGAGGGGTTCCTCGCGGGGACCACAGGCCGGGACAAACGACTTGCCTCTTCTTCGACGGTGCCAGAAAGCACTTGAGCTTCTTTTCTTTCTTTTTCCATAAAGGGAATGAGGTGGCCAACAGCCTTCTTCATGACCCGAGCTGACTTTATAACCTGGGGGAACACGCAGAGCCAGGCATCTTTATGGAACCACCTCGATGGTTGCTCTTGGCCACTTGTGAAATGTTACATGAAGTGAGGGTGCATGCTGTGACCGCAGCTCAGCCACCCTGGAGCTTTCTGTAGGCCCCAAACCCAGGCAGCTGAAGAACTAGTTGTTTACTGCCGTGGTTAGTAGCGGCTGAGAGTTCCGGTTTTGCTCCAAACGTATTTAATGTACATCACTATTTAAAATGGTAATAACTTTTACAAAACATGCTGCTTAAAAGGTGAATTTTGGTTTGTCAAATAAATTGGTACTATTATTAACTTCACATTCATCTTGGGTTTTATTTTAATGTGGGGGGAGGTAGAGGTTGTTGGGGGTAAGAAGTGGTATAGAAGGTCACACATGAAGATTAGAAGCTAATTCTTGGCAGATGACCTCTAACCTCCACACCACCCTAACGATGAGTTTTTGTTGACATTCCCACTAAATACATTTAGTGAAACAAATGACCAGATCTCGGTGCCCCTGAACTCTTGTCAAAATTAAAATAGATGCAAACACATTTATTAAAAGACAAAGACGTTTTCTTTCCATTGTGACAATGTCTCCCCATCTCTTGCCAACCTGAGGCAGAAACATTTTTCCGGCTCCAAAAAGATCACCGACAACTTTCATGCCGTTCATCAAAGGCCCTTCAATTATATGCAGAGCGCGGGGGTATTTGTCCTGGTTTAACCTGGCTTCCTCGGTATCCTCAATAATATGTTTTTCAATGCCCTGCAAGAAAAAAAAAATAGGGGGAAAATCATACAAAACAGTGGCTTAAATATAAACAGCCAACAACAAATGATTCAAATCATGGACACGCCTGGAGTACAGGTTTTGCAAATCCTGGCTCCTATCACCAATCCAGGGGACTCATAGGCTTCAGTTTCCTAAGTCACAGGATCACGTAGTACCTGCCTCACATGGTTACGCCAAGGATTACATGAGACGCCTACACAGAGTGATTAAGGGCTTTTTTGACACTAGGTACTCAGGAAAGCGAGCTATGAGTGAGAGAAGGAGCATTAATAAGTAAAGTTCAAATTAATAATAAAATATACTTTGTATTGTTGTGGTTTAACAGATTACACATTAATGAATAGCTCCTGTGAAATCCGCACTTCTCTCTGCAACATTAGGGGCTGGGTAGGAAAGATAAGGGGCAGGACCTGTAGGCAAAGTTCAGAGCCAGGGAGCCTCTGCTGACTTGTCCAGCCTCTAGTGATCGAGCCCCATCCGCCAGCTCTGCCAGCTCAGAGATCCTTGGCTGTGGCTTGCTAGTTGCACAACCTGAAACCTGTGAATCTGAAGTTCAAAGTTAAATGCTAGAGTCCCCCAAAAATAGAACTCTGAAATTCTCCAGACTCACAAATGAGGAAGCTGAAGCCGAGAGATTGAGAATCTTGCCTGATATTACAATTACCAGCAGAAGAGCCAGGACTTGCTTTCTGAGGGAATGACAGCAACTTGGTCTAGGATAGCGTTTCTCAAGTGTGGCAGTGCTAGTATTTGGGGCTGAATAATTCTTTGTCTTGCGGGCCTGCGCACTGTAGGATGTTCAGCAGTATCCCTGGCTACTGGATCCAGTAATACCTCCCACCCCAGTTGTGCTACCCAAAAATGTCTCCGGACACTGCCAAGTGGGCCTGAGGGGGCGGGGGTTGGGAAGGGATCTGGGGAGTCTCCTTGGCTGTAGCCCCACCCTTACATCTCAGGCAGGATGAGGGGCCTCAGCCCTGGAGCTCCCCCTGTGCAACGCCCCACAGCTCACCTTCACAAGGGCATACTCCAGGCGCTCTTCCACGGGGCCACTCCTCCACTCATCGGTCTGCACGATCTTCTTCCCTCCTTTGCCTTGAGTCTTAATGGAAATGAGAACAGAGAGGTGGATACAACAGGTCCTTACTGAACTATTTGGCAGCAAAAAACTATGTCTTATTCTTCTTTTATGCTAAATAGGTTACCAAACAAGCATGTAGAGATAGCTTGTTTTATAAATTTTCTAAAATTGCGTTACTTTGGTATGAGAAAAATTAATTTCACATTTTAAAATAAATGGAAACAAACATCAGAATACTGAACAGCGTACATGTGGCCTATTTCTCTCCCCTCGCCTCACCACAGCGCCTTCTCTGGAGCGCCCTATACAAATCTTCCACGATCCAAAGCCGTGACTAGATCCTTGCTCCTATTACAAGGAGGGTCTCATAACCAGGCCTGACGCATCAATTCAGACAGAAAAGCCGCCGTCAGACGCGCTCTTCCTACCTGGGCGTAACGCAGGAGCTTCTCCGTGGCCTCGGGGTCCTTGTTCCAGATGAGGTCCTCGCAGAGCTGGAGGAGATCCTTGTGGATGTCGTCATACACGGGGAGGTTCCCTGCATTCACGATCGCCATGTCCATACCAAACTGGGGGCAACACAGAGAACAGTGAGCATTTCCAGGGACACCCTCCACCGGGGTCAGCACGCTTTTTCTGTAAAGGGCCAGACAGAAAATGTTTTAGGCCATGTCTCGGTCGCCAGGGCTCAGCCCTGCTGCTGTAGCACAGAAACACACAGACCACGCATAAGGGAGCGCCGACGGCTTTACTCCACCAAGACTGGACTCTCAGAAACGGGCAGCAGGCTCAGATGGCCTGCGGGTTTGCAAACCCCTGGCCTCGGTGAAGCTGGCTGCAGAGGAAGCAGGCGCGCTCCCTACCTTGATGGCGTGGTAAAGGAAAACCCCGTGCATGGCTTCTCGGATGGCGTCCATTCCTCGGAAGGAGAAGGACAGGTTGGAAAGACCGCCACTGATTTTGGCTCCAGGTAACGTTTGCTGGAAAAAATAAAAAAGTGAAAAGATTCCCCCATTTTGCTGAAAGCATCAATGACATCCCTTAATCTTTACATAAAAGAGTGGAGAGTAAAAAAAGCACATCGAGCTCAAGGTTGCCATTACACCTTATAACAAGGCCGGGCATCTGTGTGGAACTGCTGGTGAAGCATAGACCAGCTCAAGCATTTAGGGAGACAGCTTCCACTGTCTGCTCCGACCAACCCTCCACCTCCCACATACACTGCAGAGACACGCATGCACGTGTGTCCAAGACACACACAGGGATGCTCACACAGCATCGAGCGCAATGTCCCAAAAACAGAACAAACCAAATGTCTGTCAGCAGCAAAACAGTTAACTGTGGAGCAGTTACACCACGGAATATTATACATTAATACAAGTACAGCTACAACTACACACAGATGAACCTTTAAAAGGAAGTTGGGTGAGGAAAAAGGCGTAAGAATCTTAGATTCTATTTCTATTAAGCTCAGAAACAGGAATAACTAAACTACAACTCTTTATACAGTGGATTCTCATTATTTGTGGTGATTCTGTTCTACTAGTCACCACAAATACTGAATCAGGAAACACTGGAAAGGCTTGCTTGTTCTACTCACGACCTGAATGAGAGCGACTGTATGCCTTAGAATTAATTATTAGACCCTATTTTTATATATTCTGCAGTATGTGTTACACTTCAGTTCAAAATAACATAAAAGAAAAATAATAAAGGGCCCTAAATTTCAGAAAACCAATTTACTACCTAAGAGCAAGAATGTCGACCTCCCAGCCAATAAATACATATTCATGACGTTCAAACGACTCACTGGAGCCGCCTGGTAGATGTGAGCAATGTCCTGTGCAGAGAGAAATCACCCAGACTCACTTTAATGGCTTTGGTTGCATGGATAAAATTCACAGCATACAAGCTGTGTTCTTCCATCCCAGTCCCAATGGTGAGGATGTTAGGGTCAAATATGATGTCATTTGGATTAAAGCCCAGTTTTCCCACAAGGAGATGGTAGGCCCGGGTGCACACTTGGATTTTGGTGTCTGTTTCTGTCGCCTGGAAAAAGGAGCAAGAGATTGTAATTTAAACAGAAAACGCCAAGCAGCCTCTAATCATTCCTCAAATTATCTCCGAGGAGGAACTGGTTTAAAGACTCCTCTCTGCTGTGACTCCTGTGAGACAACCAGCACCCAGGCCAGGGGGCTGGGGACCAAGAGCAGCTCACGTTCCGCATGTCCCTGCCATAAACTGCCACTTCTGAGGGGAATCTGGATAAGTCTGTTTCTTACACACAGAGAATTTAAAATAGAACCCATCTGATAAGGAAAGCCCAAGAATAGGCACACTCAGTCATGTCATCTTAGCCAGGAGTGGTGACCTCCCTGCAGCCACTACAAAATGGCAGACTTTCACTAGGTTCAGAAAGGGTCAGAGGAGGAAATGTGAGGCTCAACTCCTAGGCTCAGGTCACCTGCCCTCAGCAAAGTAAAAACAACGGGAACACTAGAACTATTGTCTCCCGTTTCCTGGGACTGCTTATAATACTATGGTGCGCACCCTAGGAAATCCCAGCATGTTCCACTGGAAAACAGGACCAATTTATCTAAATTCAATGAAAAGGCTGGTGATGAAATGAAAATCTAAAAAACCACCGCTAAAGGAAAATACATTTGAACGGAAACATAAGCCAGTCACAACAATAAAATAATCCAAAATACCTAGGATCTTGAGCTTTCCTATTTAAGGAAAACTATAAACCTTATTGATTAGTAACTGGAAAGGCATACATTTCCTGAATTACAAATCTGAATAGTGGCAAGACACCAATTCTTCATTATTTTATAGGTTAAGATTAATTACATTTTAATCAATATCCCAATGGAGCTTTATTTCTCCATAAACTGGAAAATGGTTTTCAAATCATTTTAACATAGGAAAATGTTTTGAATATAATGGGTGCATTATAGAACGATAATGGTTATTCTTTTATGTAATTTACACATATACAAATAAAACATAATATAGTCTATTGTGCTATTATGTGATAATTTTCTTTCTAGGAACCTTATCACAAACTGTCATATGAGGCCTGGCTGGTGCGGCCTAGCTGGTCGGAGTGTGGTCCGGCGCACTGAAAGTCTGCAGGTTTGATTCCTGGTCAGGGCACATGCCTAGGTTGCAGGTTCCATCCACGGGCAGGGTGTGGATGAGAGACAACAGATCGATGTTTCTTTCTTTCTTTCTCTCTCTCTCTCTCTCTCTCTCTCTCTCTCTCTCTCTCTTTCTACCCTCTCCCTTCCCCTCTCTCTAAAGTCAATAAGAATGTCTGAGGATTTAAAAAAAAACACTGTCATATGAAAATAATCACTTCAATTAGTAAAGGAAAATTGAAAATCAAGAGACTGAGTAGTGATAAAGTTATTCTTCCCACAGAAATTTCAACAATAAAGGTGTTCTTCTATATTTTGTTAGAGTTAAAATGAACAATTGCTCAAAATGACATCAACAAAAAACATGGAGATTCTTCCATTTTGCTTTAATCCAGCCCCTCTGTTGTATCTGGCCTTGACCTTGCAGTTTGGTCTGTAACATGCATCACAAATATAAGCCAGAGACCACAGCAGATGCAGAAACAGAGGCAGGTGATTCGCTCTGCTTCCTTTAGTTCAACAGCGGCTCTCAATTCAAAGGCTGCTTTCTCCCTACCACGTAGGCATCATCCAAGCAAGCGAATCGCCAGGAGACCGCCATCAACTGAGGCAGGCCTTTATCCCAAAATACTCCTGTTGTTGGCTTCTGAACTTTGCAGGTAAATGAATTTTTTGCTTTGGTCTTTATAACTTTCAAAAACACAATTCTATAATTAGCATAAATGTTTAATTATGCTAAAATCAGAGGCATAACGGGCAAGTGAACATGCTTCCCTACCTTCTTATTTGTGGTCACGTTCGACCTAAATGGGAAAGCTTGTTTTCAGACCCGATGCAGCACCGGCCGTGCTGACAAAGCACGGGATAACCCAGGACATGGAAACCTGCCTCAGTCTCCTCCGAGACACTTGACCTTGAACCACAGTAAACGGGACAACAGCTACCCCAGCTGGTGGTTCTGAGGACTAAGTGAGATCAACTGCTAATTCCAAGGCGTTAGAATTACTGAAGCCCAGTTCCCATACCAAAGGAGCTAAAAAGTCAGAAAATGGAGCCAGAGGGTGTGCGTGTTTTTAAAAGCACAAGCACCTTTCCCTGTGGGAGAGTTTCTGCTTCACACTCAGGATAAGCAGGCAGCTCCTCTTAGGGAGCACACGGCATTCCACTCTCCTTCAGCGCGACCTCACTTCCTACGGCACCGAGGAAACACCAGCCAGAGACTGGCTCCCTGCCTGCCTACCATCTGTGCTCTCACACCCTGCCTGCCGCCTCCCTGCCTTCCCTCCAGACTGCGAGCAACCTGTCTCCTCTCCATGAGAAGACTGATGGCAACCCTCGACTCACAAGGGCAGGGACCTAGCAAATGCCCCCTTTCTCTATCAGATCAGTCCCATCAGCTTACAAAACCATCTTGTCACACGTCTGTCTTCACATACACACACACACACACACCCTCTTAACCTCATGTCCCTCTCTGGTGTCACCCAATTTCCTCTTCCCCTTTACAGCAAAATTCCTCGGAAAAGCCATTCACATCTACTGGCTCCAGTTCTCCTATCCTTTCTTGAACCCCCTCCAATTAGGCTTTTATCTCCTTGGAAACAGAACAGCAAGATCCTTCACTCCCCCCTTTCTAAACTCAGTGGTAAATTCTTGGTCTCATCTACTAGATCTGCCCACGACTCTTTAAAATAGCTCATCGAACCCTTCTGGAAGCTTGTTCTTCACTTAGAAGCCAAGTGAAGCCTCCCTTCTGGTCCCCCTCCCACCAAACAGGCTGCTCCTCCCAACCCCCACAACGGGGCCTCCTCCTCTCTCTGGTCTTGGAGCGCAGTGGCTCCCAGACTTCCTCCTGAGTCCCCCACGCCCGCCCCCCCGCCCCCTGGGGCCTCTTCACTACAGCCACTGAGCTCATCACCTCCGTCTAAATACCATCTGCTTACAGGTAATTCCCCAGTAAGGAAACCCTGTCTTCTAGCCAGGCTTTGCCCATGAAACTCAGAATCACCTGCACAGCTAGCTGTGCAGCCCACATGCCCCATAAACATGGCCCGTCCTTCCTACCCACGCCTGCTTCTCAGCCTTACTCCTGGCAACTGCCCTGGGCAAAGACCCCTGACTCCTCCTCCTTTCACAGCCCACAACCCACGGCAAATACCACTGGCTCTACCTTAAAAATACATCTAGGAACAGATGAGCAGAGCAAATGCCAGAATTGGAAAATAGGAGGATAAATTAAAAAAAAATAGGCAAAACATCTAATATCTGCATAATATGCATGCCACAGAGAAGATAACACAATTCAAGGGGATTCCTACAGAGAGCTGGCTGAGTGCTCAACATAAAGGATGGCTCATCACCAGAAGATTTCAGAGCACCATGGACAGAGGAGATCCAAGGAGGAACCAGGAAACGGGAGATCAAACCCACAACTTTGGTGTATCAGGACGACACTCTCGCTAACTGAGTGACCCCGACAAAGCTATTCATTATTCTATTATGTTGATTGGGGGGGGGTTATTTTATGACTTATAGAAACTCTTTACATATTAGGGACATTAACCCACTGCCATTACTCCCGTTGCAAACAGTGCCATGACTTTCGCCATACAAAGTTCACATTTTTACAGACAGCTCTACTCAATTTTCTTTCTGCCTTCCTGAGTTTAGATGAATATTTTCCCATACATTCTTTAGAACTTTTGTTTTTTACATTTAGATCTTTAATTGGTATAGACTTTATTTTAGTATATGGGGGGAAATGGGGCTCTAGCTTTATTTTTCTTCCAAACCCATAGCCAGTTTTTCCAATTGCACTTACCGAATAATTCCTTTCTCAACTGATGTAAAGACTTTATAATATATCAAATGTTCATGTTCAAGTGCGTTGTACACGTACGTGTACATGTGTGGATACATGGTATTATGGCGCACGCGCACACACACACACACACACACACACACACACACACACGGCGGTTTTGGACTCAGCTCTCAGCACTGCTCTGTCTAGCCCGGGTGACACAATGGAGCTGGGATAAAAGGAATCACTCACCTGTCCTTCTTCGTCAAAGGCCATGACGACCACGGCGGCGCCGAACTTCTTGACCAGCCCGGCCTTCTCCAGGAAGTCGGCCTCCCCGGCCTTCAGGCTGATGCTGTTGACGATGCATTTGCCCTGGCAGCACTTCAGTCCGGCCTCGATCACAGCGAAGTTGGAAGAGTCAATGCACAGGGGCACCTGAGGTGGCAGGGCAGGAAATCACAGAAAGACAAGTCGCCACAAATTCCCTTCCAGGACTCCCAGACAGTCCCCCTTCCTTCCTTGGGGAAACAATAAACAGAGGACAGTGTGACGAGAGACAGGACTGTAATGCACCTGCTGTTCTTAGAGCCCAAAATACTCTAAGCAGTTCCAGTCTTACATGCAGACCCCACATGCAGGGGACTGGAGCTAGCCAGATACGGACTTCAACATGGAGCAGGAACCATGGGCAGTCGCCTAATTCTGGCCCTGCTGTGGACAAGATTGGACTTCTTCCACAGCGAGATGGAGGGAGGTGGGATCTCGGAGGGGAACCCCCTTAATTTTACACCATCCCAATAAAGCTTTCCACAAAATCCCATTCCCCAAGGGGCCTCAGGAAATTCTTTCCCAGCGGCACCCCAAAAACTCCACTTTGATCTGTAACAGGTGGGCACTCAGAGTGCACCCCACTGATAACAGAAGGGCAAACCCAGAAAAGATTAAGAAAAAAATTACTGTAGCCATCAGAACACGAAGTCATACATAATGCCTTAAGTTACATGGGGTCCTTCACAGTTAACAAGGCACTTTTATCTTCACAATTCACAAGTCAGACTGTGGACACAAAGGGACCACACACTAAACCTGACAAGCCCAGGGGAGGCCTGCATGGCAGCCTTACAAACTCAGAGACCAAAAGTAACCACAAAGGATGATCTGAAATTAGAACTTTTTCACTAAAAGCAGTTTGTGGTAGCAGTCATGTCCTAGGATAGAATCTTCCCTGACCAAGGTCAATTTTCACCCTAATAGAGCCTTCTGTCTTTTGGAATGTCAAAGGAATTTCCTTTTTTCTGGACCCCTCAAAGCACAGGTATCACACCGGATCGGAGACTACAAATCCCCTATTGTTATTGTTATCAACAGGAATGGAATGAATGATTCTGTAGGAAGGGTAAGTATATTCTTCAGAGACATGGAAAGCAGGTTTCCAATCTATCCAGAAAGCGGGTTTTCAGTTTATCCAGACATCAGAGGAAACAAACCATTCTTGTGACCATTTCCAGAAGCCTGGAAAACAGCCAAGCTGAAGTCACATCTCTCTCAGAAGCCTGGCTTTTATCAGAAGCTAGCACTGAGCGAGAAAACTGACCATCAGAAGCCTCAGGCTTTTTAACTGGGAAAACAGAAAATCAGTGTATGAGACAGATGACAGATCGACGGGGCAAATGACAAAGTTAAATGAGTGACAGAGCAAGACTCGCACATCCCCTTGACGCATAAAAATGGTGTACAACCTTGGCAATGTCAGGCTCGGAAGCAATGAGTTTGCAAAACCGGGCCATTGCGCTTGGACCATCCAGCATGCCGTCATCCATGTTGATGTCCAACACCTGGGCTCCCATTTCCACCTGCGCTTTGGCAACACTCAGGGCTGCCTGAGGAAAGAATGCGGGAGGAAGCAGCATGAGGACAGGTGAGTGGAGAGAGGCTGACCAAGGAATCCCTCGCCATCCCCAGCAGCCCTCTGGAGTGACTCACGACCCACTGGCCAGCCTCCCTGACTCTAGGCCTATTCTCCTCCCATCAGTCACCGGAGATTAACCTTAAACTCTCTCCCCTGGCCTCATTTCACTACCCAGAATCCACTGAGGCCACTTTCTTGCCATAAAGAATCTAAATTCAGCCTGGAGTTGGGCCCTCTGTGACCTGAACTAATTTGACAACAAAATGGTCACCAAAAAAAAAAAAAAAAACATAAATAGGAACACTGCCAACTGAAAACCCTGCACAGTATGAAGGTCACGAGGACTCAGAAGGGAGCGCGCCTGAACAAGCCTCAGGGGACACCCAGGAAGGGAAGGCAGTTTGGGCCCAAGCGGAGACGCTGAATGATAACCTGCAGGGTTTGGGTTTTATCCCTGATCCAAAAGGCCACCTGTGTGAGCTTCTGAACTGGGGAGGACGATGAGAGGCCCACGTGGCGGTGAGCAGTAGTGCAAGGAAGGAAGAGGGCTGACGGGAACTGTCAGGAACCAGGTAACCAGGCCACGGAGGGAGGCCATGGAGGAGCAATCAACAGATCCAGAGAGGATGGTAAATGGGCCCTTTCTTCATGATTAAAACAAAGTCTACGTTGGTGGTGGTTTCTGGAAGATCTATTTCCTAAAAGTTGCAAAACCTCAAGTGAGGGAATTTTGATAAGTCATCATTAAAGCCCAGACTCCATTTTTTAAACTTCCTATTTTCGTAAGAGAAACACTCCTTCCGGACGTTTCCGGTTGGTTCTGGTTGGATTACATTTTGCTCATCCACAGAGGGATCAGCTGAAAAGCACTCTGGCTAAAGGAGCATGTGACCGTCCCAGGCAGGCCTGTTCTTTCCTCGTGTTTGTGTATGTATTTCAGTCTGCAGCTAACAGAAGCAATACCACCGTAAGCCCTGCCTGATGTGCTCATGCGGACTTCACATTTTCTTGGCTTTCACTTCCCCCGCAAGGATTTGTGGGGGAACGAAAATGAAGAGTATTCGCAAAATTTTAAACTTACTTCCCAATGAATAGCAATAGCTAGAACCGGGTCCCTCCCATCTCATCCCACTTCATGACCCAAGTGCAGTGCCTTCTGACAAACAACAACGAGCAGCTTGGAGTTTTCGACGCTTCCTCCTCCTACCAGCCCAGCCCACGGAGACGCGTCACAGTTCTCCTCACACTTGCCAGCAGCTCGGCTAGTAACGGGTCAAACGCTATCCAAAGCCGTTTCGTTTACTTGCTGTCTAGCCACCAACATGGCAGATGCCTGCGTCGCACTGAGATGCTCACTTCATAGTCTCCCGCCATGATGAGCTTAGCGAAGTTGCGGGATCCCGCCACGTTACAGCGCTCTCCGATGTTAACAAAATTGGTGTAGGGTCCAATCCTGAAGGGCTCTAGACCTTAAGAGGAGAAGCACTTTGAAAAATTTCTGGAAATGCACACGGTGACATGAGACAGGCGGGACACAAACGTCTTCATAAGGGAGTAAAATGTCTCTGTGCCGCAGCCATGGGATGAGACAGGAGATGCGACGTGGAAACAGGACCAGCACCTTCTCCAAGGAAAGTAAACTGTATGTTGCAGCTCATTTACAACCAGACATTCAAATAACAAATACTTCAGGACTTTAAGTTGCAAATTTCTTTAAAGAGCTGACTCATACCAGCTCCGACAAACAAGAAAAAAATACCATCATTTCCCTGTTTAATCAAGAGTCTGGGGCAAAAGCCATGATGTCAGAATCACAAGGACTGCTCCACGCTGTCCACACAGACGGCAGCTCCACAGCTGGTCACGAGACAACAGCTGGAAGCCGATCCACTGGCTTTACCGTCTCTTCGATCCAAGTCCAAGAACCCGCACGCAGCCAGCAAGGCTGACCAGGGCGGGAAGAGCCCAGGCTGGGTCCTGGGAGACAGGAGGTTCTCCTGGGCAGGTTCACACTCAGGAGCTGACTGTGGGCACAGCCACTTGGTGCTTCTGCCCCTTTATTTGCCAGGGGGTAATAACATCTGCCCTGCTATAGGCCAACTCAGGGGCAAAACTGGATAATAAATATAGAGATATTACACTGAGGGAAAAGCAACTCCCAGTGTGAAGAAGTATCACTACAACAAAGGTCTTTAACTGTTTTGCTCTACTCATATTTACTGTGTCTCGCTAGGGGGGGTACAGGCGGCTCTGAGGACAGCCAGCCCCGGGTTCAAGCCCTTCCCAGCCTCTCAGTGAACAACTCAGCTGACTTTTCACAGCCTCTGAGCTTATAAAACAAAGTCAGTAAAAGTATCTGTCCCATAACGTTACTGTAAAAATGAGACTAGATACAGTGGCAAACAACAATCATAGCTGTTGTGGTTAAAAAAAAAAGGGCTTTGAATCCTTTGCCAAAGCCCTGGCTGAAGAAGAGACAGATATGAAGGAGGAAAATCACGAATACGGATGAGTATTTGTTCACCAACTAGGACCATTCATCCTAGTTCGGGCTTGTGAGTCTCTTTCCACTGATGACCTTTACAGCCTTGTCCCCACCCCTGCCAGCCCCAGGGTATCCCTGGTCCCAGGTGAAGCCCTGAGGCTACAGGGCAGGCAGCAGGGCACAGCTTTAACCACTAAGGAGATCCCGTATCAGAGCCCTAGAAGCATCTCGCACAAAGCACTTCTCATCTATTATGAATGTGAAGTGGCTGATTTTCGAACTGCAGTCTTCACAAGTATGCAATTTATAAAGAACAACTGAAAAGAGCATGTTTGATGTCATTCTTTTAAAATCTAACTGAAGATTATTTTTAAAGCAATTTAGAGATAGCACAAGAAATTCAAATCAGAAAAAAAAAAGATTCTTTCATTCTTACACGTAAGTTCTTTTTAAAAATCGTATCTAAATGGGTTTCTTCTTGTTTCACCTATGGTAACACTGAAACAAGAAGGGAACCGTTTCTGAAATCATACAAGCCGTGTCTGGATTACTTACCGGACAATAACATATGCCCTTCAAACACTGCGGCAGGTGGAACTCGAGGCTTATAGTTTTTTACAGCTTCAGCAATTTCCCTGAGTTAAAAGAGAAAACACTATACTCATTAATTCAGGATAAAATAAAATTAAACTAATTTCCGGCTATGAAATTAAGAAGTCTATTTAGCACAATCATGCACGTAATTACATACCTCGTTCCAAATGTGCAGCAGCAATTACACCTTTTCGTTTTCTCAGTCGAGCAGGAAATGAACCACTGAGCCCAGCTTTTCCGAGCCTGCCCAGGGTTTAGCCTGGCTGCTGTGTGTGGCTGAGCTGTGCACCTTAGCTACCCCTTTAAAGTCCCTATCTCCCAACACAGCCACAGGTAGAGGAGCGGGGAGTTAGGCCCCGACACACGAATCTGAAGAGGACACAAGTCATGCCATGCCGAAAGGGAAAATATTTAGAGGTGATTATTACCTGATGTGATCTGGTGTCGTACCACAGCATCCACCAACGATATTGACCAGGCCATCCATAGCAAAGCCCTGCGTTCAGGAAAAGAAAGCTCTAGGGCAGCGTTTGCCAACCTTTCGGACCTCATGGACCACCGGTTGGCGACCGCTACTCTAGGGAGTTCATCTGAATTCTAAACTCACCACTACCCACTCAGCGAAAAAATCCTACATTTCCTGAATAACGAACTTTCTATTAAAAAGAGAGCTAAAAACACTTAACTCTAGATAAAAAGCTTTTAACGCCCCAGGTATTACATTAAAACAGTTCAGATACTATGAAATCCTTTATCCCATTTAAAATGTAATGTTTACTTCCTTATCTGATCATAATAAAGATTTTTTGCCCATATGCTACGCTGAATGAACATGAACTAGATAATGCATTTTCAAATAACACATAAAGTTTTTACATTTAAATTAAAAATTTTAAAGAATTAAAAATCAGTTCCTCGGTCACAATAGCTACATTTCAAGTCCTCCAACAACCCCCGGTGGTAACGGCTGCATACAGGTCAGTGTGGGTCTGGGGTTTAACCACAGGCTAGTCTGCAGGACAAGAGAGGAAGTCAAGCAACTGAGAAGTCCGAACACTGAAAAGAGCACCTACATAAGGTATTATAAGAATTAAGTCAGAAATCGTTTAGGAGAGAATGTCAGTGAGCCAGAAGCTACAGATTCAAGGAATGAGGAAGAGACCGGGGTTAGTAATAGGGTGGGTGTTGGGTAGTATGGGCTCATGACCTAGGTAGTGGGTAGTAGAGGATTCCCAGACAGGAGGTATATGGGAGGGAAGGAGAATGGGGGGTAGTTGGGGTGACGATGGGCAGTAAGGAGCCAACCCTTAGGATGGCTGTATGAGAGTTAAGTTCAAGTAGCTTCAGTTGGACCTCAGTGGGAATTTCCCAACAGCCACCGGTACCATCTGGGGAGGAGGACGCTGACAGCCAGCCTCTCCCTCCACTGCCACCATCTTAAAGAGGAATAACTAAGATTTTACTCATTATAGCACATACACTGGAATTTATTTAGAGGAAAAAATATGCTTCTAAATATTCCAAATCTAAATTGTCATTTCCCTATCTCAACCAAGTGAAAGAGGACTCCTGACCTTTAAGTGCATGGCCATCATGCTCGGCGTTTCTTCATAGTCACCGAACGTGTTGGGAAGACCTGAGAAAGGGCATCGCAACCATCACTGGATTTGTAAAGGCTTTAGGCTAAAGAGTTAGGACATTTTATATTTAAATTAAATGGAGCATTATAATTAAACACTTGCGGACACAAATAATTCCTAATATTAAACACAGTAAGTAAAGACACTACACCAAAAACAGAAGTCACAGAGGAAGATAAACGTCCACTATTTCTTTTCCATTGGACAGAAAAGCATCACTACTATGTGGACAGAGCCCCCACTCCCTGCCACCTTCCCAGAAAGGAAATTCACTCATTACCCAGCTGCTGGGGCTGAGGTTGGGGGAGTACTATGTCCTTGAAGCTAATGAGCACCAGACACGCAATTAAAAACACAAAACACAACCAGTCTCCTTTCAAATAACGTTTCCCAAGTAAGATGTTAGTAGGTGATTATCCAATGTCCTATTTTATCTCTTATCCCCTTCCAGTTTCTTGCTCCTGGTGAGAAATAAAACTCATTGTGGGTTAAAATGTATACATTTGGAGAAAAAATGCTGGGAAATGATTTTTAGCCCTAAGTAGCTAAGCAGTGCTCAGAAACATTCACCAGAGCCCTGGCTGGTTTGGCTCAGTGGATAGAGTGTCAACCTGCAGACTGAAGGGTCCCGGGTTCAATTTTGGTCAAGGGCACATGCCTGGGTTGTGGGCTCGATCGCCAATAGGGGGCATGCAGGGGGCAGCCCATCAATGACTCTCTCTCATCATTGATGTTTCTCTCTTTCTCCCCCTCACCCTTCCTCTCTGAAATCAATAAAAACCTATTAAAAAAAAACATTCACCAGGAAATCTGGCTAACCCAAATGAATTACCATTATGTCACTGGGTAGTTTGAGAATCGCCTACAAATCTCTCAGTGATTTTTACGTACAGTAAACTAGAAGTCCTAACTTTCAGAAGGGAAAGAGGTAATAAGACACAAGGCTCTCCGCCTGCTCTTTGTGAACACAGACAAGGAGAAGTGGGCCCCTCTCCCCCTCAGAGCTCCTCATGGGCCGCCCTCCACGTGGGAGCAAGCACTGTCACCCAAAGCACGGCTCTGCTCGGTGACGGGACCAGGCGTCATTCCTCCGAGTCCCGTCCATTTCTGCCGCTTTCAGGCTTAGCCAACCTGTGCGTTCAAGTCTAAAGAAAAACAGTGGTCCAGGTCCAGGTCCAGATACTCCCATTTAGAGAAATCCTACTGGGTGTTAGCTATATACCAAGCCTACAGAACAAACTCTTTCATCAAGATCTGTCACCCTGCCACGCATGTCCATGTATTTGGGTTTCCCCCTGTGCAGTCCCTTGAAATACACACCTGCATTGGGATAGCAGAGGACATAGGCTGTTGTACATTTGCCAATTGTTTCAATGAAAGGTCTCATTTCAGCTGCACCCAGAGCACAATTTAATCCAATGCTGTAAAGACAAAAAGAAGTTAACAGGAGCATCCTCTTCTATTCAAAACATTTATGCGTAGAAAAATTATAATAGGGGAATAAACCTAAAACCAAGCAGGTAATAAATCCTTGATTCAAAGCACTTTTATGCAGCTGCAATCAAAGCCACATCAATGCTATTTTTAATGCTTTTGTTCAGCAACTGAAACGGGGTGGGAGGGTTCAGAGCCAGTCACCCTAAGGTGCGCTGCTGTAGGATGTGGATTGTTTCCTTTTTGACCCACAGACATGTCAGGACAAGCATGTTTACTAAGCATCTTTTCTGGTCATCATCCCGAAATGAACGTCTGAAGCCCCGGGCACCTTGGCTCACCCCCCACGCAGAGTGTCTTCTGTGCCCGTTTCCTTTCTGTCTCTGACTCTCATGTACGCGGGGTTCCCACACAGACCTACATGTGTATTATATTTGGTCATTTTCTCTTGCTAACCTGTCTCATGTCTGTTTGATTATTAGACCAGCCAGAACCTTGAGGGTAGAGAGCAACATCAGCCTGGGCTGGTAAGAGAAGGCAGGTTCCCCGAAGAGGACTCTCAAGATGAGTCTTAAAGGCTAACAAGAAGCCAGGAGAGAGGGAGAGAGGGAGAGAGGGAGAGAAAGAGACACACAGACAGACAGACAGACAGACAAAGAGACAGAAACAGAGAGAATGAAAGAGAAAGGGTGAGCACAGCTCTGGACAGAAGAAATAAATAGCACGTTTATGGAAAAGATAATGTTAAAATAGAATGAAAACAGAATGTTAATTTTAAAGATAAAAATCTGAGCTTTAAAATCCCCATCTTATTCCAAGCTAGACTGCTGCTGTTGTTCTGTCAATGGGGAATAACCAACCAACAGGCACCATCTGACACTGTAAGGAAAGACCCCCCAAAAGGGATGGAGGCGGGAAAGAACGATGACTCACCAGAGTGGGTCTGCGTGCGACACACTGATGACAAACGCCTCCCCTGTCTGTCCAGAGAGCGTCCGCCCACTTTTATCGACAATTGTTCCCGAAATCTGAATTAACAAAGCAAATTCAGTCAACAGTACAGACTCAAATGAAGAGTTCAGTCACAAGGCCAGAATAAGAGGAGCAAGCTGACTTCCTGTGCTCCTTTACAGGGAAGAGAACTGTGGGACTCGAAGGCAGCACTTTCTAAAATGGTCAGAACAGGGAGATGCCGAGTGAGGGGGGAGCTGGTGAGCCATGGGAGCAAGGAAAAGGGAGGCAAAAGCCATGACGAGAGCAGCGTCAGAATTCACACATCCGGTCTCCCTAGAGAAGGCTTTCCCATGAGCCTCCTGTGTGGCACAGGCCTAGTTTTGATTCTATTTATTCTCTTCAAGGAACTTTGGGACTCTGGGGTGGGTCTGCCTACCCTTCCTATATAATAAAAGGGTAATATGCAAATTGACCAAACAGCACGCACGGACCACCAGGAGGCAGATGCTCAATGCAGGAGCTGCCCCCTGGTGGTCAGTGTGCTCCCACAGGAGGAGCGCCGCTCAGCCACAAGCCCTGCGCCGGGCTCACAGCAGGCGAGCACAGAGGCAATGGCGGAAGCCTCTCCCGCCTCTGCAGCAGCACTAAGGATGTCCGACTGCTGGGGAGCAGGCCTAAGCTGTCAGTCAGACATCCCCTGAGGGCTCCCGGACTGTGAGAGGGTGCAGACTGGGCTGAGGGACCTCCCCCCCACCCCAGTGCACAAATTTTGTACATCGGGCCTCTCTCTAGTTGATTAATAAATTGGCAATCTGCTGTCTTCAGTGCGGGGAACTTCACAGCCAGCATGCAAGGCCGCCCCTCAGGGTCCTAAGGAGAGTGGCTTCCTAAGCCTCTGGCTTCAGGAGACAATTCAGCCAGACCACTCTGTCTCCATCAACCACTTCTAGAATCGTGTTCTTTGTCTCAAGGTGGTGGTAGGAGGGAGGTGAACAGAAAACTTAAAGTGGTTCCTAAAAGATACCATCAGTAGTTCCATGCAAGGGAAAAAAACAACAAAAAATACCCTACCCTTAATAAAAAAACAAAAATCAACATTTTAGACTTACAAAGATGGGCCGGGGAGCATAGGTCTCTTCAAAAAGGTTCTGGAGCGCAAACAAGGCTGCCTGTCAGGGAAAGAGAGTATCAGTGGGTTCCAAGGTGGCTGCAGAGGAGGCGGGAGCGCCACTCCCCTGCGCCCAGCCCCAGGCGGGATTTACAGCTCAATTACAGAGCAATCAACCTGAATAACCCACTGAAGGGAGCTGAACGGAAACATGATAACCGAGGATTTACAGAGGAAGCCACGGAGACTGGCAGAAAGGGCCAGCACCCACACCCAGGAGCAGTGGCAGCTGGGAAGCTGGAGAGAACCCCAACCCAGAGCAACAGAGATGGGATGAGGAGCCCACAGAGCATCTGGTAGTGAAATCAGTGGGGATTCAGTCCACCTGGGAGACCCAGACGCCACCTTCCCAGGGACGAGCACTCCTGTTGCTACAGCACTGGAGCGGGGCGGGCACTACCTGGTACCCGACTGCTGGTGAGGACCCCCGTGTGCGGCCCTGGGCGGCGGGGCTTGGCGCGATCGGCCGAAGCCCTATACTTGCAGGAATCTTCCTCCAACGGGCCTCTAGTACCATTATAAAGCTAAATCAGCCCTAGCTAGTTTGGCTCAGTGGACAGAGCGTCAGCCTGTGGACTAAAGGGTCCCAGGTTCGATTCAGGTCAAGGGCACATGCCAAGTTGCAGGCTTGATCCCCAGTAGGGGGCATGCAGGATGCAGTGGATCAATGATTCTCCCCATCATTGATGTCTCCCCCCCGCCCCCCCAGCTTCCTCTCTGAAACATAACTATATGACCATCACCACCATATAGAAAGTCAAACACCAAACTGGAGACAATATTAGCTACTCATCACTGTCAAGGTTGATTTCCTTAGGGAAAAACAATAAAAAAGACCAAAAGTCCAACAGAAATAAGGCACAGAACACACATCACAGGACAGAAAATCTAAATGGTTGTAAAACTTAAAAAAGATGCTCTATTTCATTTCTAGTCAGAAAGATACAAAATGAAAACTATAGCAGGGAAGCATTTTTTACCCATCAAATTGGAGGAGATCCAAAAGTGTAACAATAGATGGTGTTAGCCAGGGCGTGAGAAACCTGCACTGCTCTATGACTGGGTTTAAAAGAGCACATCTCCAGGAGGCTAACTTGACACTAAAGATTAAAACTAACAATGCACAATCCTCTGGCCTGGCAATCTCACTTGTAGCGAGTGATCGTCTAGGTACACTGTGCAAAAACAGCAGGTAGGAACTGATGGTCGCCAGATGGGAGGGAGTGGTGGGGATGAGTAAGAAAGGCGAAGGGGTTAAGAAGCACAACTTGGCAGTTATAAAATAGTAACCAGGATGCCAAGTGCAGTCCAGGGAACGCAGTCAGTAATATTTTCATAACTGTGAACGGTGCCAGGTGGGGCACTAGACTTATTGAGGGGATCACTTTGTAAGTTACATAAGTATCTACTCACTATATTGAACAGCTAAAACTAATATAACGTATGTCAACTGTAATTGAAAAATTAAATAAGCAAACAAATAAATAAGAAACACAGGCATAAGGACATTTACTTTTCACTCCATATACCTATGTGCCTTGGCACACATGTAAGGAATACAAACGCACACCCCGATGCTGATGCCTGTCAGGACTCCACACTGGTGACAAGCAGTTGTCCCCAGGAAATAGGAGGTAGAAGGGTATTATTTTTTACTACATATATTTATGAGTCTTTTGAATTTAGAACCATGTATGTGTACTTATCACCTATGCATAAATGCACATAGAGTAGCTATATATGAAAATATTTACTTTCACAATTTAAAATAAACTTACCAAAAAAAAAGTCGAAAAGATAACCTTTTGAAGTTTTTTTCATTCTACTGGCCTCAGAAATAGTCAAGAATAAAACGGAACAAAGGCATTTCATTTAACTTTAAAAATAGCTATCGTTGCCCTAGCTGGCTTGCTTAGCGGACAGAGTGTCGGCCTGTGGATTGAAGGGTCCCAGGTTTGATTCCAGTCAAAGGCACATGCTTGGGTTGCGGGTTCGATCCCCAGTGGGACTTACAGGAGGCAGCCAATCAATGATTCTCTCTCATCATGGATGTTTCTCTCTCTCTCTCCCTCTAGCTTCCTCTCTGAAATCAATAAAAAAAATTTTTTTTTAAAATAGCTATCATTGTCTTCTCACTACATTAGGGATTCATCACAGCCCTTCCCTCACCGCCCCTCACACCCTGTCCCCTTTCCTCCCTTAACTCACCTTGGCATTGGCAGTATCAAAAATAGTTTCAACGAGTAAGATATCGACCCCACCGTCTAGGAGCCCTTGGGCCTGCTCTTTGTATGCCTCAACGAGCTCATCAAAAGCTGCAAAAAATAAACCACACCCAGGACATCAGTCAATATCCCCTGAATGGCCCGAACATGCTGAGTTCGGGGCCAGCACCTGTGAACTAAATACTGCTGGTTTGTGACGCATCGTTTAAGGACAGTGACACCTTTTATAAGAAACCAAATGCAGAAATACGGCGGTGATAGAAGTTAAACCAGTAACTGAACACAGTTGCTCCTAAACACCTGTACAAGGTCTGCACGTCCCACCACGTGTGAGCCGAGAAAGAGCAAGCGCGCGGGAAGCCAGGATTCCCTGAGCCCTGGACCTACTATATTTTAGAGAGCCCTAGGGCAGGTCCTTCTTTCCAGGGATGGCTTTGATCAATTCACAGGGATGAGCGGGAGGAGTCACACAGAAACGTGTCACACAGGGCGAGTCACAGCCTCTCACTCTCTGTGGGAGAAGCAAAGGCTGCAGTTCTGTGGATTTGGCTCCTGCCCTCTGACACCAGCTCTGTCAGAGAAAACGCCTGCCTGACGGGCAATTTCCATCTCAAACACAAGTGTCCAATCACGCGTAGGTAAGTTTTGTCAGAAACACCTTGAGCTCTCTATTCCCATCTGAGAGGCCATCCCTCTCCCCATTTCACTGCCCAACCAAGAGAGAAGATGCCAGCCGCTCGGCAGAGAGGCCTGAACGGCGAGTTACGCTGCCGTCCGTGTCCTTCACCTTCCACAGCACGAGAGGAAGGCAGAGGGGGCTCCTCACTGCCGTGCCGAGACCGAGCACATCAGAGGGAGCCACCCGGGTGACCACGTGTGGAAGCACGGCATGGCAAGTCCTGTGGCCAAAACCCTACAAACCCCACTTGCCTGAACTTGTCATCGACACATAACCATCACCATTCATAGTATCATGACTATCCAGCTCTGGAAGTTCAATGGTTTGTTTTTAGTAGTCTCATGCTCAAGAAATTCACCTAGATTTCTAAGATTTCTTGGTAAAATCTCAATACAAGTATGCTTATATATGTGAGAGTTTATCATTTTATAATGCTAATATGCTTATACAGTTTGGACTGCTTTGTGATAAATAAAATGGTTTTCTCTCATTGACCAAGGCTGGGTGTCCATAATTTCTCAACTTGTCATTTTAAAGCTTTAGTTTGATTGGTCTTATTTCCATAGCTGATAAAGAACACAACACCAGGTACATTCGAAAACAAGTTAAATTTTTTTAAAAAACACACACACAACTGCTAACTTTCTTTTGCGACGTATACTATATCCCAGGGAGTGCTGTAAGCCCTTCGTGCGGATTGAGTCTCAATAACCCTGAGAGAGATGTACTACTGGTCCCATTTTACCAAAACACAGCAGTACCTGCTCGAGAGCACTGACTGTATGTGACGAATACTCACTGATGTTCCTGAAGTCTGGTCTTTCCACAGATGGGGAAACGGAGAGCGTCTTATTAGTCGGACCCAGCGCTCCTGCCACAAACCTCTTAATTCCTTTGGGAAAGAAAAACAAGTGTGAAATCTCTGAATTGCTCCAGTTTTTGTTGTAAATCAGTAAGGTATAAGATTTCCCTAGGATGCTGGGCTATAATCCTTTGTCCAATACTCTGAAATCCAAAAGGCACAAAAGCTCAAACTTTCCTCTTAATTCTTTGGACAGCAAAACTCGCCCTCTCCTGAATGATCAAGAGGCTTATTGGTAGTCTTCCTCCCACTCAGAGGGATGGTTCATAGATTTTACTGCACAATTTGGTGATGGGCTGTCCTGGATCCTACTGGAAAAATGATGAAATAGAGGGTGGCTATACGCATGATCACCAGGCCAATCCCAAAACCTCTGAATTCTCACATGCCTGGCTTCAAGGTGTTTCGGTAAGTAATCCTTTTCTATGACCGTATTTCAGGTGAAACTACCCAAGGGATCATCTTTGTGGAAAAGGGGACACTTTCGCTCCTCACCTGTCTGGAGCGTGACCTCCTCGGCCGCTTTCCTGGCCACGGCCGCAGAGCACCTGTTCATCCGGTAGACCTAGCACAGAACTGCAAACGTTAGCCCGTCCTCCTGTTTCTCCACGTGCTGAACAAGGAGCTCAAGACCTTCTAGAACCCAGTGTCACTCAGTAAGGAAATGGAGAGTGAGTTCATCTGAGGTCTGAATGAAATCCTGGCCGAGAAGGCCCATCAGCAACCCCAGCCTAGAAGGCACAGGAAAGGCCAGAATCTTTGGAAACTGCTTTTGGTTCTTCCCCAAAACCGTGAGTGAGGCGGCAAAAGGACAACCTCTGGATCTCTGGGATGGCAGAGAATAAGCTGGTGTCGCTCAACAGGTTTTGAGATTTAGAAAAAAGAATAGTGTGGAATGCGGCTACAGCGTTCGGACAGGATCAAGCCTCAGACTGACTTATGGCAAAGCCACATACAAGTCCCAGCTTGGAGGGCAAAGCCCTCCCAGCATAGTTATAGCCAAAAGGCTATGGTTGTATGTAAGCTTGACCTGATAGTCCGACCCTGCAGTCCCAGGTAGCTAAGGGATATGGGATGCAGGGGGTGCAGCAAGTGCCGCCTAAACAAAGCTTGACAGAGTTGGGAGAATGGCAACAACAGGAAAGAAGCAACTTGAAACTCGCAAGAACATGTAAACATCTTGCCCTTGTTTTGCTTTGTGTAATCTGACTACAGGCGTGTCACTGTTTCCTCATCCAGGCAGTGATCCACCCGGTCCCAACCGTATTCTCTTGTCTATTTTCTTTAATCCTTCACCACCCCTCCTCAGGTTCACCCTGGCCATGCTGGATGAGGTTCAAATACTAATGGGAAAGGCACAGGCTTTAGACCAGCGGTTCTCAACCTGTGGGTCACAACCCCTTTGAGGGTCAAATGACCCTTTCACAGGGGTCGCCTAAGACCATTGGAAAACACATATATAATTACATATTGTTTTTGTGATTAATCACTGCTTTAAATATGTTCAATTTGTAACAATGAAAATACATCCTGCATATCAGATATTTACATGACAATTCATAACAGTAGCAAAATGACAGTTATGAAGTAGCAACGAAAATAATTTTATGGTTGGGGGTCACCACAACATGAGGAACTGTATTAAAGGGTCGCGGCATTAGGAAGGTTGAGAACCACTGCTTTAGACACAGGAGGCCTGGCTTCCAGGCCCAGCTCGTCACTGTCAGCCCAGGCAGTTCCCTTAGAACCTCTTCAGGCCCTGATTTCCTTCACCAAACAATGGTTGTAAGTGATGGTTCTGAACTTTTTGTAGATTATTAACCTCTTGATATTTGGTAAAGGTACATGAACCCTCTCACTAGGAAATAAAAGCAAGTATGCACAAATGTACAAAGCACTACCTACAATTTAAAGAGAGACGAGGTTGCCCTAGCTGGTCTGGCCAAGTGGATAGAGCATCGGCCAGCCACTAAACTTATACTTAAAAATGGTTGGGATGCTAATATTATGTTACATGTATTTTGCCACAATAAAAAAAAAGAAAAAGGGGAGAGAAAATGGCGGAGGTTTAGACAGACGTGTCGGTGCCTTGTCCCAGAGCAGATAAGGGCGGGCAGCTGAAACGGGTAGCATACAGCCCGAATAAGCAGAGGAGATTCAGCTGAGACAGTCTGCAGCCAGGAAAGACAGAGAAATCCTAGATAAAGGGAACGGTTAGAGGCTGAGGCTGAAACCTCTCCAGGTGCGCCGGCACAGCCGCGGAGACCGTGCCATCTTGGGTGACTGTCGCCGGCATCCAGAGACCAGCTACTAACCCGGCAACAACGGCTCTCAAGCAGCGCGACTACGTGAACTCAGAGGAACTCGGCTTCTCCCCACAGAAAGGTTAGACTTTCCCCAAAGGTGCGGTTTGCAGTTTAGGTCGGAGAGTGGAACGCGCGCAGGGGGGTGGGGGCTCTGTGCCCCACAAAGACCGCGGCCGTTGGAGCCAGCGTGACCCACGAGTGTGGAAGGGCACCCCCAGGGCTGCTGGCAGAAGGGAACACTATAAATAAGCCCACAGTTGGACGGGACACAAACGGGCAGCCTCAGATTACGCCAGTTTGCCGGCTACTCGGTGCCAGGAGCCAGAGTGCGCGCAGAGACTTCGCGCAGATTTGGAAGGTGAAGCGTTGCGAGTTCGCACAACTTCCCAGGCTCTTAAATCTGTGCGTTTGATTGTTGAACCCAGTGCAAGGGACTACCCAGTTGGGGTCAGTCACAGAGCTTGTAAGGGAAGGCTGTTTTGGGGGAGCCTGGGAAACAGAGCGGGGAGTGACTACTGGAAAACCAGCTCTGGGCGGAGGACATTCCCAAACCAGCTTCTGGTACAATAGAGAACACCTGGTCAGAGAGGTCCTATACCCTCGGAGGTCAATCCCGACGCACTGCCACCCAGAGGCAGAGCCATGAACTGACTCTTCTGTAAATACAGATAAGGGCTGTCTGGGAAACCAATGTAGCCTGCCTTAAAATCAGGACTGTGGCTTACAACACAGAGGAACAGTGTATCAGAGGAAAATTCAACATTCTCCTGAATACCTGGTGTGCCAAAAAGAGGAGCATAAGATCTGAAGCACCTTCATTACAGCCCATTTTTTTTTTTTTTTAATTATTTTTTTTTAATTATTGTTTCACCTTTTAACTAAGAAACCATTTATTTTCTTTTTTCATCACCTGATATTACCCTTTTAATTACTACATTTTTATTTTTAACCAGTATTATTACTACTGCCATTTTACCATTTTTTTTTTAAAGTGTCATTTTATTTTCTCTTTATTTTATTTTGGGACTAAGGTTCTCCATTCTATTTTCATCGTTCCTTTAGCATCATTTTCCTCTACCTCAATTGTGCTGCTGTGCTAAAACTCTCTTCCCCACTTTTCCCCTTTTGCTGTCCTGTTTCTCTTACCCTATTCCTGCTTTAGATTTTTCCTATTCTTCATACGCCCTGTCTAAATTTCACCCTACTTATATATCCCTTTTCCAATCACCTGCTCTAAATCCTTATCCACCTCTCCCTTATCTTTCTTCACTATCCAAATTTTTTATTCTCTCCTTTTCTCTATTGTTCTGTTGTTGCTTGCTCGATTGTTGAGTATATTGTGTTGTTTTTTTTTTCTTTTCTTTTCTTTAAGGATTGTATGTGAGGTTGTTCTGCTTTTTCTTTTTCTTTTTCTGTCTCCCATTCCCCCTCCCCACCCCAACCCCGGCCAGTTATTTTTGTGCTTCTGCTTTCCCTTGCCTCACTTGATATTATTGGCTGTCTGTAGTTTGTATTCACTCCAGAGATCCGTTGCTGGAATTTGTTGGGATTAGTGGCGGTTCTATCGGAGTTTTCTCCTCATATGAATAGTCTCCTCCCCTCTTCTACTTCATTCTATTTTTCTTTTTTTTTCTTTTTCTTCTTCTTTTTTTTTTTCTCTTTTTTCTGTTTTTCTCTCTATCTTTTTCTCTTCTTTCTTCCTTACCCCCCAACTCTCTTAGCTTGGGTGGCCATCTTTATTTGGGGTTATTAATACCGTAATTCATTTGTGTTCAGTGCCTGGTACGTTGTGCCTTGTTGTGTTGTATTTTGTGCCTTTAAATCAACGCAGCAGATCCAAGCAACAGCGGCCTCCTGATCTCCACACGCTCTGTCTGAGGAACAGCTGCTGTGGGTGAAGCCTCCCTCCACCAGCCAGAAGAGCCACAACAGCTGTGAACAGCACCCATCAGAAGACCCGCTAACAACAGAGGAGCAGCTGCTACCACAACCGCCCAAGGAGCAACCAGAGCCCGAGGAGCCACTGCCACCTAGGGAGCAGCCACTGAACGACTCAATATCTATATACGTCAGTGAGATCAAACATGGGTAGACAAAGAAATCCCCAAAGGAAAGAAAAGGAGGACTCACCAGAAAAGCAGCTAAGTGATACAGAGGCATACAACATGACAGAAAAAGAATTCAGAATAAGGGTCCTAGAGTGCATACACCGGATGGAGGAAAAAATCGACAACTTATCCAAGAAGCAAGAAGAAACAGATGAAAAAATCGACAACTTAACTAAGACCCAAGAAGAAATGAAGTGCGATATAGCTGCAATAAAGAACACCATTGAAAGTATCAACAGTAGACTAGGAGAAGCGGAAGACCGAATTAGTGAATTAGAAGACAGGGAAGCAAAACACACCCAAACTGTACTTCAGTTGGAGAAAAAAATTAAAAGACAGGAGGAGAGCCTAAGGGAGCTTTGGGACAACATGAAACGAAACAACATACGAATAATAGGGGTGCCAGAACAACAGAAAGAGGAACAAGGATTAGAAAACCTATTGGAAGAAATAATATCAGAAAACTTCCCTGAGGTGGGGAAGAAAAAAGTCACACAAGCCCAGAGAGTCCCAAGCAAGGTGAACCCGAAAAGACCCACACCAAGACACATCATAATTACCATGGCAAATGTTCAGGACAAAGAGAGAATCTTACAGGCTGCAAGAGAGAGACGGAAAGTTACATACAAGGGATCTCCCATTAGATTATCAAATGATTTCTCAACAGAAACACATCAGGCCAGAAAAGAATGGACGGAAATTTACAAAGTGATGCAAAGCAAAGGACTGAATCCAAGAATACTCTATCCAGCAAGGCTATCATTCAAAATTGAAGGGGAAATAAGAAGCTTCACAGACAAAAAAAGGCTAAGGGAGTTTATCACCACCAAGCCAGCAATGCAAGAAATGCTAAAGGGACTGGTGTAAAAAGAAGAAATAAAAATCCCAGAAAGAAAACAGCCACACACACAAAAAAAGAAATGGCTACAAACAAGTACCTTTCAATAATAACTTTAAATGTAAACGGGCTAAATGCTCCAACCAAAAGATATCGAGTGGCTGAATGGATAAAAAATCATGACCCATACATTTGCTGTCTACAAGAGACCCACCTCATTAGAAAGGACTCACACAGACTGAAAGTGAAGGGATGGAAAACTATCTTTCAGGCTAATGGAAAAGAAAAGAAAGCTGGGGTAGCAATACTTATATCGGACAAAATAGACCTCAAAGTGAAGGCCATAACAAGAGATACGGAAGGCCACTTCATAATACTAAAAGGATCAATACAACAAGAAGATATAACCCTGATAAACATATATGCACCCAATGCAGGAGCACCCAAATACATAAAAAATCTTCTGGAAGATATCAAAGGAGAGATCGACAACAATACAATCATAGTAGGGGACTTTAATACACCACTGTCATCACTGGATAAGTCCTCTAGACAAACAATCAGCAAAGATACAGCAATACTAAATGACTCACTAGATCAGATGGACTTAATAGACATCTTCAGAACACTTCACCCCAGTGCCACGGAATATACATTCTACTCAAGTGCTCATGACACATATTCAAAAATAGACCATATATTGGGTCACAAGCAAAGTATCCCCAAATTCAAGAAGATTGAAATCATAAAAAGCGTCTTCGCAGACCACGATGGCATAATATTAGAAATAAACTGCAATAAAAACAACCCAAAATACTCAAACACCTGGAAGCTGAATAGCATGCTATTAAATATTGATTGGGTTACCAATGAAATCAAAGAAGAAATTCAAAACATCCTGGAAACTAATGACAATGAAAACACAACAATCCAAAACCTATGGGACACAATGAAAGCAGTCCTGAGAGGGAAGTTTATAGCTCTACAGGCCTATCTCAAAAAACAAGAAAAAATGGTAGTAAATCAGCTAACTCTACAACTCAAAGAATTAGAAAGAGAGCAACAAGAAAACCCCAGAGTGAGCAGAAGGAAGGAGATATTAAAGATTAGAGCAGAAATAAATAACATAGAGACCAAAAAAATAATACAGAAAATCAATGAAACCAAGAGCTGGTTCTTCGAAAGGATAAACAAGATTGACAAACCTCTAGCCAGACTCACCAAGAAGCAAAGAGAGAGGACCCAAATAAACAAAATCAGAAATGAAAGAGGTGAAATAACAACAGACCCCACAGAAATACAAATGATTGTTAAAAAATACTATGGACAGCTCTACTCCAACAAACTAGACAACCTGGAGGAAATGGACAAATTCCTAGAAAAATACAACATTCCAAAACTCAATCAGGAAGAATCTAAAAATCTCAACAGGCCAATAACTATGGAAGAAATTGAAGCAGTCATCAAAAAGCTTCCAGCAAACAAAAGCCCAGGACCAGACGGCTTCACAGGGGAGTTTTACCAAACATTCAAGGAAGAACTAAAACCTATCCTCCTCAGACTACTACAAAAAATTCAAGAGGAAGGAACACTTCCAAGCTCATTCTATGAAGCCAGCATCACCCTAATACCAAAACCAGGTAAAGACAACACAATGAAAGAGAATTACAGGCCAATATCCCTCATGAACATAGATGCCAAAATCCTCAACAAAATCTTAGCAAATCGGATCCAGCAGTACATCAGAAAGATCATACACCATGACCAAGTAGGATTTATCCCAGGGATGCAAGGATGGTACAATATCCGCAAATCAATAAACGTGATACATCACATAAACAAATTGAAAGAAAAAAACCACATGGTCATATCAATTGATGCAGAAAAAGCATTTGACAAAATTCAACACCCATTTTTGATAAAAACTCTCAGCAAGGTGGGAGTAGGAGGATCATACCTCAACATAATAAAAGCCATATATGACAGGCCCACAGCCAACATCATTCTCAATGGACAAAAACTTACACCATTTCCCCTAAGAACAGGAACAAGACAGGGATGCCCCCTCTCACCACTCCTGTTCAACATAGTACTGGAAGTGTTAGCCATTGCAATTCGGCAAGAAGAAGAAATAAAAGGCATCCAAATTGGAAAAGAGGAAGTAAAACTGTCCTTATTTGCAGACGACATGATATTATACATACAAAACCCTAGAGACTCCATCAAAAAGCTACTAGACTTAATACATGAATTTGGCAATGTAGCAGGATACAAAATTAACCCCAAGAAATCTGAGGCATTTCTATACACCAATAGTGAACTTTCAGAAAGAGAGATTATAAAAACAATCCCGTTTACCATCGCACCAAAAAAACTAAGCTACCTAGGAATAATCTTAACTAAAGAGGTAAAAGACCTCTACTCAGAAAACTACAGGACGTTGAAAAAAGATATAGAGGAAGACATAAACAGATGGAAGAACATACCGTGTTCATGGATTGGTAGAATCAACATCATTAAAATGTCCATACTACCCAAAGCAATCTATAAATTCAATGCACTTCCCATTAAAATACCAACGGCATACTTCAGAGATCTAGAACGAACTCTCCAAAAATTCATCTGGAATAAAAAAAGACCCCGAATAGCTGCAGCAATCCTGAAAAAGAACAAAGTAGGTGGGATCTCAATACCAGATATCAAGTTGTATTACAAAGCCACTGTTCTCAAAACTGCCTGGTACTGGCACAAGAATAGGCATATAGATCAATGGAATAGAATAGAGAGCCCAGAAATCGGCCCGAACCAATATGCTCAATTAATATTTGACAAAGGAGGCAAGAACATACAATGGAGCCAAGATAGTCTCTTCAATAAATGGTGTTGGGAAAATTGGACAGATATATGCAAGAAAATGAAACTAGACCACCAACTTACACCATACACAAAAATAAACTCAAAATGGATAAAGGACTTAAATGTACGACAGGAAACCATAAAAATTCTAGAAGAATCCAAAGGCAACAAAATCTCAGACATATGCCGAAGCAATTTCTTCACTGATACAGCTCCTAGGGCACTTGAAACTAAAGAGAAAATGAACAAATGGGACTACATCAAAATAAAAAGCTTCTGCACAGCAAAAGAAACCATCAACAAAACAACGAGAAAACCCACTGTGTGGGAAAACATATTTGCCAATGTCATATCTGATAAGGGCCTAATCTCCAAAATCTACAGGGAACTCATACAACTTAACAAAAGGAAGATAAACAATCCAATCAAAAAATGGGCAAAGGACCTAAATAGACACCTTTCAAAAGAGGACATTCAGAAAGCCAAGAGACATATGAAAACATGCTCAAAGTCACTAATCATCCGAGAGATGCAAATCAAAACAACAATGAGGTACCATCTCACACCTGTCAGACTGGCTATCATCAACAAATCAGCAAACGACAAGTGCTGGAGAGGATGTGGAGAAAAAGGAACACTTGTGCACTGCTGGTGGGAATGCAGACTGGTGCAGCCACTATGGAAGACAGTATGGAGTTTCCTTAAAAAACTGAAAATGGAACTCCCATTTGACCCTGTGATCCCACTTCTAGGAATATATCCCAAGAAACCAGAAACACCAATCAGAAAAGATATATGCACCCCTATGTTCATAGCAGCACAATTCACCATAGCTAAGATTTGGAAACAGCCTAAGTGCCCATCAGTAGATGAATGGATTAGAAAACTGTGGTACATCTACACGATGGAATACTATGCTGCTCTAAAAAGGAAGGAACTCTTACCATTTGCAACGTCATGGATGGAACTGGAGAGCATTATGCTAAGTGAAATAAGCCAGTCAATGAAGGAAACATACCACATGATCTCACTCATTCATGGATAATAGAGACCATTATAAACTTTTGAACAATAATAGATTCAGAGGCAGAGCTGCCTCAAACAGATTGTCAAACTGCAGTGGGAAGGCCGGGGAGGGTTGGGGGGCAGGAGGTAGGGGGGTAAGAGATCAACTAAAGGACTTGTATGCATGCGTATAAGCATAACCAATGGACATAAGACACTGGGGGATAGGGGAGGCTGGGGGACTGTCTAGGGCGGGGGGATAAAATGGACACATATGTAATACCCTTTGTAATACTTTAAGCAATAAAAAAATTTAAAAAAAAAAAAAAAAAAAAAAAAAAAAAAAAAAAAAAAAAGAAAAAGGAAATCAAATCTACCACCCAGTACTTAAAAAGGCCTCACAAGCCCTGACCGGTGTGCTCAGTAGATAGAGCATTGTCCCATGCACCAAAAGGAGTGAGGGTTTGATTTCCGGTCAGGGAACATACCCAGGTTGCGGGTTCAGGTTCAATCCCACCCAGGTTGGGGGACATATGGGAGGCAATTGACAGATGTTTCCCTCTCACATCAATGTTTCTCTCTCTCCCCTCCTCCTTCCCCTCTCTCTAAAAAAATAAATAAATCAATAAACATATCCTCAGATGAAGTTTTTTATAAAGGCCTCACAAAATAGCGCACACAATCATTATGCCTTTATCGACAGTCACTGCATAATAAGCATCATTTTTATTTGACTATTACTTGCCCATAAAAGAAGCCAGATGGAAAATGAACGGGCTGCTATGTTCATACGCGGATGAGAGTCAAACCATTTCCGTCTGAGCACAAACTACAGGTAAGTAGGCATTCGCTTCAGGTGGTTGTCTCACTAGCAACTAGCGATGTGATAAACGCTCACGAACGTCTTAGTTAGGAAGGAAAATGGGCGTCTTACCAAGTGCTCCAGGCCATAGTCAGCTTGGGCAACGTTAGTGCTGCTAAAAGTGTTTGTTTCAATGATATCAGCCCCAGCCAGCAGGTAATCCTGCAACGAGACAGGAATGTCAGCGCTGAGTTTTAGAATCCCTGTCCCCCAACAACAAACATGCCTCTTCAACACCATCCCCCACAAACAGCCTCTGACCAGTTACTAAGCATACGGCACTGCGCTGGAGGCCAGGGACGCCAACAGATGTAAGACTTGCATAGACAGGCGGGTGGTGTAAACAAACACAAAACTTGGCCCTAGCCGGCGTGGCTCAGTGGATAGAGCCGTGGTTGGCAAACTGTGGCTCGCGAGCCACATGCGGCTCTTTGGCCCCTTGAGTGTGGCTCTTCCACAAAATACCACGTGTGGGCGCGCACGTACAGTGCGTTGAAATTTCGTGGCCCACGCGCAGAAGTCGGTATTTTGTGGAAGAGCCACACTCAAGGGGCCAAAGAGCCGCATGTGGCTCGCGAGCCGCAGTTTGCCGACCACTGGGATAGAGCATCTGCCTGGGGACTGAAGGGTCTCGGGTTCAATTCCGGTCAAGGGCACATGCCCTGGTTGCAAGCTCGATCCCCAGTAGGGGGCGTGCAGGAGGCAGCAGATCCGTGATTCTCATCATTGATGTTCCTCTCTCTCCCCGTCTCCCTTCCTCTCTGAAATCAATAAAAATATATTTTAAGAGCCGAAACCGGTTTGGCTCAGTGGATAGAGCACCGGCCTGCGGACTGAAAGGTCCCAGGTTCGATTCCGGTCAAGGCCATGTACCTGGGTTGCGGGCACATCCCCAGTAGGAGATGTGCAGGAGGCAGCTGATCGATGTTTCTCTCTCATCGATGTTTCTAACTATCTCTCTCCCTTCCTCTCTGAAAAAAATCAATAAAATATATTTTTAAAAAAAAAAAAATATATATATATATATATATATATATATTTTTTTTTTTTTTTAAGAAAATAAATAAATACAGAGCTTGACCTCAGACAAGTTCACACACTGTTTTGAGAGCTGTGTCAAGTGTGTGTACCCTCCTCCAGGGCACCCAGGACAGTGTGCTGCCCTGAGTGCATGACACGGGTGGGAAGCATGGCAGGCTGCAAGGGCCCGCGCCTGGTGACCCGTTACCTTATGGATTTGATAAATGACGTCGGGCTGAGTTAGACTCAGGATGTCGTTGTTGCCTTTCAGCGGCAGGGCGTGATCCTTAAATTCCTGGCCTCGGAAGTCCTCTTCGCTCAGCCTGTGCTGCTGGATCATGGTCCCCATCCCGCCATCCAGGACCATGATCCTCTCCCGCAGGACGGCCTCGATCTCGGCCCGCAGGGGTCTCTTCACGCCCGCTTTAAAGAAAGGCAACGCGTGACCTTAAAAAATGAAGGGGGCGGGGTGGGGGGGAGATGTGTGGAGAGAGGGTGTGGAGTCCTTGGTAACCATTCACAATAGGGAGTAGGGGGCGCTCATGAAAGATGTGCTCACAGCTCCGCAGCGTTACAAAAACGCTGCCCCGACGCTTTGTCACCGAGTTATGACCACGCCTAATGCAATGAAAGATGTGCACCGCACACGGTCACGGGGGGAGCACGGGCGGGGCGGACGGGGTGCCTACGGGGAGGTGGACACGGGGTGCCGGCGGGGCGGACGGGGTGCCTACGGGGAGGTGGACACGGGGTGCCGGCGGGAAAGGGCGGGGTGCGGGCGGGGAGGTGGACATGGGGTGCTGACGGGGTGCGGGTGGGGGAGGACGGGTTGCCGGCGAGGATAGACGGGGTGCCGGCGGGAGTGGACGGGGTGCCGGCGGGGAGGACGGGGAGACACGTGGGCGCCCTGGCTGCTCGGAAGCCCACGGGCGCCGCCGTCTCCCGCGGGAATCCTGCGGGGCGTCATGGGTGCAAGCAGCACCGAGACCCGGAACCCACGGCGCGCGTCAGGCAGCCCCGCGCCCGGGCTGGGCCGAGTGTTACCCGCGGGCGCGCGGTCCTGTGGCGCGGGCGACATGCCGCTGGGCCCGCTCCTCCGCCTCGGGCGCGGGACGCAGCAGGGCGGTCTCCACTGGGGACGGCGGAGAGCGACACCGGCCCGGAGAGCGACACCGGCCAGCACGCGGCGCGCCACGAGGCCGGGGGCCGGGGAGCCGCGGACGTGGCGCGGGGAAGAGAACGACGTGCGTCCCGGAACCGGCCCCTCAGGGTGTTTCTGTCGCAGCTGAGCATCCACGAGGAGCTCCCGCCCTGGGGCTGTGATTGGTCTGTGGGAGCTCTTCGCGGCCTCATTGGCTGTCGGTCTCAACCAATCGCCTGAGGCTCGCCCCAGGGTTCTCTGGGAAATGTAGTCCGGTCCTCGCGGAGCTTCACGCCACCTCCGCACTCGGACCCGGAAGTGCAGCCGCGTGGCGCCTTGGAGCGTGGGCTGTGTGGGGAGCAGACACTGGCTCCGCGCTCCTGACCCCTCACTGCTGGTCCCACAAGGCTGGCCCCCCACTGTGTGCAGCTCAGAGCTGGAGCTTGAGTGCAAGGCCAGGCGCTATGCGCCTCCCGCTATAGCCTGGTGCTGGGCGAGATGCATGTACAGCCACTTATAGACAGAAAGCATTTACTGAGTCCTACTGTGTGTCGGACATGGGTATGCAAAGACAAACTGCCTCCCACCCCGACCCCCACCTGTCTTAGAGCAACTCACGACCTAGTTAAGACTAATCATCGAGCCCACGTACAGTGACAGCAAAGGCAGAGATTGGGGTGATGCACCTACACAACAAGGAACTGGGGATTGCCTGCAAACATCAGAAGCTAGAGGAGCCGGGAAGGATTCTCCCCTGTAGATGTCAGAGGGAGAAAGGCCCTGTCGACACCTTGGTTTTGGACTTCTAGTTTCCAAACCTGTGACAATACATTGTTGTTTGAGGCCACCCATTTTGTGCTACTCGGTTATCGTAGCCCTAGGAAGTAATACAAATGCATCTGGAGTGGATGGGAACACTGCAAAAAAAGCCTCTCCTCCCTGTAGGAGAGAATCTATTATCTTATTTTGGTGATAATCAGCTAGCCCACTCAGCTCATCCCACATAAACCCATTGTGTAGAGATAAGACCTTCAAACAACTCCTGGGTTTTTTGTTGTTAATCCTCACCCAAGGATACTTTTCCCAGTGATTTTTAGAGAGTGGAAGGGAGGGGGAGAGACAGAGAGAAACATCGATGTGAGAGAAACACATGGATTGGCTGCCTCCTGCA
The DNA here is from genome assembly GCF_964212035.1 of Myotis nattereri. Lineage (NCBI taxonomy): Eukaryota > Metazoa > Chordata > Mammalia > Chiroptera > Vespertilionidae > Myotis > Myotis nattereri. The sequence continues at coordinate 4,895,905 of NC_138096.1, read as the reverse complement.
TGTGCCCCCACCAGGGCCAGGGATTGAACCTGAAACTGAGGTACATGCCCTTGACCCGAATGGAATCAAACCTGTGACCCTCCAGTCTGCAGGCCGACCCTCTATCCACCGAGCCAAACTGGCCAGGGCCAATTGGATCAACCCTAATTCCTCATCCCAAATTTACCCCTTACCCCCTCGCCCTTCCCAAGCCAGCCAGTTTCTAATTCTTTTTTTTTTTTAATTGATTTCAGAGAGAATGCGAGAGGGAGAGTGATAGAAACATCAATGAGAGAGACTCATTGATTGGCTGCCTCCTGCAGGCCCCCTACTGGGGATCAAGCCTGTAACCCGGCATGCGCCCTTGACTGGAATTGAACCCAGGACCCTTCAGTCTACAGGCCAATGCTCTATCCACTGAGCCAAACCGGTGAGGGCCAGTTTCTAATTCTTTATGGCTGGCAAATAGTTACCCAAAGGAGAGTTTTTAAATATGATGGCAATTTTAAGTGAGGAAGTTTGTGGTTAACCGAGGAAACGGGATATTCTTTGAAAAAAAAGATAAGCATGGATTCTTTTTCTTTTATAAATTAAGTTTAATGGATAATTCAGCTTCAGAAATAAAAATATCTTCTAAGATGAGAGTATAAACATGTTTATTAAGTGTTTTTCAGAGTTTATCTCCTTTCTTCATTTATTAGCAGATAGTACATCTATCCTCTTGCCTGAATATTGTAAAGCGATGAACATTTTAGGCAGCTGAGCTACCTGTACGCATCCTAAAACACCCCAAGTCCCGCTCCTAGCCTCAGAGTCAGAACGACTTCCCAGTGTTTCCTTAATGTTTATGGCTGGAATATAGCACCTGCTGGAAATAAAGAGTCAGAGTCCCTCTACTTATCACCCACAGTGTTTGGCATGACACACAGAGACTCGGGTATTTCAGGAACTTGCTACCTACCAACTACTTAATAAAATGAAGCAAGTGAAGTTTTTAAAGGTTAAGGGTTCTACAAGGGCCAATGCAGTAAAAGTAGGAAGTTACCAAACAAGGTATGAATGGAAAATATCACATTTCCAGCTGTTGGTGGCAATCCACCAAAAATCTGAGAAAGCAGACCGTGGGCAACAGGCACAGTACCGCTTTCCTAGTAACACTTGAATTGCTGTTGGCAACAGTTTTTTGTTTGTTTATAATCCCTTTCCTGATCATTAAGGACTCAGATGTAAACAGAATTCCTGCCTTCTCTACAAGCTGTCAACAGGATGGAAAAACAGAGGGGGAGTTATAGCATAAGGCAGCCCAAACATTCGAACAGATGAACCTTCAAGAGAGCAGAGGATGCTGGGAGCATGGGGTGTCCTCCGTGGCAGGGCCTCAGGTGTGGAGAGAGCCAGACCCAGGGCTCGGCACCAGTCACAGTGGCGACCGCACGCTGAGTGCTGGCAAAAAACGTCGAGTCCTTTCTACTACACAAAAAGCACCCCCCCAAAATATGTAAAGGTCTGCAACGCAAGCTCTACCTCTACTGCTGCTAAGAATGAGTCCTTCCCTACTAACTCCTCCTGTCCAGGTCAGAAAGTCAAGGGCTTAATGAAGTGTGGCCTGGTGAGCGATCTGGGTGCCGGTCTCTGACCCATGTCCTGTTGTAAACTATTGCTACAGAAACCTGTTTATTTAAAAAACAGGGCGCTTACCGACAGTCATCTCTTCCACACCCGTGCTAACAAGCTCCAGGAAATGCACAGAAACCTGGATTCAATACGTGATCCTAACACATTCGTTTTTCCTAGTGACTACAGCTTCCTCTCCGGCAAGCAGACCGGCTTCTGTGATTCCTGAGGTCTCTACTTTGGACGATAAATAAGGCATTGAAATCCACTCACTGGACTGCGTAGTCCTAAACAACGAAGAGCTGACTATGAACTCTATTCAAAAGTTTTTAAGTACTAAATATATTTTGGGTCGTCTGGTTCCATTCCCTGGAAGTTCTGTTTCACAACATTAAATTCAACTAAAGAAACAATAGTACTTAAATATCGCTAATCTTTGGATGAGAAGGTAAAACATGAATATCCCAAATATATTCCCCTCACGATAATCACATAAGCCTATTTAAGCATATTTTTTAAAAATATGAAACATTTACCAATTTTTTTCTTCCTGGTCTCAAATCTTGGGTATTTGGGAATTTCCCATTTTGTACTTTTCTTCTGTCCCTAGATCCTCATTTCATACTACTCAAGGAATTTGCTTTGTTTGAGCAAAGAAACAAACCAAAAAACCCTGATATTCCATTGCATTTAGCTAACAATTCCGAAATAAAGAAACCTATTGATGAAGCACGCTATGTCATAAACCATTACTGAGCCGCAAAATCTCTCCCTGTCCCTTCCCTTAACCACGCTCGTCAAAGTCTTTCGCTGCTGTGGGCGGGCCAGCGTCGGCTCACAGGTCGCTCTCCCCGTAGAGCGCCGAGGAGAAGGCCGCGTAGTCCAGGGCGCCAGGCACCGCGCCCGGGCCCTTGTAGGCTGGCATGCGCCCCAGGCAGTACTGCGCCTGGTCCGGGGGCAGCTCGCGCCGCAGTTCCTCCGCCAGGATGTACGGCTGCAAGAGACAGAGAGGGGTTTGCAAGTCAGTCGGGGAAACCCTGCAACAGGGGTGCTCATGCTGCTGCACGGCTGGCATTGGTTCAATTTCAAAAAGGATACAGCCCTCGCTGGTTTGGCTCAGTGTGGAGAGCATCGGCCTGCGGACTAAAGGGTCCCAGGTTCAATTCCAGTCAAGGGCACATGCCCGGGTTTTGGTCTTGATCCCCAGTAGGGGGCGTGCAGGAGGCAGCCGATCAATGATTCTCTGTCATTACTGATGTTTCTATCCATCTCTCCCTCTCCCTTCCTCTCTGAAATCAATAAAAATATATTTAAAAAAATAATAATAAATAAAAAGGATTAAAGGCAGACAGTCTAATGGGCCTGCAGACCGAGCTTACACCTAAGACGGCTCCTGCAGGGCAGTGGGTCTCCCACCGGGAGCATTGCCACCAGTATTTCTCAAACTGAGCCACAGGGGGAGGGATAACTACTGTGACCTCAACTTTATTGGCTGAACCAGTAAAACACACACCAAAAAAATCCCCTACAAAGTACACACTCCTGGTTCCTTGCATGAAACTCACTGAGGCCCAAGCACAAATTTCAGGAGCAGAATGTCTCTTTTTTCTGTTCTGGGCGAACCACCGTTTACCTGCTGCTTGCTTGCTTTCTTCTTCTTTTTTTTTTTTAAATTTTCTTTATTGATTTGAGAGAGGAAGAGAGAGGGATAGAGAGACAGAAACATGGATGAGAGAGGGCCATTGATTGGCTGCCTCCTTCGCATCCCTTACTGGGGGCGGAGCCCACAATCTGAGCATGTGACCTGGCCAGGAATCAAACTGGAGACCTCTCAGTTCATGGGTCGACGCTCAACCACGGAGCCACCCCAGCTGGGCTACCGGCTGCTTTCTGAAAACGCTGATGTGGTACAGCATGCACTACTACCGTACTATTTTCCCTGGCAATGTCGTTTCTGTTCTTAGGAGAAAAAGGCAGACAGAAGGAATCCGTCCGTGCAGACCTTATCGGACGCCAGGATGCGGAAGGAGGCGATGACCTGCTCCGCGGTGTCCGTGTCGGCTGTCTCTCTGGTCATGAAGTCGATGAAGGACTGGAAGGTGACAGTGCCCTGTCCGTTGGGATCCACCAGGGTCATGATGCGGGCAAACTCGGCTTCACCCTGCGGCGAGGTGGCAGGGGCACGTTGGCTTCAAGAGCACACGGCTACGCACAGAGCCAGTCTGCTCTCACCTGCTGCCCGCCAGTTCCTTTGGGCAGCAGGTGGACACGTAAGTATCCTGCACCCCCTGCCGTCTCTGGAACAAAGGTCACTCCACCCAGTGACTGTAACAGCGGCTGTGGCTCTACGCCTGAGGCTCCTGAATTCCCTCCACCCTGGGACCCACACTCCTGCAGGCCTGAACATAAGAGACGTCAGGGAGAGAGCTGGCCCTTTCCAGGTGACAACGGAGAGGAGCGACATGCAGTCTGAAGGTGGCTCTCCAGGCTTTTCTTTTCAAGGTCAGAGAGGAGTCAGGGCGGCTCACGCTGAGAATCCACATCAGTGGCTCCCGGGGGAGTGAGGGGCCACAGGGAAATGCAAGACTTTCTGAGCTGATTTGCTACTAAACCTTTTTACTTTTTCAAATGTTAGAGGGAAAAGCACTTAAAAATCATCAGGATACGAAAAGCCATTGAAGCGTATACTTTAAACGGGTCAATTGTATAGTGAGTTATATCTCAATAGAGCTGTTACAAATCATCAGGAAAGCTGATACCTGAACAATGACTGAATACAAATACAGATTCTAGTTCGGTGAAATTACTTTCATATGGTAGCAGGCAACCTTCAGAAAGATTATCTATTCAATGAAAATGGGCTCATCCCCAAAGTGCCACCGTTCTTTGGGGCAGTCACCTCCTGTGATATATACCCAAGTTCAGCAAAACATCCCCTTGGGGAAACCTCCACTTCTGCTTACCAGGTCGTAGCCCATGGAAATCAAGCAGGCTCTGAAATCCTCGTGGTCCATCAGGCCATTCTTCCTCTGCAGACAGATACAAACAGAGACGCTGGGAATTAGAGGCAAAGGAGCTACTCTACTTGACCCGAGGGACAAAATCCAGGAAGAGAGGGGACACCTGAGCTGGCCAAGGAGACTGTCCAGGTCACCACTGACTTACAGGAAGACCAGAGCCAACCCAGGGGATGTTACAAAATGGTTTCTTAACCAGGGGAAAGCGGGGGGGGGGGGGGGAGGGGGGGGCGTGACAACAGACAAGAAAGGAAGACCACACACTGAAGAAAGCAGTGGAAGGAAGTGCCCCGTGCCGCTGAAAATGACCCAGTCAGAAGCTGACTACGGCCACCCACTGATGGCTGAGCAGAGCCCACCACCACTCTCAGGCGGGGGCCAGGATGGTTTTCATTTTCAAGGTCCGAGAGGAATCGAGGCGTGGCCCTGCGTGCGGCAAACGTGGCCTCAGCACAAACCCTGTGAGGCTCCAAGCACGGCCACTTACGGTGGACAGGAGGCCAGGGCAGGACACAGGGCGGCCCAGCCTCCACGGACCAGATGGCCGCCCAGGCCCTATCTTGTCAGAGATGACCATTAGGTTCAGCCCCGAAGTCCAGAATGGGATGCCTCACTGCCCGGGGCACCTCCAATTCAATGGCACCCCCTCTCTTAAGGCTCAGAACTTCCAGGTCATTTTAAATCTTTCCTCTTCCCTCCGCCCCCAAATCCCGTCGCTAAATGCCAGATTTTCTTAGAGAGAATTGGTTTTACTCAATACTATTGAAATCAAAATACACTTCACTTTTTAGATGCCTTTACGATGAAAATGCTCACTATTTTGTTGGTGCCTTTTCCTTAAAACGTCTTTAAGAGTCGATTTTGTTCGACTTAAAAAAGAAAATTAAGTTTTATATGGCAAAAGAACAGGTTAAATTTCTATCAGGTGCTTTTACCTAAACAGTTCCTGAGGAAAAGGTCTGAAGTCTCTAGAACCACATTTTGTTAAGGATACACATTCGCTTAGAACAAATCTAGCTTTGCTGCCACGTACAAAGGCGTCCACTGTCACCCACACCGAACAGCACACAATCCTAGACGTCGTGGCCTGGGCAACGTCAGAGCTTAGCACCCGTCACCACGGTGGCTGTCTGCCTTTGGCATTCACCACCCCCCTGCCCGTGACCTTCTAGGGCCTGAAGACTTAAGCGAACGGCATGGGCATTCTCTTGAACGTGTCTGAATGTCCCCAGTATTGCCCTGCAAAGAGCTCGAGGGGGAGGTACCCGGTCGAAGTGGTTGAAGGAGGCTCTGAACTCGTTCATCTGCTCCTGGGTGATGCCCTTGGCGTCCCTGGTCAGGATCTGCGTCTCCACCTCGTTGATGGTCCTGGCGATGGTCGTCAGCAGCAGCTCCCACCCCACGCGAATGTGCTGCCGGGAGAGAGGAGCCGTCAGCTCTGGGCCTTCTGGCGCCTCGACCTGGCCTCCCGGCCTCCTGGCGGGAGAGTCGGCCCCAGGCGAGAGAAGCAGGGCTGACTCCCACCTCCCTACGCTGCTTCTCTCCGCTCGCCCGCTTCCTGCAAGATTCTGTAGTGGGCCAGGCTCGGAAGCGAGGGCAGGGCTCTAACAGTGACGTTTGTAGATAAATATACAGTGGGCAGTCTCTGTGTCACTAGAAATATCTTTCCCTGTCACAAGGAACAGGAGGGCCCCGGATGACACCCACGGGCTCCCAGGGCGCTCAGATTGGTCAGCTGGGAGAATGCGATGTCTGGTCCTCTCTCTGAAGCATGCAGTGAGCTCCTGCTGTGCTGCTGCTGCTGCTGCTGACAGTGGTGCATTGCCTGCTGGGGCTCACAGCCTTTTTTTTTAAATATATTTTTATTGATCTCAGAGCGGAAGGGAGAGGGAGAGGGAGATAGAAACATCAGTGATGAGAGAGGCATTTATCAGCCACCTCCCGTATGCCCCTGACTGGGGATCTGCTCCTGGTTCCCAGGTCGATGCTCCACCACTGAGCCACACTGGCCAGGTTGGGTCACAAGCTTTTTCACAAACGTGGAGGAGAGACTTAGCGATCTCCACCTCCTGCACTTGCAGGACTCAACAGGAACCGATAAGCCGGCATGGGTGAGACCCCTGAGTGAGCCGGCCACAGCCAGGGAGGCAGCACGGGTGGGGGCAGGAGGGGGTGGTAGGTACCTCCATGGTGTAGTTGGTGTGCTTGTTGTCGAAGACCAGGGCCTCCTGGATGAGCTGGTGGTCGCCCTCCAGCTTGTCGATATTGTTCTTGTAGTTGATGATGTTGTGCTCGTACTGCTTCAGCTGGTTCATCTGGTCCTCCAGGGCCCCGGTGATCTGGATGGAGCTCCGGGCAATCTCCTAGGACAAGCACAGTGGGGACCAGGTGAGCAGGTCTGGCCTGCCCCCAACCCAGAATCAGGTACATCGCCAGCCCAGGGACTGATCCCCCGTCGGGCAAAGCTCGGAGGCACCGCCCTACCTCCATCTTGTTCTGGATCCAGGGCCCGATGGCGTTGGCCTGGGCAGCGAACTGGCGGCGCAGGCGCTCGTTGGCGTGCTGGCGGGCCAGCTCCTCCTGCAGGGACTGGTCTCGGATGGGCACCAGCTGCTTCACCTGTCGGGGCCCAAGGGCAGCAGGGGTTAGAGGCCAGCTTTGGTCCAATGGGAGCGACCAAGAGATGGGGTGATGGTCCGAAGTGTGGGGGTGGGAGCAGAGGGGGGAGAGGAAGGGGAGAGGGAGTCCCAACTCTGAGACTAAAGGGAGAGCTCATTCTAGCTGTGACTGCCACCCATGCCTGCTTAAGACTGGGTGGGTGTGCGTCGGGGACACTGGGCTGAGTGGGGGGGTGTCAGGGACACTGGGCTGGGTGGGAACTGTGCTGGATTTTAACCAGGAAGATAAACTTTTCTTAAGAATGAGACAAAAGGCTCAAATAACCCTATTTTCACTCTCACTGGATTGGAGGCAGCAAGTGAGGCGAGTACTTTAGTTCCCAGAAACAGTTCTCTAAGCAATTTTCTGAACTGGAAAGTCACACACCTGTGGGACATGCTCATCCTGTATTCTGAAAATTCTTGAATGGCAAGCCGACGGCACCAAACTTTCAGCTGCGGTTTTAAAACAGTTAAAACTTGTGGTCTTAGTATCAGATTTTCCTTCAGGAAAAATCATCTCTACTTTCCTTACAAACCTCAGAAGTTGCTGCATGGCATTTAAGAACTTAGCATATTTTGTCGGTGAAATTTGGGGTAAACGATGCCAAATCAGGCTGTCGCTCTCACTGCCCCGGGCTGTTATGTGTGCCCTGAACCTCGGCTTCACGCGGGCCCGGGTCCCGCACACACGCCCCGCCGCCCACCTTGTCCCACTTGTTCCGCAGCTCGTCCATGGTGACGGTGCTGTAGGGGTTGCTGGAGCTGATCCGGATGTTGTAGCTCTGAATGACCTTCTCCACCTCGTTCTGGATGGCCATGATGGACTGCCGCTCGCCGTCCGCCTCGGGCAGCGTGGCCTTGAACTGCTCGTGGGCCGTGATCAGACTCTGACCAGAGACACAAGTGGGAAAAGCGATCTTAGGTCATGCGAATGTCAGTGTTCCATGTTCCCGTCTGCACACGCATGAATGCCCGCCTGCCTGCCTGCCTGCCTGCCTTCCTTCCTTTCTGTTTTGTTCATCCTCACCTGAGGATATTTTTCATTGATTTTTAGAGAGAGTGGAAGGGAGGGAGACAGAAAGAAACATCGATATGAGAGAGACACACCGATTGGTTGCTTCCTGCACCCACCCCAACTGTGACCAGGGATTGAGCCTGCAACCAAGGTACATCCCCTTGACTGGAATCAAACCCAGGTCCCTTCAGTCTGAGGGCTGATGCTCTATCCACTGAGCCAAAGCAGCCAGGGCCATGAATGCCTTTCTCCCTGCAGGGATCTCTGGAGGAAAACAAATCTGAATTGCTTTAGAAAATCTATTCTGTGCACAAAAATCAAGTTCTTTGAAATGGGAAAAAAAAAGATATCATGGTGACTATTTAATCAATGGCTACAAACCCAAAGTCTTCAAAAACCATGTTCCCTTTTTTAAGAAAAATCATATTTGCTTCCATTATTCCCACCCCCAGCTTCTGTGTAGGTGTCTCTCTCTCCACCGAGGGCAGAGCTTAACTTCGCTGCCCTTTCTGAGGACCAGTGTGTGCCTTTCACATCCCACGAAAGGAGCCAGCACTGCTGCCTTCACACCTGCAGACCCCCAGGAAGCACACCCCTCACTCCCCAAGGAGAAAAGGCTCAGATGGGAACTCTTTCCCTTCAGGCGCCCTCAGACCTCCTCCACCCCACCGCAGCCCCCTCGGGACAAAGCCACCTGCTGCCGCGCGAGGACGGACGGGTCCCTACCTGGATCTCCTCGATGCTGTGGACGATGAACATGTCCTGCAGGTCCTCCATGGCGCCCTCCATCCAGTTGTTGAACGGGGCAGCTCTCTTGGCAAACTCCAGGTGCAGCTGGTCGATGGTCTCCAGCAACTTCTCGGTTCTCTGGACAGAAAGAAGCAGGCGCGATCACAGATTCAATAATAATAATAATAAAAAAACTGTCTGAAAATGTGCATATGCATTCCAGAGCCACACACGATTCCCTGACATTCTGGGAATCACAGCGTTCTCGTCATTAGCATGTCGACACACAAGATTAACCACCGTTCACATCATCAGGCTGAGCCTGGCAGCTCTCTGCAGCGTCTTCTCAGTCAAAGAAGGGTTTGATGACATCCACAGCAGCCTGGTTTGGCCCTAGCTGGTTTGGTTCAGTAGATAGAACCTCGGCCTGTGGACTGAAGGGTCCCAGGATTGATTCCCCATCAGGGCACAAGCCGGGTTGCGGGCTCGATCCCCAGTAGGCAGCCATGAGGGAGGCAGCCAATCAGTGATTCTCTCTAATCATTGATGTTTTTCTCTCCCCCCGCCCCCCGGGTCTCCCTTGCTCCCTGAAATCAATAAAGATATATTTAACAACAAAAACAACAACAATGGAGCCTGCTTTGAAAGTTCGTAAGAAATCCACGACATGTCTGTCACCTTTTAGGAAACTGAGATGCGCTGCTTGGTAAGTCAGAAGCGACTCCTTAACCACGTTACATAACTGAGAATTCAGGGCAGCTTCCCCATTTCAGCCCACAGTCACAGAGAGGACGCCTTTCCTGAAAGTCCCCACCTCATGGAGCAAGGAGGACTACAGGTCATTTTATAATTTTTTATATTTTAAATATATTTGTATTGATTTCAGAGAGGAAGAGAGAGGAAAAGAGAGAGAGAGAGAGAGAACCATCAATGATGAGAGAGAATCATGGATCGGCTGCCTCCTGCACGCTCCAACTGGGAATCAAACCATGACCTCCTGGTTCATAGGTCAACACTCAACCACTGAGCCACACCGGCTGGACCCCCTGATTTTTTTAAGAAAATATAGTACAAAACTCCCAACTTCCCATTTCCCTCTTTTTCCTACTTGTCCTACTCCCTTTGGAGGCTCCTTGCACCGGACAATCTGCTTTGTTTTACACACATAGTAAAGCAGAAAAGCAAGAAATCAGTGACAGGGACGTAGGGGAAGAGTCTGGGTTCCACACCCCCGGGCGGCGTAGAGACCTCACCTCCAGGGCCTCTCTCCGCTTCTGCGTTAGCGTCCCCAGCCTGTCCCACTGGTCACAGATCTTCTGGCACCTATCGTTGACGTTCACCGCGTCGTGGTAGTCCAGCTCGCTGTTCGAAGTGAAGACAGATTAGCGGTCCCAGATAATAGCAGGAAAAACGAGCAGAGTCCAAATAAACAGACCATATATATACACTAGAGGACCGGTGCACGAAATTCGTGCATGGGTAGGGTCCCTAGGCCTGGCCGGTGCTCAGGGCCGATCACGTCCCTGCCTCCCCACTTCCTCCTTCCCTCTCTCCCTCAGCGCCCTGGCACAGGCGCTGGTCGCCCGCCATCTTCCGGCCGCCCCCTGGTAGTCAGCACACGTCAAAGCGAGCAATCGAACTCCCAGTAGAAGTCCCAAGGGAACAATTTACCTATTAGCCTTTTATTATGTAAAGGAGGATTTTTAAAAGATCTGGTAGGATTGGCAGGTATTTCAGGGTTTTGTTAATCGTCACAGGACGATCCCACCCCAGATTCCTCCAGCTTCGCTCTCCCTAAACTCCAGACAGGAAGGAAGGCCGGGCCGGACCCCTCCCTGGGAAGGTCCAGGGAGCCCTTCCCCCGTCCCCACACCCACGGGGTGGGTGTCCACGGCCGCACGTACTTGAGCTCCTGCGCGATGGCTGCGATCTGCTCCACGCGGTCCTGGTGGGCCGCCAGGTCGCTCTCAAAGGCCTCGTGCTTCCGCAGCAGGGCCCGCACCTCGGTCAGCGTCGCCGACTCATAATCCTTCTGCAGCAAGATCTGCTCTTTGCCTGCAAAGGTTGGCACAAGAGTGAGAACAGGCCTATGTCACCGGCAGCTTCTTGGTGCCTGCAAAGTTAGGGAATGAGCAGAGTCTGTGGAATCAAGCAGAAAAAGGAGGGGAGGACAGGAGGCGGCCAGGCCCTGAGTCGGCAAGTGTGGGAGGAATGTATTTCAAGTGCCATTTTGTGAAAAAGAAAAAGAGAAAAAATACATGATCTGCTCCATTAAGAAGTAAGAGGCTTAATGCGAGAGAACAGAGCAGAGAGGCCAGGATGCCCCTGCAGGTCCCGCACTCGGGGCGGAGTTAGCAGCTGCCCCTGAGCCTCGGTCCAGGCCCAGCCAGGCCGCTCACCGTAGGCCCAGGTCTCGTGGGTGGACGCCTTCTGCCTGAACTTCTCGGCCAGGTGCTCCACACGCTCCAGCCTCCGGATCTCGTTCAGCAGCCACTCCTCGTAGCCCTTCTCCGCCTGCTCCAGCCGCTGCCAGGCCCCGGCGATGTCCTGGAGAGGGGGGAGGGTGAGGGCAGGGCAGGCCCGGCGGTTACACCCCAGCCTCCTGGACACCCGTGTGAGCCCCTCCACTGCGCAGCTAATGGTGTTCCCCTTCCCTTCCCTCACTCCCCACCGCCCCAATAAGCATTCAAGTGTGTTAGCTTCCGAATGTGTCATTATTGCCCAGGCCTTTTAAAACAAGTACAGTTGTTCTCATGAGCGAGCAAATGCCTGGTGCTTCTCCAGACGTGGACAGAGGCCATGGGGCTTTATTTTCTGGCCAGAAGACGAGGACACCTCAACATGACTCAATTCGCAGTAACTTTGACTCAGTGACTGGGCTCCGCCAACCCTCTGACCGCCCACTGTTTCCTGACATCACACAAGTGTCGGGCGTGAGCCAGAGACTTTCTGTAAGAGGAGCAACACCCATAAAGTCCCCATCCCCGGGCAGCCTTCCTGATGGGCAAGAGAAAGACAATGAATAATTAAACCGTTCATGCCTGAGTTGCGTGCTCGATCCCCAGTGTGGGCGTGCAGGAGGCAGCCAATCCATGATTCTCTCTCATCTTTGATGTTTCTCTCTCTCTCTCTCCCTCCCCTCTTCCTTCCTCTCTAAAACCAATAAATATCCTATATAATAAAAGCCTAATATGCAAATCGACGGGACGGCTGAACGACCAGCAGAATGACAGGTCGCTACGATGCACACTGACCACCAGAGGGCAGACGCTCAATGCAGGAGCTGCCCCCAGCCTGCAGGCCGCAGGCCAGCCAAGGCGATTACCATTCCGGTCACCCCACAGATCAGCCCTGATCGCCGGCCAGGCCCAGGGACCCTACCTGTGCATGATTTTCGTGCACTGGGCCTCTAGTTACATACATATATGTGTGTGTGTGTGTGTGTGTGTGTGTGTGTGTGTGCGCATATATATATATATATATATATATATATATATATATATATATATTTTAAGAATGATGTTATGTTCATTAACTGAGACGACGGGACGGGAGGAGGCCTGGCACTCACCGACACCATCTTGCCCTCGGAGGGCATGAAGGCCGGCCGGTTGCTGATGCGCAGCTTGGTCTGCAGGGTGTTGAAGTTGATCTCCAGCTGGCATTTCTCCTGCACCTTTGGGGGCTTGTGCTTCCGGCGGTAATCCCGGAAGTCCTCCAGCTTCTTCTGCATGGCCTGCATGGTCTTCTCGGGGGCCCGGTTCTCCAGCCAGGGGATGGTGCGGCGGATCCACTCCAAGAGCTGTTCCCAAAACATAGGCACACGGCTACAAACACCGGCAAAACAACCCGCTTAAGGTGACCTGACAACATGAAGATCTGGGGGGGGGGGGGGGTTGGGAGGAGGGGGTTATGGGGGAGTAAACTGGGAGATATCTGTAATACTATAATACTATCAACAATAAAACGTGGTGTTTTTTTTTAAAGAAAAAGGGGGGTGGGTTAACATAATATTCCTATAACAACAGAATTGTAAGGCCCGACTGACAGGAGAGGCCAGGCACCTCTGGGCATGGATGGACACGTCAGTGCCCCCCCCCACCCCGCCCAGGCGGCCACCAGCGGTCACCCCGACCACCACACACCAGTGAGAACTCAGAGTCAGCACGTTTCACAAATGTGTGACACTCACAGGAAACTCGGGGACCAGACACTAGCAGACAAACGCTGGATGGAGCTTTCAAATGAAGTAAAAATAAAAACAAACAAAAAAATGTAGCGAAGAAAAGTGGGTTTAATGTAAGCTCCAATCTAATGAGTTCAGTTGCTAGACAAACGTATTGTAAATCTGGGACGGACTCAATGCCAAAGCCTACTTTAATCTGATATCGAGCTTCCGGGGAAATCCACAGGATACAAGTGAAAATGGGAGTGAACGCCTGAGGACCGAGTCCACTGTTTTGAATCACCACCAGAGTCTTAGAAATGGGCTGCTCAAAAGCCACTTAGAAATGGCAGCAAATGCCTGGCCGGCGTGGCTCAGTGGTTGAATGTCGACCTATGAACCAGGAGGTCACAGTTCGATTCCCGGTCAGGGAACATGCCCGGGTTGTGAGCTCAATACCAAGTATGGGGCGTGCAGGAGGCAGCTGACCAATGATTCCTCTCATCACTGATGTCTCTCTCTCGCTCTCGCTCTCCATCTCCCTTCCTCTCTGAAATAAAAACATATTTAAAAGTAAATAAATAAGCATGCACGCCTCTGAGCTCCGGGCGGGCTGCCAAGCCCATCAGGGCTACCTTGGTGCCAATCATTGCATTGCTTCAGATGAACCACCCCTGCCTGAGTTCAACTGTTCTCCCTACGTTTATTCTGTCTGAGATGAAAAAATGCAAAGAGAACAACATCGACCACCCGTGTTCCCCCTCTGGGCGGGTACGGACAGGGCGGTGGGGCACCGTTTCCTTTACCTCACTCGCTAGCCTCTCATATTCTTCCATCAGCCTCTCATTCTCTTGATTCACAGCAAGAACCTTACATATCCTGTTAGCCGCTGTCTCGGCCTGTAAAACACAATAGGTAAACGGGACAGCTCTGTCGACAGGACGTGCACATGCAGAACGGAGCGTGAGAGGGGCGGAGGGAGGAGGGGGGAGGGGGGAGGGGGCGTGTGGTACACGGCACGCAGATTCCAGGTTAGGGGAGAGCCAGGCGGAGGGTTAGGGCTGCTCGATGCTATGAATCGTTTCACACCTTTTTGACAGTTTTCACACAGACTTATAGTACAGGGCAGGCTGAATATACTGTAGGGAACAATGGGGAGATACCATTAGTGTAAACACACGCTTTGTAAAACATCAAGCAAGTTAGTAACAGAAATACACGGGTGGAGGAAACCTACATCCGAAGTCCCTGAATGTCTGTCTGAGCTCACTCCTCACGTGCTGACCTTGGGACCAAGGGGGTGAGAATCCCTAAATAACATTAGCCTTTGGGCCTAGCCAGTGTGGCTCAGTGGCTGAGCATCGACCTATGAACCAGGAGGTCACGGTTCAATTCCCGGTCAGGGCACATGCCTGGGTTGCGGGCTCGATCCCCAGTGGGGGGCGTGCAGGAGGCAGCCGATCCATGATTCTCTCTCATCATTGATGTTTCTACTCTCTCTCCCTCTCCCTTCCTTTTTAAAATTAATTAAAATAATATATATTTTAAAAAAAGAAGAAGAGTATTGTGCCATCTGGGCCTCGAGGCCACAGCCAGTCCCAAAGCCTCGCCTCTAGACCCCTAATACAAGCTGGTCTCCGGTAACTCTCACGTGCTGGTGATGGTGCTAGAGACACGGCAGCAACACAGGCTTTGTCCATCCCTGTCTATTAGGGCTCTCCACGTCCAGATGCCAGAGGTGAAGGGGCCGGACACAGAAACAGGTCAACATGGAGAAAAGGGACGCTGACCACAATGTCCATCCCTTGGGATTTTTGTCTCAAGGAATGTGAGGGGTTGTTTTTTTTTGAGCTTCTATGACAATCATCCTTTGCCCGTTTCAGTTAAAATGGGATCAGTCTTGACAAATGTTAGGACACAGCCCTGAGCAGCGAGGGCCATTTCGAGCCGTTTCTAGGGACCGGGGCACGGGGAGGCATGCGGGCTCCTGGCTGTGTGTCCTGTTTACAGCTCAGTGCCCATGGCGCCTGCTTTTCCTAAAGCACAAACGTTTCCCACAACTTAGTAATGACATCAAAGTGGTGTCTTAGAAGGAAAGAGAGACAAAACACTTCAGGAATGGCCTAAAGTGAAAGCTGTTTAAAAAAAAAAAAAAAGGCATTCACAGTTTGGAATTAGGGCATCACAAGCACTTGGAAAGAGGCCCAGGCAGATGTGAAGTGTGCGCACACACACACGCACGGACACGCATGCGGAGGGCAGCGCGGCCCCGTGGACGCGTGCTGGTACCTGCTCCGCGCCCGCGAAAGCATGGTAGAAACAGGACACGTACGTCATGATGGCCCTTTCGTCCGGTTTGGGGGTGTTGACAATGTCTGAGGGAGGGAAAAACAGCACAGAAAACACACACACACACACACACACACACACACGAAGAGCAGAACCAGGGTGAACGATAGAAGGACAGTGGTTCACACCCACAGGCTCCCTGGCTCTGGGCCCGCACCCCGAGCCTCGGGCGGCACCGAGATGGTGCAGGAGCGCAATGATTTGAACCTTCGTTTCCTAGGTGATCAAACTGAGGGCTTTTCCCTCCCTCGCCTTCAATGGGCTTTTAAAAGTGCAGACAAGGCAGACTGGCCGGCGTGGCTCAGTGGTTGAGCATCCACCTAGGAACCAGGCACAGGCCCGGGTTGCGGGCTCCATCCCCAATATGGGGCGTGCAGGAGGCAGCCGACCCACGATTCTCTCTCATCATTGATGTTTCTATCTCTCTCTCCCTCTCCCTTCCTCTCTGAAATCAATAAAAATATATTTTAAAAAAATAAAAGTGCTACAAGGCATTAATGTGGGAGCCGTGTGCTGTGATCAGAATCAGAGTGAGCGGCCGCTCACTGCCACAACCTTTTGACCAGGTCAGGCCCTCCGCCACTTCTGCTCTGAGGGACGTGGGTCCCTCTGTGAGACGCTGGGAGCAGCAGCAGAGCCCCTGCCCTCTCTGCACCCCACCCACCCCCTCCGCACCCCTACAACTGGCCCCGCTCTGCTCTGCGACCAGCCTGCTGCTGCGGCGATGAAATTCACCGGACAAGCGTGTCTTGTGATGCCTCCACACGTACTTACCACGCGAGTTACAGAAATCCCCAAGGGCCACGACACATCAGAAGAGAAGGGTGTACGTGGCTTGCACACCCACGGCTCTTGCCAGCATTTGTATTAGCTGCCGAATTAACCACCAGGAAGAGAGGAAGCAGAACCATGGCAATGCCAGATTTGCTGACCTGCTTTTCAACTTTAAACTGAGCTCAGCCCAGCGGGCGTGAGCCAGGAGGTCACGGTTCGATTCCCGGTCAGGGAACAGGCCCGGGTTGTGGGCTCCATCCCCAGTGTGGGGCGTGCAGGAGGCAGCCAATCAATGACTCTCTCTCAACACTGATGTTTCTATCTCTCCTCCTCTCCCTCTCCCTTCCTCTCTGAAATCAATAAAAACATATTTAAAAAAAAAAAAAAGAAAGAAAGAAGCTGAGATCAGTCACTGGACAGAACGCAGTTAAAAAGACACCTGGTGATTCCGCAACATGAAACCTAGTCCGACCCAGTCACTGGGTTTGCAGAGGGCACTGACAGAGAGGACGAGGGGTTGTGTCACGGGATGGAATCTTCCGGAAAACAACCATGAATGACAGCATGCTGGCGCACAGACAGAAAGCAGGTTTCCAAGAAAACTGCACTGAAAAAAAAGACACACAACGGCCGCCTCGGGGCCAGATGGGCCTCCTTACTCGGAGGAGAGGGAAGAAAAGAGAAAAACGATGGGAAGAGATGGAGGCACAGAAGGTGAGGGGTGGGCGGCGGCCGGCTTTCCGTCCTCACCTTCTGGGCACCGGCGAAAGCGTGATAGTAACAGGAGACATAAGTCATTAGGGCGCGCTCGTCGGGCCGGGCCGTGTCTACCACATCTGCGTGGAGAAAACAAGGTTAACTGCCCCTGTGCCCCGCAGCGGGCTCCCCCGAGCCGCCTCTGGGGGCCGGAGCCGGGGACCTTCCCTGCACCCCACACGTTCACGTCCTGGACACTTGGGCTCAAATCAAAGACGTCACCCCTGTACAGGCGCTGCCCCGCGCACGGCTGAGAAGCGCCAATGGAAACGAAGGGATGGCCGAAGGGAAGGGCACCCGGCTCAGAGTCGGTCACGTCCACGGCCTGACCGGGACCTGATTCCACAGGGCGCACACGGCGACGGCCCCGGAGACTCCCCTCGCTGTGCGCGGGGTGGCCGGGTCAGAGGCCCCGCTGCAGGTCCATGCAGCACAGGTGCGCCCGCACACCTAGAGCGGGGACCAAACTCGAGAGGTTGTGGAGGAAACCAGGGAAGCAAGGTTCATGTCCTTTTAAAAGCACGAAGACAGCCCGGCCGGTGTGGCTCAGTGGTTGAGTGTCAACCTATGAGCCAGGAGGTCACGCTTCAATTCCTGGTCAGGGCACATGCCCAGGTTGCGGGCTCAATCCCCAGTGTGGGGCGTGCAGGAGGCAGCCGATCCATGATTCTCTCATCATTGACACCTCTCTCTTTCTCTCTCTCTCTCTCTCTCTCTCTCTCTCTCTCCCCCTTCCTCTCTGAAATCAATAAAAGTACATTTAAAAAAATAAAATAAGCATCAAGACAATAGGATGAGGCATTTCTGCAGCTTGTATCGCAGATGACAGTTCCAATGAGCCCCCAGAAAATTCCCACGTGGGGTGCAGAGACCAACACACAACAGGCGGTCCGGTCAGCGGCAGCCTGCGGGATGAGTGAGCTGGGGAGCGGCAGGAATAAGAGAAGTTAAGTCCGAGGGTCTGCGGCAAAGACACGAAGGCTCACATGGGGGCTTGGCTGGGCGGGTGGGCTCATCACAGCGTCGCCACACGCCTGTCAGTCAGAAGATTCTCATGAGAAGGTACTCTACCAAGAAAATAATATCGCTTTGGGGAATTTCCCTGAACCATTCAAAAAGATGAAGGGAAGTAATGGGAGACGGGGGTGTGCCACAGGGAGGAGGCGATGAATAGCGTGCGAGCATCCCATTGGCTGCAAAGGATGCGCCGGATGGCGATGTGCCCCAACCAGGGCTCAGAGACCAAGGAGAAACTCAAGAAGAAGACGGACAGCAGGCCGGTGACAGTGAGCCTGGCTGCCCTTGACCGTAGACAGCAGGGAGGCACGAGCGAACGGGAAGATGAATGTACTAAATGGCAACAGTTTTCTCCTCCTTTTTGTATCTTAGCTATTTTTTAAAAAATATATTTATATTGATTTCAGAGAGGAAGGGAGGAGAGAGAGAGAAACATTAATGATGAGAGAGAATCATTGATCGGTTGCCTCCCGCCCTCCCCCTCCCGAAGATTGAGCCGACAACCTGGGCATGTGCCTTTGACGGGGAATCAAGCCCTGGACCCTTTGGTCCATGGGACGATGCTCTATCCACTGAGCTACACCAGCCGGGCAGTATCATAGCTATTAATTCAAGTGAGTAAATGCTGGGTAGTTGTTATTGTATGGACAGGTCAAGGAGAGGCCACACACATGCAAACTTAGAGAGGAGAGAGGGAGAAAAAGGGAAAAGAACCTTTCTCTGCTGCTTTATTGACTTTCTCCCTCGAAAGAGTTTGGAGAAATCATAAGTAGAATTAACACCTATAATACAGGTGCTCGATAGATAAATGGTTAAATTAATAAATAGGTAAAACTAGAATCTTAACGGAAAGATCGATGTTTTGGCCCCTCAAAAGATATGTGAAGTCCTACCCCCAATCCCTGGAAATGTGACCTCATTTGAAAGCAGGGTCTTTGCAGATGTTCCATTAAGATGAGGTCCTTACAACAGGGCTGGGGAACGTCCGGCCCACGGGCCATACAAGGCCCGAGAAATCCTTTGGTCTGGCCCTGCCAAGGCATTAGGGGTGAGTTAATGAAATGTTTGGCTAAATACAGCAGGCTCATTTTTGAGTGGGTAATTCTGTATGGCCCACAAATAATGTTATAACTATCCAAAAGGCCCTTGGCAGGGAAAGGTTCCCCAGCCCTGCCTTATAAAAAGGAAAGAGACAGACACAGAGGGAAGGCGGCCACGGAAGGATGGAGACTGTGGCGATGCCACCCCAGCCGGGGGGGAGGCCTGGGCCCCCGAGGCTGCGAGGAGCCAGGAGGGTCCTCTCCGGGGCGAGCGTGGCCCTGCCAGCACCTCGGCTTTGAGTAGAGCCTGCAGAACCGTCAGGGAAGACAGTTCTGTTGTGTTAAGCCACCCAGTGTCTGGGAATTTGCTACAGCAGCCGTAACGCAATCACCAAAAGGAGGAGAAATAGAAGATTGACTATAATCAAGTTCTTTGCTTTTCCTAAAAGTGCAATTAGCGGAAGCAATGGGCCATCCGAGGATAATATTGAGAACAAACATGGTAGCACAGGTTCCTTGAGTTGGGGAACCTGAACCCTAACCCCACCTTTCACATCTCATCACCGCCCTCGGTAGCCAGGGCCTCGCGCACAGCCAGTGCTCAGTCAGTGCCTGCTGGGGATGCGGGAGTCATGAGAAAGTGGACGAATGAATGAGCGGCGTCCACCTCTGTGCTCACACGGCTGCCCTGGGTACGTCGCGCGGGTTCATCGCATAGAGAGAACGCAAAAGGCATCTGAAACTGTCCCCGCGGGAGGGATGCTCAACGGCAAAGTCCTTCGTTCCTTCCGACCTAGCAAAGCAACACTGAATTTGGACTAATTACAAGTGGGACGCGAAAATTCGAGAGGCGCCATCTCCTTGTCTGATTCAATGCCTTCTAGTCGGAGGGAGGACTTTTTCCTCGGGGCGTCTTAAGCACCTCAGAGGAAGATTTCTTTACTACAGTTGTCTCTATGGGGTAAGAAAATCTATGTTGTTAAAAAACTAAAATAGGACCTTTTTCTTTGAAAATCGCAAACCAAAGCATCCTCTTTTGACCAGCGCCTCTCTCCATTGTTTTGCTGGTTTTTCTCGTGTGTACGTGCGGGATTTTTAAAAATAATTTATGAACAAGCTACTACTTTTTCCTCTAATACTCATTGAGGAGCCCTAATGCTCCAGATGAAACCTGGCAATAAAGTTTTACAAAATCCCGGGCGTGGCCACCGCACACGCAGCCCCCGACGGCGTCTGTCCGCCCCGGCAGGTGACACGGCGTCTCACCTTCCGCGTCCAGCATTTTGGGAATGTCCAGATGCTTCTCCGCAATCTCCATGGCCAGGTTGATATTTCCCACCGGGTCGTCCTGCAGGGAAAATGGCACAAGCACGTGTTTAAAGATGTGTTTTTGAACATTTAGAAAAATGATTCAAAAAAGCCCACACAACCCACGCCCAATGCAATTCATAACACGGAGTTCCTGCGGGTGGGAGGGACCTGGCCAGGCATTTCCTCTGGGCAGGATCTGGAAGGTGTCTGTGGAGAATCAGCCCGACACCCTGGTCTTAAATGTATGAAAGCACAGGGTGAGGAGCAGGAAACCTGCTCTCGGTGAGCACCTGTCATGGACGAATGAAACTCCGTCTGTCTGTCTGTCTGTCTGTCTGTCTAGTACAATCCCCTCATTTTGCAAATAAAGAAAGATCAATTGGAAAATTTAGACACTGTCGGTATGTTTGCAACATTTTAAAAGCTTGGGGATAAAATATACGCTTTGAAAAGCTGAGCAACCCTGGCCGATCCATTCCCTTAGGCGACCTTCCATCACAGAGCTGTGGTCCCATCCCAGGAGGGCGGTGAGCAGGTGACAGCTAGCACGGGCGTGCCACCAGGACACCAACAGCCATGCACGCCACACAGGTGAGGGCAGCGTGCAGAGGGGCGGGCTCCCCCAAACACAGCAACAGGGTATGAGGGGCAGCTAAGCGCACCAGCCACTGGGAAGTGGCCCTGCCGGGCATGAGTGGGGGTTGGGGGTGGACCACCCCGTCCTAAACCCTAAGCCTCACGCAGAGCAACTGTCCCCGACAAGGGGTCAGGCCCGGTTTCTTCCTCCAGCACAGGTCACACTTTTTAACCTCTTTGAAAGGAACGTTCAAGGACTGTGTGAAACGTAAGCCCGCAGAGGCTTAAGCTTAAAGGGAGAGTGGACATTTCCTGAGTTTGGTTTTCCGAAGGAGCAAACCCGCAATCAAATCCCCCCACTCCACTTCTGAGGCGGCAGCTACTACCTGCACCCACAGGGAGATGGTTACGAAACGCCCCTCGTGTGGGAGACAGGTTAATCCGTGCTCAGGCGCGAGGCCCGCAAAGGCCAAGGGCCTGGAGAAGAAGGCGGGGAGGGTTTGACCCTCCCCCTAATGCACGCTTCCCTCCTCACGTCCACCATCTAGGGATGTGAACTCTCACACAGACCTTCAGCCTCCTAGTAAGCCAAGCCCAAGCAACAAATACTTGATTTTGGCAAAGAGGGCGGCTGGCATTGGGTCCTGTCCTGCCCTCGTGGTGACAAGGAGCACTTCCCGCGGCCCAGCTGTGTTCACGGGAGCCAGCCCCCTCCACCCCCGCCTCTGTGGGGCTGCGGGCTGCATGTGTGGGAGGTGGGGGGGGCTCGGGGCTGCATGTGTGGGAGATGGGGGGGGGGGCTCAGGGCTGCATGTGTGGGAGGTGGGGGGGGCTCGGGGCTGCATGTGTGGGGGGGGCTCGGGCTGCGTGTGTGGGGGGGGGGCTCAGGCTGCATTGTGGGTGGGGGGTTTGGAGCTGGACCACATGCTGGGGGTGGACTGGGGGGCCGACCTTGTTCAGCTTGGAGTAGTCAATGAGGTCGGGCCGGTGCCGGTGGATGAGCGCGCAGAGTCCCAGGCCATCCTTCCAGCTGCGCCGCGTGGAGAAGAGGAGGACACGGGTCAAGGTGAGCAGAGAAGGCAGCAGGGTCTGCACGGCCGGACCTTCAGGCCGAGGGGCCCCCACTGCTTCATGTCCGACTTAATGCACCCAGGCCCCAGGGACCGCCGCCCTCCCCTCCCAGCGACCTGGGCCCCTTCCTCGAACGCCAGTCTTCATTCCGGGGTCCCCACGGACTGCCACCTCCTGGGTGTCCGCTTCCCACGTTCAGCTCCGGGCCCCCCTTGCCTGGCCCCCTCCCCATTGCCTCCTGGGCTGGTTCTGTGCTGGAAGCACCGGGAGGGACCAGGAGGAAGACAGCTGGCGCCTCTGTCACTGTCCCTCCATCCTGACTGCTTCCTGCCCCCTGCCTTCAGGCTCTGTTCTGGACCAGGGTCAGCCCACTGGCCTCACCCAGGGCTGCCGACCCTGACATGCCCAGCATACACGTTCCTCTCAGGGTTCTCACACCCCTGAAAGGCCACTCTTGGTCCCAGGTAGCCTCTGTCCTTCCTCATAAAGCAATTTTCAAAATATACTTTGATTTATTTCAGAGAGGAAGGGAGGGGAGGAGGAACATCAATGATGAGAGAAAATCATCGATGGGCTGCCTCCTGCAGGTCCCACACTGGGGATCGACCCTGCAGCCCGGGCAGGTGCCCTGACGGGGAATCGAACCGTGACCTCCTGGTTCAGAAGTCAATGCTCAACCACTGAGCCACACCGGCCGGGCCCCTACTTCACTTGAATTCCAACACACGAAGCTGATTCGGGAGCAGAAGGACCGGGGTGTGGCCAGGCCCTGGGATCGCAGACCTGCTTGGTCTCTCCTCCCCACCGAGGAGCCATCCTGCCATCGCCCAGGTGGGGTGCAGGCCCGGGAGGGCGGCTTCTCTCCCCCCATGTCCTGCAGGCCCCGTCTGGCCCCCCATAACACCCACCCACTCACTCACTCACTCAGCTGTGTTATCAGCATCCCCCACCCGAGTCGCGTGGTTCCCCTGCGAAGCCCTAAACCTACAGCCGAAGTCCTGCTACAAACACGAACGCCCTCAGCGAGAGGCGCAGACACGGGTGCGGACACACACGCGCCCCGCCTGGGGCTCCCCGAGCAGGCGAGGACCCCGGGCCGAGCTCACCTGGTGTGGAAGTTCTGAATGTTGACATTTCGGTAAGGAGCGGTTTTCCGCTGACACCACAGCAGCAGGCCTTCCTTGGCGGAGGTTTCTGCAACGACAGCCAAGAAGTGTCCCCGGGGACATGCTCACCGCGTCACTGGCCCAACTGTGGCTCCGTCCCAGGGGCCAGCGCCCCGAGCATCCTCCCCCGTCCCCCTCCGGGCGCGAGGACAGAGATGGAGTCTGTGCCTGGCGACACTTAGGGACTCACAGCGGACAGGGCGGTGCGGCTGCGGGTTATGACGCCACACACATAAAACCAGAGCTGGGGCCCTGGGGACGCAGCTGCCTGTGAAAGCTGTCTACGTGTATACGGTTCATGACGCCACGCTCCTGTCACTCGCCTCACGCGTAATTTATATTCTTAGGGAAACGGAATTCACAGAGGCCACCTGTCCCAAAGGTGTACCCTTACCCAGAGATTTTACACTGAAGACTTTTACTAGTGAATCTCAAGTTCAGCCACTTGAGTTCTGACCAGGTTAACTCCCCCACCCCCACCGACCCACCTCCACCCCCACCCCCACCCCCGCGGTACCGTGAAGCTATGTGGCTCAGACTCCTGCTGCTGGGAGCACAGAGCAGGCACGGATGCCCCAGCTGCCACACCCCTGCCCTCTCCAACCACACCCCTGCCCTCCCATCTGCCTCACCCTGGCCTTCCCAGCTGCCACACCCCCGCCCTCCCCAGGCACACTTCCTCAGGCTGCCCCTCTCCACTGCAGAACGACTCTTCCTCCCCAAGCCCTCCCTCCTCTTCCCCAGCACGGGTGTCAGCCAAGTGCTTTGGCCTGAAGGCTCCCTCTGGTATCATCTGCTCTCCCACTTCCTCCTCCACAGGCCTTTCCCCAACAAATCGCGTACATTTCTGTATGGACTGAATGTGCCCCCCCCCGACCCCCCCCCCACCAAAAAAAAAACATATTTGAAGCCCTAATCACCAGTGATGGTATTTAGAAATATAGCCTTTGGGAGGCACTAGGGTTAGATGAGGTCACAAGGGTGGGGCCCTCATGATGGGATTAGTGCCGCTCTAAGAAGAGAGATCAGAGTGCTTGCATGCACATGCAGGAGTTCTGTTTGTCTGTCTTTCCTTGCTACGTGAGGACACAGCAAGAAGGCAGCCATTTATCACCCGGTCGAGGGCTTTCAACTGTGAGAAAATACATGTCTGTCGTATAAGCCACTCGGTCTGGTATTATCAACAGCGTCTAATGTCGCCTGGCACTTGCTTCTGGTGGATCCAAACGGCTCCTCCAAGCCACTCAATTGTGATAAATAGTTCAGATTTTTCTTTGACCTAAAACCCAGTTGAAATAAACAGTCCCCAAGTCTCCTGCGCTGGAGGAATAAGTTGAATGATTCCTGCTCGTGTCTCTTGTCTAGCAAATTCTTGTTAAGGAGCAAGAGAAAGTTCTCAGACCTTATTAGTATACTAGAGGCCTGGTGCATGAAATCGGTGCACTCAGGAGGGTCCCTCAGCCCAGCCTGCACCCTCTCGAAGTCCAGGAGCCCTTGGGGGATGTCTGACTGCTGCAGAGGTGGAGAGGCTCCCACCACCGCCGCTGCACTGCACTGGCTCAGTTGGTGGGACCGTCCACCGGTACCCCAAAGGGTCCCAGGGTCCTTCCTTCAATCACGTAGGTGACTGTTCGATTTTATACCACCAGATTCAAGCTTTAGCTTATAAGCTCCGCTTGCAAAGTGCTCTAAGTCTCCTAATGCAATCCGATTTTAACCACGTCTTTACCTTCAACTGAAATGTCCTGAATGGCAAAGCGGAGGATGATGGTCCAGATCATGCCCAGCGTCATCTTCACGTTGCCGTCCACAATTTCTTTAGAGAAAGGAAAAGCCAACAACAGACTACTGTAAAGATAACACAACCAGAATCTGCAGTGTTCCTGTAAGTCATGCTTCCCATATGTCCTGGCTTCAGAGCTACTGGAAAAAATACGTATGGAAAAACCAGCTTATGTTTCCACAGGTGTTGAGGTGTGTCTAGTTAAAAATTCTTAACCAAATGTCTCCTGTTTAAATGAATTCTGAGTTAATACCAAGCACAAGGCTTACCTATGCATAATCACTAAATACAATGCAGGAGTTTCCAAAGTTTAAAGACGACATGAGCTAAAGTTCTAAATACACTTGTGCCCCTTTTTCCTTGGGGGGCACATTCCAAGGACCCAGTGGATGCCTGAAACCGAGGACAGTGCTCACCCCTAAACATCACACCCTTTTCACGTAAGGGATGCACTTTCTCTTTGGCGCATCCGAATTGCCAGCACCACTACGCGCGCGTTTCTGGGCCATGACTAAGGGTGACTTGAACCCAAGTGGACCCGAGAACCACTGGGCCAAGTGACTGACGGGTGGGGAGCACAGACAGCGTGGAGATGAGGGACGAAAGGATGACTCCCATCCCAGAATGGAGTGGGACAGAGCAAGGCTCACCACACTACTCAGAACGCTGTATACTTTAAAATGTATATATTGTTGCCCAGTTGGCATGGCTCAGTAGTCGAGCGCTGACCTACAAACCAGGTCAAGGTTCGATTCCCGGTCAGGGCACATGCCCCGGTTGCGGGCTCGATCCCCAGTGTGGGACGTGCAGGAGGCAGCCAATCCATGATTCTCTCTCATCATTGATGTTTCTATCTCCCTCTCCCTTCCTCTCTGAAATCAATACAAATATATTTAAAGAAAATAAAACTGATTTGTTGTTTATTTCTGGAATTTTCCATTTAGTATTTTCAGACCATGGTTGACAGTGGAAAGTGAAACGGTGGACATGGGGGGACCACTGTAGTGACATACAGAGAGCACAGGCTCATGGTCAGCCTGGTCCTGCCTCCAGCCCCCGGCTGGCAGGTTCATGGGGCAGGTGCGCATCATGGGGCAGGTTCAGGGGAAAGGGGGCAGGTGTGCATCATGGGGTAGGTTCATGGGGCAGGTTCATGGGGCAGGTGTGCATCATGACAGGCAGGTTCATGGGGCAGGTTCATGGGGCAGGTGCGCATCATGGGGCAGGTTCATGGGGCAGGTGCGCATCATGGGGCAGGTTCATGGGGCAGGTTCATGGGGCAGGTGCGCATCATGGGGCAGGTGCGCATCATGGGGCAGGTTCATGGGGCAGGTGCGCATCATGGGGCAGGTTCATGGGGCAGGTTCATGGGACAGGTTCATGGGGCAGGTGCGCATCATGGGGCAGGTTCATGGGGCAGGTTCATGGGGCAGGTGTGCATCATGACAGGCAGGTTCATGCGGCAGGTGTGCATCATGGGGCAGGTTCATGGGGCAGGTGCACATCATGGGGCAGGTTCATGGGGCAGGAGTGCATCATGACAGGCAGGTTCATGGGGCAGGTTCATGGGGCAGGTGCGCATCATGGGGCAGGTTCATGGGGCAGGTGCGCATCATGGGGCAGGTTCATGGGGCAGGTTCATGGGGCAGGTGCGCATCATGGGGCAGGTGCGCATCATGGGGCAGGTGCGCATCATGGGGCAGGTTCATGGGGCAGGTTCATGGGACAGGTTCATGGGACAGGTGCGCATCATGGGGCAGGTTCATGGGGCAGGTTCATGGGGCAGGTGTGCATCATGACAGGCAGGTTCATGCGGCAGGTGTGCATCATGGGGCAGGTTCATGGGGCAGGTGCGCATCATGGGGCAGGTTCATGGGGCAGGTGTGCATCATGACAGGCAGGTTCATGGGGCAGGTTCATGGGGCAGGTGTGCATCATGACAGGCAGGTTCATGGGGCAGGTGTGCATCATGACAGGCAGGTTCATGGGGCAGGTTCATGGGGCAGGTGTGCATCATGACAGGCAGGTTCATGGGGCAGGTGCGCATCATGGGGCAGGTTCATGGGGCAGGTGCGCATCATGACAGGCAGGTTCATGGGGCAGGTTCATGGGGCAGGTTCATGGGGCAGGTTCATGGGGCAGGTTCATGGGGCAGGTTCATGGGGCAGGTGCGCATCATGACAGGCAGGTGTGTCTCGGCTCCTGCCTCACTCACAGGGATCCCTGTCTCCTCCCGAGAATAACGAGGTCACTCCCTTCCTATTGATTGGTTCTCACCCAGCGTCGCTGGGACGCATACGTTCTTTCTCACTCCTGTACTCTGAAGAGGACGGCATTACATTCGCCTCTATTCTCTTTACAGAAAGCCCTAGAGCAGCGGTTCTCAACCTTCCCTGATGCCGCGACCCTTTAATCCAGTTCCTCATGCTGAGGGGACCCCCAATGTCACTGTTACAAATTGAACATAATGAAAGCATAGTGATGAATCACAAAAACAGTATGTCATTATAGATGTGTTTTCCGATGGTCTTAGGCGACCCCTGTGAAAGGGTCGTTCGACCCCCAAAGGGGTGGCGACCCACAGGTTGAGAACCGCTGCCCTAGAGCCTGGCCCGCCACTCAGGGCACCGTCTCTGCTCCGCTCTCTGTGCTCGGAGCCTGGCGGGGAGCCGGACCCACGCGGGCGTCCACCGCAGGCCCACAGCCCCCGCGAGGCCCCCGCGGCCGCTCACCTTCCGCCCCGATGGACACCAGCTTCACGCCTTTGCTGGCGATGTAATCCAAGGCTTTGTTCACGTTGGCGATTTTGTGGAAGCGCATTTTCCCCCGGTCGGGCTTGGGCAGCCGCTCCCCTGTCGGAGGAAAGCCGGTCAGTGTGGACAGAGAAAGCAGCCCCCGCGGCAGAATCAAAATGCCAGCCTCCTGCCCAGCGGGTGGCTCCGTGGGTGAGCCTCGACCTCTGACCCAGGAGGTCAGGGTTCATTCCTGGTCGGGGCACGGGCCTGGGTTGTGGGCTCCATCCCCAGTAGGGGGCGCGCGGGAGGCAGCCGATCAGTGATGTCTCTCTCTCTTCCTCTCTGTAATCAATACAAATATTTTTTTTTAAAAAAAGCGGAGCGAGCAGCATGGGGGCCGCCATATACGTCAATTTTCCTTCTACTTTGTTACGCGGTGGGTGGTATAAACACTACCTAACGTGTCAGTTGTGAACAGAACGCACTCCCTTTTCACACAGAACAACCCCGGCCGACTGCCCCTCCAGAGGCTTTCCTCCCCAACAGCTCCGCGTTCTTGCCCAGCGGGCTCCCAGGGACGGTGTGCCGCAGCCTCTGTGCCTGGGCCACGCCTGCTCTCACGCAGACGCACGCTCACGCAGATGCACGCAGACGTAGACATACGCTCACGCTCACGCAAACTCATGCTCACGCACATGCACGTTCGCAGACGCACGTACACGCACACGCAGACGCACGCTCACGCACACACGCAGACGCACGCTCACGCACACAGACGTAGACATACGCTCACGCACACGCACACGCACGCTCACACAGACGCACGTACGCAGACACACGCAGACGCAAGCTCACGCACACGCAGACGCACGCTCACGCACACACGCAGACGCACGCTCACGCACACGCAGACGCACGCTCACGCACACGCACGCTCACGCACGCAGACGTAGACATACGCTCACGCACGCACAAACGTGCGCGCACACGCACGCACATGCGCTGTGAGGGGTGAGGCGCCCACAGACCTGAGATGACTTCCAGCAGCAGCATGAGCTTCAGGCCGTTCCTGAAGTCCTCCTCGATGTTCTCGATCTGGGTGCCGGCTTTCCGCAGGTGCGAGTTGCACCAGGCCGTGAAGGTCTGCAAGAGAACGTGCGGCTCAGCGCGGGCTCAGGGGCACGCGCGCCACGGGGACACGTGCAAACCAATTTGCAGTGACATCACACAGGGGCACACGCTCCACGGGGAACACGTGCGGCTCGGCCGGGCACACACTTAAGAGGGAACACGTGCGGATCGGCACGGGCACACGCTCCACGGGGAACACGTGCGGATCAGCACGGGCACACACTTAACAGGGAACACGTGCGGATCGGCACGGGCACACACTTAACAGGGAACACGTGCGGATCAGCACGGGCACACGCTCCACAGGGAACACGTGCGGATCGGCACCAGCACACACTTAACAGGGAACACGTGCGGCTCAGTACGGGCACACTCTTCACGGGGAACACGTGCGGCCTCTCATGCGTGCTGAGGGGCGTCTAAGAGGCTGGAGCTCCTTGGGCATCAAACAGAATGTGGTGCAAGAAATGATTTGAGGCCCAAGGACAAGGTTTTAGTAAAACGTCCTCTTTCGTAGACCCACACCTTTTATTGTGTGCACCAACCTGAGGACCTTTTGCCGTCAGTTTGAAAAGAAACCTTCTGAAAACCTTTTGTATGGTAGGGAACATGAACTAAATCAGGACGCACTTACACAACAAAAATCAGCCTGCCTGCTCAGATGTCGTACTTTGGAGCAGAGGTGGGTGGTGTGGTGTAGCGAAAAGGGGAGACGGGGAGGGACCCCTCACCCTAACCACGCATTACCCCGGAGGAACAGCAGTGTTAAGTTAGTAACTAAGCCAGTCCAACCGATTTGCAGCAACATCAATCACTAAAAAATCCATAGCAGCCTTGGCTCGCATGGCTCAGTGGTTGAGTGTCAACCTATGAACCAGGAGGTCAGGGTTCGATTCCCGGTCAGGACACATGCCCGGGTTTCGGGCTCCATCCCCAGTGTGGGGTGTGCAGGAGGCAGCCCATCCATGATTCTCTCTCACCATTGACGTTTCTATCTCTCTCTCCCTCTCTAAAATCAATAAAAGAATATATATACTTTTAAGTTAGTAGCAGTGGCAACAAGAACCTCCTGGCACAGACCTGGACTGCAAGACAATTAGACAGGGCCCTGCCCTGAGGGCTTGGGGTGTAGTCAGGTTAACAAGTTTCCCGCGATCTTCAGAGGAGAGGTGGGCGGCATACGAAGCCGCATCCAAAGTCATTCTGTTTACTTTTCAAGCGTCTTTTAACTTGGCTTCCACTTGGGCACGATTTCCTGCCAGAACCAGATTAGAAACCCTCCTGGCAGCTGCGGGCTAAGAATGCACACTGTCCCCGAGTCTCGCAACAGCTGCTGGGCTCAGGAACAAAGTGCCCGCAGGCCACACGGGGCGGAGGCACACAAACAGGCCCAGTTAGAGGCGGAAAACGAACCTCTCCAAAGCAGGCTGTTCCAGGGACGACCACAGGTGGACAGTTTTCATAAAAATGATTTTTTTTTTTAGGATTTTTCAAATCGGACTCAGAGCCCCTTATTGCAAGAAAAATGTGAAGGCGTTACATTCAAGGGCCAAGAGAAAAGAGAGGCATTTTCTTGGATTTGCAACAATAAAATTCCCCCCGGACAGCCTACGCTCGTCTTTACTTTCCCTAAAACACAAGCAAATTTTAGGTCTAAACAGGAGAAAGAGTCTAAGAATGAGTAATCCATTTCCTCGGCTCAAAATTCAAGTGGGCCCGGCTGGTGTGGTTCAGTGGTGGAGTGTCGACCTAGGAACCTGGAGGAGGTCATGGTTCGATTCCCAGCAATAAAAACATTTAAAAAAAGGCATGGCGTCAAACAGGAGGTATGTACGTAGGAGAGAGTTGATTCTAAGGATCTTGCATGTGCTGCCATCAGTGACCAGATGTCTTGGACGTCCATCTGGGGCCTGAATGTCCCCATAACTGTCGTAAACATCTAACGCCACAGTGAGCAGCCCTTTCGTTTCCCGCCCACAAATCCCTGCTTCGTCTCCCAGATCCTGCGAGATAGCAGGGCAGGCGACAGCTCCCTTTAGCAGTCCCTCAAAATCTGCAGCCTGGCTCTGTAGCCAGCTCCATGTCGGGTGTGGGCAAGTCAGCTCACCTCCCCTGTAGCGGATCTCTTCCCCAGAGGGCTGCACTGTTTTTTTAAATGTTTTGTTTTGTTTTATTTCAGAGAGGAAGGAAGAGGGAGAGAGAGATAGAAACATCCATGACGAGAGAGAATCATCGATCAGCTGCCTCCTGCACGCCCCACACTGGGGATGGAGCCTGCAACCCAGGCATGTGCCCTTGACCAGGAATCGAACCATGACCTCCTGGTTCCTAGGTCAATGCTCGACCACTGAGCCACACCAGCCGGGCTCAATTCGGCCTTCTTCCCCCTCGTGCCGCCTGCAGAACCCAGCACCCAGCAGGTGGACCTCAATTCACATATACAGAATCGATGCCCATTCAACTCTAACACACTTCAAGTTTAAACGGTGACCGTTTGCATCACAACTTCACTGAGACCTCTAAAGCAGGAGCAAACTACTGCTTTTCACAGGGGTTCCAGGGAAACGCTAAACACCAATGCCATCACTCAAAGACAAAGTAAGAAGGAAGGCAGCCTTTCCCGTCGGTTCACCCCAACAAGTTCTGCCTGCACGTGGGATTTCAGATCTCTTTCTACCCGCGTCAGGATGCCCAACAATTCCAAATTAAGGGGCACGAAGGACACAAACATTGCCAGCAGCAGGTGCCCGGGACCCAGTGGCATCAGTATGTATGTATTAGTGGCATCTTATCTGTCAGACTTTCTGGGACAAATCAGAGAGAACATCAGTCAGATATTTTATTTATTTATTTTTTAAGTATGCTCTTGTTGATTTTTAGAGAGGAAGGGAGAGGGATACAGGGATAGAAACATCAATGAGAGAGAGACATAATCAATCCACTGACTCCTGCACGCCCCCTACTGGGATCAAGCCCACAACCCGGTCATATGCCCTGAACGGGAATCAAACCAGTGACCTCTTGGGTCCTGGATCGACACTCAACCACTGAGCCACACTGGCCGGGCCAATCAGATTTTTCAAATTGAAAAAAAAAAAAAAAAGATGGAGGAGCTAAAAATCTGCATCTGCTCAAGTTTCAGGCTTTGAAAAAGGATAATTACCATGTCAACCTTAACTACAGAATCCTTAAATGTTCCAAAGGACTCTCGGTTATCTTGCCAAAAAAAGCGCAACCTTGTGAAAAAAAGGCAACCTGGCTGCCGAGGGCATCTAAAAATAGGCTGGGGCTCGGGGATGAGGCTGTAGGCGAGCAGGTTAAAGACAGCTGGAGGCTGGGCCCTCGCGCGCCTGTTTTCACTCAGAAATGCCACGCCGGGGATTTCAGGCTCCGACTGCCGGCCTCATGGACCAATGCCATTTAGTCCCTGGGCTGTTTGGAAAACGCAAAGAAAAGTAAAATTCTGAGGCTGCCTCACAGCAGAAAAAAAAAAAAATGCTTCTTAGGGTTTTTAACAAAGCCAAACGTAGCCCAGACTAACTCTGGTTTAAGCAATGGCCTCTTGGATATGTAGCATCTAATCCCTAACTCCCAAAAAGGGTGAAATGGCTAATGAGGGTATGTGTGTGTGTGTGTGTGTGTGTGTGTGTGTAGATATATATATTCTATAATAATAAAAGGGTACTATGCTAATTAGGCCGGACGTCTTTCCGGACGACCTTCCGAACGAAGCTGGGGCTGCAAGGGAAGCCTGGGTCCTGGGTGCAAGAGGGAAGCCGGTGCTGGCACAAATTTGCTTGCACAAATTTCATGCATCGGGCCTCTACTGGATGGATAGATAGATAGATAGATAGATAGATTTTTATTTATTTCAGAGAGGAAGGGAAAGGGGGAGAGAGAGAAACATCAATGATGAGAGAAAATCATTGATTGGCTGCCTCCTGCACGCCCCCTACTGGGGATTGAGCCCGCAACCCAGGCATGTGCCCTGACTGGGAACTGAACCGTGACCTCCTGGTTCATAGGTTGACACTCAACCACTGAGCCACACCAGCTGGGCCCACTTGAATTTTGAACTGGGGAAATGTATCATCCATGTCTGATTTTTATATCTATATGTCATGATTTTACCTTAAAGAATTGCCTTCCCCCCTTCCACCCTCCACCATAACTCACTTTATTAAGCACTCAGGCAGGAGTGCAGATGAGAGAGAAACATGGCACAGGTTTAGAGCCCTTTTTCTAAAAAGAGGCCCAAGATTCAAATAAGCTAAAATGTTCACTGTTCCATTCTAATTTTGTCGATTTTGATGAAGACACAAGGGAATCGGTACGCGAGAATGATACACAGAACTAGCTGGAGTCTGTCGCTAGTGGGTCTTAAATTACAGTATGCCCTCTCGTCCTGTGGAAATGACAACTGTCTTCGGTCTCGGCTTACGGCATTCCTTCTCCGTGGCAAACGCTTCAGCTGAGATCCCACATGTGTCCCCATGTTCCCTCTTACACGGGTCTCCATAAATAATACTGCGTTTGGGTTGAATTATTTAGAATTGCTCGCAGTTTCATAAAGATCCTACATTGATCTAGAAGCTAGTGTACTGCCATCTGTTCATGTCCTCCCTGCTCAAGAAAATATTCTACAAATCATTTCATTACCACTCTCAGGAGTCCTTCTTACTCATCCTCCTAAATTTTTTTTAAAATATATTTTTATTTATTTCAGAGAGAAAGGGAGAGGGAGAGAGAGAGAAACATCAGTGATGAGAGAGAATCATGGATCGGCTGCCTCCTGCACGCCCCCTTCTGGGGATCGAGTCTGCAACCCGGGCCTGCGACCTGACCAGGAATTGAACCGTGACCTCCTGGTTCATAAGTTGACTCTCAACCACCAAGCTACGCACGCAGGCCGGGCTCATCCTCCTAAATCTTACTTTTCAGCTGCAATTACTCATCCTGACATCTCTGTAACCCTCGGGGTAGACATCGGACATTTCTCTGAGCCACGGACGCCCCAGGCTAGTTTGCAACCCAGGCGGTCTCTACATTAATTCCAAGGGGTGTTCTGAAATTCTTGAAACAAAATCTTAATTATAAAAATATGTATAACAGCCTGGCCGGCATGACTCAGTGGTTGAGTGTTGACCTATGAACCAGGAGGTCACGGTTCGATTCCCGGTCAGGGCACATGCCCGGGTTGCAGGCTCCATCCCCAGTGTGGGGGGCACAGGAGGCAGCCAATCAATGATTCTCGATCATCATTGATGTTTCTCTCTCTCTCTCTCTCTCTCTCTCTCTCTCTCTCTCTCTCTCTCTCCCCCTCCCGCCTTCCTCTGTGAAATCAATAAAAATATATATTTTTTAAAAAGATAACAGCATTCTCTCCTCTAAAGAACAGTTCATGATCTTGATGAAACTCTCCATTTTAACTGTTAAATGGAAAAAAAAAAAAAGAGTTAAGATGAGAAATAGGCAGATTCTTCGCAAACTATTTTAAGGCTGGAAGCATATGTTAAACTAACCAATCACGCATCTTCAGAATCACAGTCGAAGTCATTTTTGCTCTAAAAGGTAAAAAATAAAATAAAATAATGGGACGCTCAAGGGCCACATGAAAGCCGGTGGAGCCTGACCCTCTGAGCTTGGCGGCACCCTGCGGCCAGGCGCCCGACTGAGCCACACGGGCCAGGCGCTCCGTGGGGTCACACCGGCCTCCCCCACGCTGGCAACTGGCGTGGAGAATTCCTGTGAGGACTCTCTGGTAAGCAAGCCTTTAAGCCTCCCGCAAACAGCCGTGCATACGACCGATCCTGAGCTGCGCTTCCCAAAATAACTTGTTCCCTTGGAGCCCCGGTAATTATGTGCACGGAGTGGCAGGCCCAACTGTGGCAGTGGCAACATGCATTGGGCTTTCATCAGTCTCTTCTTTTAAAAAAAAATTATTGTTTTATTTATTTCAGAGAGGAAGAGAGAGGGAGAGAAAGATAGAAACATTAATGATGAGAGAGAATCATGGATCGGCTGCCCCCTGCACGCCCCACACTGGGGATGGAACCCGCCACCCGGGCCTGTGCCCTGACCGGGAATGGAGCCGTGACCTCCTGGTTCACAGGTCGACGCTCATCCACTGAGCCACACCGGCCGGGCTCATCATTCTCTTCTTGAGGATGAAATCAAGCTTCAAGGAAGGCACACTGATGTCTCCCGGCCCCAGTCCAGCCCAGGCCCACAACCGGGGAAGCCGCTAGTACTACACAGACGGTAAAATAAGTATTCTTTAATTCAAGTTCATCATCCTGTTACTATTTTCAGGGACCCAAATACACGGCTGCTACACAGAGGGATTAAGCATCATTAACAACAAAACAGCTCTCAGCCCCATGCCCCCTTCTCCGCCCCCGTCTGTGGGCAGAGCACACAGTTCTTTTTTTTTTTTTTAAATCCTCACCCGAGGGTATTTTCCCATTGATTTTTAGAGAGAGTGGGAGAGAGAGGGAAAGACAGACAGAAACATGGATGTGAGAGAGACACAGCGATTGGCTGCCTCCTGCACGTGCCCCGACCAGGGTCCCGGCCAGGAAGGAGCCTGCAACCAAGGTAAGTGCCCTTGACCGGAATCAAACCCGGGACCCTTTGGTCCACAGGCCAATGCTCTATCCACTGAGCCACACCGGCTGGGGCCAGAGCACACAGTTCTAAGCCAGCAACGGCCCCCCAGCAGGTGCGTCTACAGGTGTCCTGGACATATGGGAAGAGCTCTGGGTGACAGAAGGATTTGTACAATCAGGGAAGCAGGGCCTTGCCAAAGCTCCTACCCACTCACATGGGAGGGTCCCAGACTGAGATCTCCTCCATTAAACTCTTCCCAGGGCTCATGCTGAATGAGACTGTTGACAAAAATATATACTAAAGTGTTCGTATCCTGAGCCATTTCAGACGATTATATATTACTAGAGGCCCGGTGCACAATATTCATGCATGGGTAGGGTCCCTAGGCCTGGCCGGCAATCAGGGCCGATCTGTGGGGCAATCAGGGGGGCCCCTGCTGGCCTGGGGGTTGGGGGTTGGGGGCTGGGGGCAGCTCCTGCATTGAGCATCTGCCCCCTGGGGGTCAGTGCACGTCATGGCGACTGGTCGTTCTGCCAGTGGTTCCGCCATTTGGTCAATTTGCATATTAGGCTTTTATTATACAGGACAGTATAAAACCCATAAATATATGCTTCTATATTGTAGCATAAAGTGACCTGGTAGGCAATATGGCAAGACAGAAACACTACTTTTTTCTAGGATCTGCATTTCCTTTTTATTTCTTTTTTTAAATATATTTTATTGATTTTCCACAGAGAGGAAGGGAGAGGGACAGAGAGCCAGAAACACCCATGAGAGAGAAACATCGATCAGCTGCCTCCTGCACACCCCCCACTGGGGACGTGCCCGAAACCAAGGCACATGCCCCTGACCGGAATCGAACCCGAGACTCCTCACTCCACAGGCTGACGCTCCAGCCACTGAGCCAAACCAACGGTCAGGGCGGATCTGCGTTTTCTATAGTGAATACCTATGACTTCTGCGATCATTTCTTTTTTTTTTAAAAAAAACAGCAATGTTTTCTTTAATCATGTGTACAAATGACTACTGTAGTTAGTAGAGTTTTATTTATTTTTTTAAAATATATTTTATTGATTTTTTACAGAGAGGAAGGGAAAGGGATAGAGAGTTAGAAACATCAACCAGCTGCCTCCTGCACACCCCCAACTGGGAACGTGCCCTTGACCGGAATCGAACCTGGGACCTTTCAATCCGCAGGCCGACGCTCTATCCATTGAGCCACACCAGTCAGGGCTTCTGCGATCATTTCAAAACATGTCTGTAGACAGTAACTGGGGAGCGTGCGTATGATTTGTGAGCCCAGGTTCTTTGCTCATCCCCGGTCATCTGTGACAAGAACGGACTCCAGCTCCCCACTCAAAGCAGGAAAAGCAGTGGTCCCAGGAGCAAAGAGAGGCCCAGACCTGTGACCTGGAGGGGGTCACAGGGTCAGTGATCAGATCGGTGCGCAGGAGGAGAGAGTACATCCCGTCGGGGCCGACTTCACACGTGGGCAGAGGGAGCGAAACCCTCCACATTCACAGGATGCTCAGGGCGTCCCTCCCGCTTTCTTAGACAAAAGTACTTTCTTCCCACAATTCTTCTCCTGTTGTGTCTGACATCCTGGAGTTAGTTACGCCTTCCGGTGGAGGCATAACTTATCTCAGGAGCTAACAGATACCCCATATTCCACGGGGCCAAGACCCCGGGGTCCTGTTCCAGCAAGGTAACCCATTCAAACCCCACCCTCAGGCTGACGGGCCAATGGAACAGCCAGCGGGTATTTCTCCGGGAAGAAAAGCAAAGACATCGCAACAGCTCCGGGGCTCCACGTCATCCACTAGAGACATGTTTCACCCGGCCGGTGTGGCTCAGTGGTACAGCATCGACCGATGAACCAGGAGGTCATAGTTCAATTCCTGCCCGGGTTGTGGGCTGGATCCCTGGTGTGGGATGTGCAGGAGGCAGCCGATCAATGGTTCTCTCTCATCATTGATGTTTCTCCCTCTCCCTTCCTCTCAAAAAAATAGGTGAAACTATCCCTAGTTTCTGATCTAGAAAACTGTGGGGAGGGAAGGAGCACGTGTGTGTGTGTGTGTGTGTGTGTGTGTGTGTGTGGATTCACACAGACACGTGTGTGTGCAAAACATGCTCCCCGACGTCTGTAGAGACCGACCTCGTGTCCTATGATGCTCCTTCCTTTGAGATGCGTCGGGCACCGCGGCCAGCCCACTGCACCCCCTCTCTGCTCTCCGTTCTCTCCGGAGGAGCCAGCGCTGTTCCCAGGGAGACGGGCCCAGTCCAGACTGTGCTCCAGCGCTCTCCGCGGCAGCTCCTCTGCTCAGCGGCAGCTCCCACCCGCCCACCCCCCCCAGCTCCCGCCTCTGTGGGTGTCCCAGCTGCGCCACGGCGGTGCCTTCTGAGTCTCTGAAGCTGCAGCCGCGAAGTGTCCAGCTCAGGGTCCTACTCCTCCCTCAGCCCACACGCAAGGGGCATCTCGTGTGGGGTGCGAGTTCCTTTCCTTGCTAAGCGCGGCCTAGGGGCAGGGCAGTCCCCAGAGGAGGGCGCCAGTCACAGGGCGACTCTCCTCCTGGAACTCCTGCACCTGTGCCGGCCAGAGCAAGCCTCCACCTGCCTGCCCATCCATAACTGCCTCTAGTCCAGTGGTTCTCAACCTGTGGGTCGCGACCCCTTTGGCAGTCAAATGACCCTTTCACAGGGGTCGCCTAAGACCACCCTGCATATCAGACGTTTACATGACAATTCGTAACAGTAGCAACATGGCAGTGATGAAGTAGCAACGAAAATAATTTTATGGTTGGGTCACCACATGAGGAACTGTATTTAAAGGGCCGGAAGGCCCTAACCGGTTTGGCTCAGTGGATAGAGCGTCAGCCTGCGGACTGAAGGGTCCCAGGTTCGATTTTGGTCAAGGGCATGTACCTGGGCTGTGGGCACATCCCCGGTGGGGAGTGTGCAGGAGGCAGCTGATCGATGTTTCTCCCATCGATGTTTCTAACTCTCTATCCCTCTCCCTTCCTCTCTGTAAGAAATCAATAAAATATATTTAAAATAATAATAATAATAATAATAATAATAATAATAAAATAAATAAAGGGCCAGAAGGTTGAGAACCACGCTCTAGACATTGAAGGCCACCTGAGACCCCAGCCCTCCTTCACACCATGGCATGTGGACACAAGACGTGCCCCTCAGCACTACAGGTCACTGCCCTGCACCTGATAACACACCACGTAAATACCTAGCTCTCGCCGGGCCAGTGTGCCTCAGTGGTTGAGTATCGACCTAGGAACCAGGAGGTCACAGTTCGATTCCTGGTCAGGGCACATGCCCGGGTTGTGGGCTTGATCCCCAGAAGGCAGCCAATCAATGATTCTCTCCCATCAATGATGTCTCTCTCTCTCTCTCCCTCTCCTTTCCTCTCTGAAATCAATAAAATACAATTTAAAAATAATACCTAGCTCTCCAGCCGGACACTGTCTCCGGTGCGCCAACAGTCCCTGCGCCTTAGCTGTCTTACTTGTCAATGCCACTGTCTTGAGCTTGGAGTCCGGGCGCTCGAAGGGTGAGATCATATCTGCTTAATAGGGTTTATCCCACCGCCTGCCCTGGAACAACACCGGCTTATTTAATACGTTTCCTAATCCCTCCTGATCGCTCTCAAATGGGTGACTTCCTCACGGCTGCCTCCATCGCCTCTGGCCGGTGTGCTTGGGGCCCCCAGCAGGGGCCCGCACCCACTCCGCTCTCTTCTGCCAACGATACGGGCACCCCAGGGACGGGGCTCTTCGGGGCTCAAAACCTGCTTGGACAGTGAGGCCCACGCTCGCCCCACCATCCCCGACCCCTACGTCCTGGCCCAGTTACCCATCAATTTTCTCTCCAACTTGAAGCTGCATCTTTTTCTTCTTTTTTAATGTATTTTTATTGATTTCGGAGAGGAAGAGAAAGGGAGAGAGAGAGAGAAACATCAATGAGGAGAGAGAAGCATGGATCGGCTGCCTCCCGCACACCCTCTACTGGGGATCGAGCCTGCAACCTGGGCCTGTGCCCCGACCGGGAATCGAACCGTGACCTCCTGGTTCCTAGGTCAGTGTTCAACCACTGAGCCACACCAGCTGGGCTGAAGCTGCATCTTTAGCTTCAGTGGAGCCTATCTCCTCTTCGCACCCCTCCACCGCACCCCTCCGTCACATCTTGAATAGCAGACACATCCAGACACAGCTGCTGCCCTCATCCCTGTGGGTGGGTGAGAGGGTCCCATGAAATAATGGATGTGAGGTCAGGGTGCTTTGAGCATGCTAACTGGTTACATGAACACATTACTGCCCCGGCTGGCTTGGCTCAGGGGCTAGAGCATCGACCTTCGGACTGAAGGGTCCCAGGTTCAATTCCAGTCAAGGGCACATGCCCAGGTTGTGGGCTCGATCCCCAGTAGGGGGTGTGCAGGAGGCAGCCCATCGATGATTCTCTCTCATCATTGATGTTTCTCTCTCTCTCTGAAATCAATACAAATATACTTTTTAAACTGTGCGTATGCAGAACTTCAGTTTCTTTAGGAATGATGGAAGCCGATCGGAAGTCTGAATGTGGACCCCATGAAGGACTCCCATGCTTCCTACAGCTGCCAGCGGCGTTGACCCATCCTCTAGCCGACCACATACTAAGAATGCAAGGCCCCTTATGTACGGAAACAGGAGCCACTTCCTTAAAAGGTCCGCGCCAGCCTCGCAGCGCCCTGCGTGGGGAGATAGCGCACATACTCGGCATTGCTGTCCTGGCCGGTCACCTCGGGATCGGGCTTCGGAGCGCTGAGGGGCTGAATGTGGTCCTCAGGTGCCAGGGCAAGCTTGCTTCTACACCAGCGGTTCTCAACCTTCCTAACGCCGTGACCCTTTAGTACAGTCCTCATGTTGTGGTGACCCCCAATGTCATTGTTACAAATTGAACATCATTAAAGCATAGTGACAAATCACAAAAACAATATGTAATTATAGATGTGTTTTCTGATGGTCTTAGGCGACCCCTGTGAAAGGAGTCGCAACCCACAGGTTGAGAACCGCTGTAAACATCGAAGCTCTGGAAGTTTCTAAAGTCCCGTGCAAAGAGCCTATGTTATGTGAATACAAATATTCCTACCCCTGTTTGCTAAACAGCCCTGAGAGAGAAGGGGGGTGCTTGGGAACGCCTTTACGTCCCCATGACAAATGCAACATCGTCCGCATTTCCCACTTTTGGATAAAGGATCCCACTTCTTCATAAAGTTGAAAACAATGATCACAGGACCCAGAAATTTCACTTCTGGGGGTGAAACCAACAAAATTGAAAGCAGAGTCATAAAGAGATGTTTGCACACCCACGTTCACAACCGCATTATTTATTTACGACAGCCAAAGAATGGAAGCAACCCAGGCGCCCCTCGACGGACGAAAGGATAAACAGAATGTGGTCTCTCCGGACCATGGAATAGTATTCCGCCTTAAACAGGAAGGAAATTCTAACACACGTTACTACGTGGGTGAACCTGGAAAACATTCTGCTCAAGAAAGTAAGCCAGTCACAACAGTTTAAATACTGCAAGGCCCACTCACAGGGCGCACCCGGAGGGGCTAATTCATAGCCCCAGGAGGTGCGAGGCGGCTGCCAGAGCTGGGAGAGGGGACAATGGAAAGCTATGGGCTCGTGGGTACACAGAGTTGGGTTTAGCAAAATAAAACGAGTTTAGGAAGTGGTTACACAACAAAGTGAATGTGCTTAACCCAAGTGAACTGTGCACTTGCAAATGGTTAA
Source organism: Myotis nattereri (assembly GCF_964212035.1). Taxonomy (NCBI): domain Eukaryota; kingdom Metazoa; phylum Chordata; class Mammalia; order Chiroptera; family Vespertilionidae; genus Myotis; species Myotis nattereri. The sequence goes on along the minus strand of NC_138096.1, from coordinate 4,854,618 downwards.
GATGGTAAATTTTGTTATATGAATTTACCACAATTTAAAAAAAATCTCTCGCCCGGCCAGTGTGGCTTGGTTGTTGAGCATCAACCTGTGAACCAGGAGGTTATGGTTCAATTCCCAGGTCAGGGCACAGGCCTGGGTTTCAGGCACTATCCCCAGTGTGGGGCGTGCAGGAGGCACTGATCCATGATTCTCTCTCATCATTGATGTCTCTCTCTCTCCCTCTCCCTTCTTCTCTGTAATCCATCAATCAATATATATATGCATATATTTTTTTAATTTCTTATTTAAAACAAAACAAAACAGCGCTACACTTTTACTAAGTCCTTCCTCAGTGAAGGTGGCCACAGCCTGAGACTCTGCACTTGGCTATAATTAGGCGCCGCGTCCATCCTAACCCTGTGGACGTCATCATGTGCTACCAGCATCTGTTGACAGATCTCATACCCGGCATATCACTGAAATGGCAAGTGTGGAGAAGGTGGCCCACAATAGAAGCAAAGGCATTCGCCCTCGCCCTGTTCCAACAGCGTGTCTCATCGGACAGAAATAGAGGCCGGGGCTCGGCTGCTCGGCCCTCGCGGGTCCATATTATCTCCGGGACCCGAGTCGTTTATACCAAAAGTGGAAGCAGAGGTCCTTCCGGAGCTGCTCGGGCCTGTGTGTTTCCTCCCAGTGTCTACAACACTCAGCCTATCTTACGAAAGAAAATAAATTCTCATTTTTGAACGTTCTAGCATGACCTGGAATCGGGATCAGAAAGTATAATCATCTCTTAATGATATACTTCAAGTGCTAGACAATTATAATAGTAACACAGGAAACCAACACCTAAAAAAAATTGCAAAGCCATTATATCCAAAAATATTGTGAATACATTTTAAAAAAATTAAATATGGCAGAAGACTTATGTCGATATTTGGGAGCGGACATTAGCTCTATTCTGTGACTGTACCATACTTTAAAAACCAACAGAAGCCACTGTGATTAGTCTATTCTAAAAAGTGATGGGCAATGACCACATGACCCCGACTATCTGTCCAATTCCTTAGCTATTACACTGGACAAAGCAATCTTTAAAACAAAGAAGTTTTTTTAACCCATGAAAAATGTAACAATCAAAATTGTAAGAAATTTTTTTTTTTAAAGAAACACTCACTGCTAGGAATCAAAGTCACTTTTTCACATCTTGCTGATCGGTGATGCATCAGCTCGTCCAAATGACACATTAATAATCCTCAGCCCACACATCTCCCTCGCAATAAGTCATTAAAGACCATGGAAGGTTTGAGATTTTCATTTTTTCCTTTATAGATTCAACTTCTACTTATGACTTCCATTCTCTTGTTTCCAAGAAGGTAGGGGTGGTTGGAAGTCTTAGGAACTAAGGTGGGAAATGAAATGTAGCTAAATTCAAGCTTTAAAACAACAACAACAATAATAATGGTATTTTAAGAGAGACGGTGGACAATAAAACAGAAATGCTGCTTGGTTATTTAATAATTATCCAAATATGAGATCTCTCTCCTTCCAGCTAACATTCTGTTGGGAGGGAAGGACGGATGTGTCTCCCAATCCTATACTGATTCACGTGAACTACGGTGTGATCACGCACAGTGTCGGTTCCCATGCACACACTTCCATGCACACATGTGGTCAACAAAGGTCATCCACTTAGCAGCAGGACCTAAGAAGGGAAATCCATGTTGCTTCCCCCCTCCCTCCCCCCACCCTCCCCCCCACACCCCCCAAGTAGGGGGACGCACAGGGGCCTTGCTCTGCCAGGGCAGGCCCTCCTAGGCTGGGTTAGCAGGTCTGCGCTGGCAGCAAGAGGGGGATTATCTTCCTGGTGAGCATCCCTGCTTGTCCCAGCCAAGGGATCAGGAAGAAACCCTGAAGAGTGGAATGTTCCACTGGGACCTCGGGAGTGCCAACAGGGGTGGCACGGGGCGCTGAGGGCTGGCTCAGCCCCTGGCCCGGGCACTGACCTCAGGGACCCATAAATAGAGTGTGAATCATCATGGCGTTATCGTGAGTGTCCAGGGTTCAGGCAGCACCCCCTCGAAGGAGCCCGGGACACTCGGGAAAGGGTTTTCCGCGGCTGTTGGGGGGCAGCCCTGTGAGCACAGCGGGGCCAGGAGGCGGAACTCGGGGGCCAAGGTCACGGGCTCAGGGTCTGGTCTGATGGGAGTCGGACAGAACCATTGAACACCGTTCGCTTTGTCCTCTCGTGTCACTCACACGCGCGCGCACAGGACACCTGGCTTCATGCCTGTCCCCGGACGTGCCCCCTCTCACCCGGCGCCCGGCTGCGGGGACCAGGACAGCTCGACCCACGGCCGGCGCCCGAGGGCACGAACACGGCACGTGGGGGACAGACCCGTGGGGGACACGGACACACGGGGGGACACGGCACGCCGGCTGACCTTCCTCTGCTGCTTCTCCCAGGCGGGGTCCAGCAGCAGGTCGCGGTCCCACTCCTCCTCCTGGATCATGTACTCGTCCTCATCGTACACGTAGTTGTACTGCACGCCGGGCTCGATCTGGTTCATGGCGCTGGGTGTCGGGGGCTGCGGGCGGACTTGGACTGACTAACAGGCGGCGGCGGAGGCGCTGAGACGCGGTGGGCGCGGGCGGTGGCGCGGAGGCTCGAGGAGGAGGCGGGCGGGCGGGCGCTGGGTCGGGGCGAAGCACCTGCTCCGCGGCCAGCGGCTCAGCACCGCTTAATACCCGCGCCCCGTCACGTGGCTGCTAGCCCCGCCCACTCCCCGCCCACGCCCCTCCCACCCTAGCCTTAGCCCCGCCCACTCCCTGTCTACCCATTCGCGCCCTCGCCCCGCCCACTCCCTGTCTACGCCCCGCCCACCCTAGCCCTCGCCCCGCCCGCTCCCTGTCTACCCATCCGCGCCCTCGCCCCGCCCACTCCCTGTCTACGCTCCTCCCACCCTAGCCTTCGCCCTGCCCACTCCCTGTCTACCCATCCGCGCCCTCGCCCCGCCCACTCCCTGTCTACCTCCCGCCCATCCACGCCCACACGCCGCTCATCCGCGCCCACGGCCGGCATCGCAGCAGGAGCTGGGCGGCGGTGCGAGGTGCAGGGACTCCTGACGGCTCGGGGACCCCGCTCCCACCGCGCCCATCTGTCCCTCTGGCTGCTGCGGCTGGACCCGCGGGCAACTGGGTGAGCACCCTGATGGGTGGGTGTACACAGGCCAGGAGGATCCCCCCAGCCTGGGTCCCTGACCACCCCGACGTTTTCCATACATCGTGCGCATATTCACGTTTTCCGTATAGCTGAACACATTCACTAGCTAGCTCTCACACACGTCACACATACACCCCTAAAATGTAACGTTTGAGATCCACAGGATTCTCTCCTCTCCCCCTCCTCTGCGTCCTCACCTGGGGAAATCGAGGCAAGGGACTTGGACCCACCATCTTAAAATGTCAGGAACCCAAACCATGGCGGGAAGGGTCAGTCCTCGCCTGCCCCTCATCCATTTAAAAGAACTGACGATGGAGGACCGGCAGCCAGCTTCCTGTTACATGTCCACCTCGCCCTGATGTGTCCACTCAAGTCTTTTCATCCCGATAGCGTTGGCTAGCTCTTCCCTGCAGGAACCACGGAAAGGTCACTTGGGACAAACAATTTGAAAATTTTCATCACATTTATGACGAGCCTGCTGTAACCTAAACACTGCGTTAGGCACTGGAGATATAGAGATGAGCTCATAGGCAGGGCTCTTACTACCTGAAGCTTGTGTTCTGATTGAATGAAAGTTGCTCACAGATGCTACACAACTGTGGTTCCGGGTTACTAATTTGTTGATGATGTGTTTCAAGCTGAGAGTATGCCTGGATTTATCATTATTGTTCCTTAGAATTTTTACATCCCTTCGTTTTATTTCTGCAAAAAGTGGCAAATTAGCAAATACATCGCATTAACAGTTAATAAAGCATTTGCGCTGGAATGGGGAAATCCACAGGGCAGGATTTTGTCCTGTTCACAGCTAGAATTGCCAGCGATTAAAACTGTGCCAATTTCGCTCTGGGTGCTCAAATTTTTGTTGAAGGAATAAGTATCCCTGGAAACAGCGGTTGGCTAATATGCTTGGGATTTAAAGTTTATATTTTGGGTTTGAAATCATACTCTCTGAACAAGTTTATCAGTAAAATCTGACTATGAGAAATTTGATCAACAATGACAAGATCTGCTCGTCTTAGACATCAAATTTAACTGCAGAAACTTCAAGTTTCAGATGAGATTTTAAAAAAAGGCACCGATGTGCCTTCCTATGTGGGGGGAAATAAATGAAAGAAAGACTTTCAAGACTTGAAGAGCTTATATAACCCATCCAAGCTCACACAGCTCAAATACAAAGTGGGTCATTACAAAACCCATGTATTCAACAGGTCGGTCTTTTTACTTTCTTAATTTTTTTTTTCTGGACACACTTCTGCATGTTTCTGTATACTCTTTCTAAAATGTCATTCCAATGCGATCTTTTTGGAAAAGATTTGTCAAGACCTGTAAATTGACCCTTCGACCCAGAAAATCCGTTTTTATGAATCTACCCAACAGATATGGACAAGTGTTGGGTGTGGAAGAGGCTGACGAAGGGAGTGATGGAACATCTCTAAAGTTGTATGTCGTGATTTAGCCATGAAAAGCGAGTTGCAGAAGTGACTTCTCTTGTGGAAGAAAGTTACATATGTCTCTAAAATGTTTGTATTTAGAAGAGAACTCTCCAACGTGTTCATAACCGTGAGCTGTGGGGAGTGGAGGGTGGAAAGACGGGGAACTTCAACTATTTATTCCATGTGGGTTTGTGCTATATGTTTTTCCCAGTCAGTACCTGTTATGTTTATGACAAATGAGCGCCTCTATGGCTGCAGGGGTGTTCTACGCAGAGAACAATAGATCATCAAGAAATAAAATCTTATCTGTTAATCCAGTTTAACTTTGCATTCAACGTTTTGTCCGCCTACAGTTGGCTCCCATTGAACTTGCTGTCGGTCAGAAGGTCGATGAACACATGAACCAGACAGCAGGAAGTATCAAGAAGAGATAAAATTCAATCCCATTGTTGTTATTTATTGCGAAGAACGAACTTAAAACAACATGAAATCCTTGACGTCTTCAACACTCATTCTCCTCTGCCCACTGTTCTCTCTCCAATTGAGGATGTTGATGGGGGGCTTCAGAATCCCTTAAGAAAGTGACAAAGGACAGGTCGGGGGTCTGCCTATTCAACAGCTTGAAGGTATTTCAACTTGTTTGTTATAAATGTACATTTGTAAATGTCAGACTTTCTTCAACCCTGCAGACAATTAGTGTTGACAGATTCCTGTGAATGCTTTCAGAATTTCTGTATGCACAGTCACACATAATAAGTCCTATTTTTAAAAAACTTAGAAGTAAACTATCTGAACTAGTGTGCAACTTCCGCTTTGAATGTAACATGATTTCCCTGCAAAAGTGATATCTTTTGTGGAAGAAAATGACATATGTCTTTCAAATGTTTGTATTTAGAAGAAAACACTCCGAAGAGTTCATAACAGCGAACCACGGGGAATGGAGGGGTGGAAAGAGCATGGGTCCGTGGGCTGAAGGGTCCTGGGTTCGTTTCCCGTCAAGGACACGAGCCTCCGGTGCAGGCTTGATCCTCGGCCCTGGTCAGGGCACATGTGGGAGGCAACCAATCAATGTGTCTCTCTCACATCGAAGTTTCTCTCTCTCTGTCCCTCCCCCTCCCCCCCCCCCATCCCATTCTCTCTAAAAAGCAAAGGAAAAATATCCTCGGATGAGGATTAACAACAACAAAAAGTGGTCGTCAGTAAGATTGGTGAACTTGAAGACTTAGCAAGAGACATCACTGAAATGTGTAACAGCAAGAAAAAAGAATTTAAAGAACAAAACAAAAGCAGAATATCAGTGAGTGGGGGGACATCCAGCAACGTAATATGCAAGTGACTAATCCCTCAAGAAGAAGGCTGAGGGAGGGAACAGAAAAAAAAACATTTGAAGAAATAATGGCTGAACATGTCCTGAACTTGACAAAAACTATAAACTCATCGATCCAAGATAATCAGTGAACCTGAAGCACAAGCAACATGAAGAAAGCCCTATCCAATTTGCTTAAAATCAATGATAAAGAGAAAATCTTAACAGTAGCCAGGGGAAAAAAGACATGTTTACCCGGGAGGTGTGGGGTGGGCGTGGGGGGTTGGTAAGGTTATAAGCAGGTGAGGGTTCCAGCAGAGTCCGGAAGCACTGTGAGGTGAAGACAGCAGGTGACCATCTTCAAGTATTAAAAGAACACTGTAAACTCAGAATTCTACACGCAGTGAAGATATAGTACAGAACGAAGGCAGGTACTTTTTCAGGCTCATAAAACCTGGAGGAGTTCATCACCAGCAAGAAAGGGTAAAAGAAATCCTTCAAGCGGAAGGAACACGACAGCAGGTGGGACGTAGCCATTCTAACAGGTAAGCAGCGGTGTCTCGCTGCTGTTTTAATTTTCAGTTCCCTGATGACACGGACGTAGAGCATCTTTCAGACGCTTATTTGCATCTCTCTATTTTCTTTTTCTAAATGTATTCTTATTGATTTCAGAGAGGAAGGGAGAGGGAGAGAGAGAGAGAGAGAGAGAGAGAGAGAGAGAGAGAGAGAGAAACATCAATGATGAGAGAGAATCATTGATTGGCAGCCTCCTGCAGCCCCCCTGCCCCCCACTGGGGATTGAGCCCACAACCTGGGCATGTGCTCCAACCGTGACCTTCTGGTTCATAGGTGGACACTCAACCACTGAGCCACACCAGCGGGGCTGTAATGATCTTTTTAGAACATTTGTACCGCTTGGACCAGCGGTTCTCAACCTGTGGGTCGCGACCCCTTTGGCGGTCGAAAGACCCTTTCACAGGGGTCGCCTAAGACCATCCCGCATACCACATATTTACATTAAAATTCATAACAATAGCAACATTACAGTGATGAAGTAGCAACGAAAATAATTTGATGGTTGGGTCACAACATGAGGAACTGTATTTAAAGGGCCAGAACGTTGAGAACCACTGGCTTAGACTCATGCAGTAACTTCTTTAATCACGAGCATATTTTGCAATTAGCAAATTAGCAACGATTCCTCTTTTACAAATGAGGATGAATCGAGACCCTAAAAGAAACTCAATATGCAGCTACCAATATTAGTTACCAGGGGACACTGCGCAGGTGAAGAGCCGTGAGGATTCTGAAAGGGTCCCCAACATGGACATTCAAAGAAAGCGGGGTGTCCTAAAGGGGCTGGAACGAGGGCCGCGCTCGCCATGAAGACGCGCTCGCCCTTGGCAGCCCAACACGCGTGGCGACAGGTGGAGCGACTACAAATAGCCTTGGCCTCCGAGTGGAAAAAATGAGAAGCTGGGCCAAGGCTTTCAAAGTGACTTAGTGACAGGAATGCCAGGGGCAGACCCGAGGATACAGGCGGGTAGTCACAGGCTCACGGAGGACCTGGGAGTGCGCAGGCCTCCCGTTCTCACGCCGGCCGCGCAGACGGGGACAGTGAACCCCAAGTCGAAGGCCGAGCTGGGACCCAGCTTCACCTCTGAGTCCAGCTTCTCATCAAATGCTCCCTCAGTCCCTGTCAATACACCAAACTGAGCCAATTTTTTTCTTTTCTTTTTTTAAAAATATATTTGGTTGTTTTTTGTTTTTTTACAGAGAGGAAGGGAGAAGGATAGAATGTTAGAAACATCGATGAGAGAGAAACATCGATCAGCTGCCTCCTGCTCACCCCCCACTGGGGATGTGCCCGCAACCAAGGTACATGCCCTTGACCGGAATCGAACCTGGGACCCATCAGTCCGCAGGCCGAAGCTCTATCCACTGAGCCAAACCGGTTAGGGCGAGCCACTTTTTTTCTTACTCCTCACCCGAGGATACGTTTCCATTGATTTTTAGAGAGAGTGGAAGGGAGAGGGAGAGAGAGAGAGAGAGAGAGAGAGAGAGAGACAGACATTGATTGGTTGCCTCCTGCACATGTCCCAATCGGGGCTAGGGATTGAGCCTGCAACTCAGGTATGTGCCCTTGACCAGAATTGGGGCTATAAAGAGCCTTCAGTCCTCAGGTCAATGCTCTAGCCACTGAGCCAAACCAGCCAGGGCTAAACTGAGCCACTGTGAACTGAATGTTTCCCGGGGCAGTCAGGCTGTGTGGCCCCTGCTGAACTTTGACCCTGGTGGAGAGTGGAGGCAGCGGAGTGCACCTGTCGGCTGGGTTGTTACCTGGAGGCTGAGGAGAGGGCCACTGGGCGGGGGGGGGGGGGGGGGGGGGGGGAGAATTGAGGAGCTCTGGGCTTTCATCCCAGCTCCACCTGTCTACTCACTGAACACGTCTGGCATTTTGATTTCTTCATCTTTAAAATTGGGATATGAGCTGGCTTTACTGGGAAGGTGACTGTGAGTAATTAACTGAGGAAATAGGCCATTTGCTGCCCCATAAATTGCTCTGTGGATGAGTAGATCATCCTAGGAGAAGGTTAGGCCACATGACCCCAAGATCGCTTCCATTCTGAAATCCGTCCATTAGTCACTGCAACCCGTGAGCATGAGAAAGACCCCCCGCCCCGAGGGCTTGTTAAAATGCAGATGGGCCCTAGCCGGTTTGGCTCAGTGGATAGAGCATTGGCCTATGGACTGAAGGGTCCCAGGTTCGATTCTGGCCAAGGGCACATGCCCGGGTTGCCGGCTCAATCCCCAGTAGGGGGCATGCAGGAGGCAACCAATCAATGATTCTCTCTCATCATTAATGTTTCTATCTTTCCCTCTCCCTTCCTCTCGGAAATCAATAAAGACATATATATATTCAGATGGGGCCCGAGACTGGGCATCTAATCAGTTCCCAGATGGTCTAGCTCAGTGATGGCGAACCTTTTGAGCTCGGCGTGTCAGCATTTTGAAAAACCTTAACTCTGGTGCCGTGTCACATATAGAAATTTTTTGATATTTGCAACCATAGTAAAACAACGATTTATATTTTTGATATTTATTTTATATATTTAAATGCCATTTAACAAAGAAAAATCAACCAAAAAAATGAGTTCGCATGTCACCTCTGACACGCGTGTCATAGGTTCGCCATCACTGGCTCTAGCTGCTGCTCTGGGGCGGGGGATGGGGGGCAAACTCACCCCTGAGAACCAAGCTGTGGCAGCTGTGAAAACGGTGCGTTACACCCCATAAATCACGGAGCCAGTCCTGGTCCTCGTGTAGGCTTTACAGATAAACTGTAGGTAATGAACACGTGTCATTTGGGAAAGTCTTAAGAAGTACTAAGAACCTTTAAGCTGCTTCCACACCCAAAGAAACAGGCTTATTTAGAAATTGCTCTTTTAGTTCGTTACAGGCATTTTCTCAGCCTGCTCATCCACCCAGCAGAGGCTGGTGTGCACACGTGGGCAAGCCCTCCGCCACGATGGGGTGGCGTGGGATCCAGTCTCACCCGCCCCCTTTTGCTCACTTCCTCCTCTCCCATCTCAAGGCTCTAGCTGCAGTGAGTCAGTAAATATACTTTTACTGATTTCAGAGGGGAAGGGAGAGGGGGAGAGAGATAGAAACATCAATGAGAGAGAATCACTGATCGGCTGCCTCCTGCTCGCCCCACACTGGGGATCGATCCCGTAACCCAGGCATGTGCCCTGACCGGGAATGGAACTGTGACCTCCTGGTTCATAGGTGGACACTCGACCACTGAGCCACGCCAGCCAGGCTGGATGTCTGCATTTCAAAGATGAATGCCTCCATGGAGAAAGCAGTCTGACTGCATAACTATACGTATTTTTGAGGGCAGAGAACTTCACCCTTTGAATCATAGCCTTCCAGGCCCCTCTGCCCAGCCTCTCTCTCAGACTGAGCTGCTCCATGGTCTTGGTTCCGAAAGAAGGGATATTTTAGGGGCCCAACCTGAAGGCGTGGCTGCGTGAGACCAGCCACATGGGCGAGCTGGCTGGGAGCGGAGTCAAGGCCGGGGAGGCAAAATGAAGACATCCACTTCTTTTTTTAGGATGGGATTTCCTACACTGGCATACCTCTTGTTTTCCTTTCTGTCACAGCTAATAAAAGCACTCGGGTTTTATATAGTCCCACTAGTGACCCGGTGCACGGATTCGTGCACATCGAAAGGAAATTAATTAGAAGGTGCCGGCAGGATGGGACTGGGCGAGAGACGGGCCAGATATACCCTGGAGTCAACCTCCTGCTGTCCCTCCCCGGCCAGCCGTACCTGGGGTGGCCCCATGGCTCGAAGGACGTCTGCGGAGTGAGCGGGGTCCCTCCGGCAGGTGGGGTCCCTCAGCTGGGCCTGCAGGGCCTAAGGCCACTGGAAGAATGTTGATCCATCCCCCACCATCTCGGTGCCAACTGGCTCCTGCCCTGTCTCTCTCAGCTGAGCCAAGAGGAGAAGAGCAATATTTTGCAGACAGCTTTTCAGGCGATGATTATCTCATCCGAACACGCTGCTGGACTTGAAACGAAAATTATAATTCTACATTTCCATGTGAAAGAGCCGCTAATGACTAGTTGTTCTGTTTTCAGAAACAAACATCAAAAATCTGGCTGTAACATGGAAGAAGGGAAGGAGGAGAAGACAGATAAAATACACTGGCCAAGGGCACATGTTGGGTTGCGGGCTCAATCCCCAGTAGCGTGGCTCAGTGGTTGAGCATCCGCCAATGAACCAGGAGGTCAGGGTTCAATTCCCAGTCAGGGCACATACCCATATTGCGGGCTTGATCCCCAGTAGGGGGTGTGCAGGAGGCAGCAATCAATGATTCTCTCTCATCACTGATGTTTCTCTCTCTCTCTCTTTCTCGTCCTTCCTCTCTGAAATCGATAAAAATATATATATGAAAATAGAATAAAATACAGCAAGGGCTCTTTTCCACCACCATCACCATCCACAGTCATTTATTTTTCAGGAGACCAGAAAACGCATTCTCCCAACTGGGATACGTCTGAAAGTGAAAGGTGGCTGTTCATGGTCATGTGGGGACAATATCCTAGGAGTTGAGCTCTCGTTACATACACAGACTATATGTAACATGTTACATGTTGGGGCTATAAAGAGGCAAAACATGTAATTTCTCCCCCAAAAGCTTACATTTTAGGTGAGGAGGGAAGATATTTACAAGAAAGAAACACACCACCAGGCAGCTAAATCAGGTGTATTGACACTAAGGAGGTAATTTTTTCTTTTAATATATTTTTATTGATTTCAGAGAGGAAGGGAGAGAGAGAGAGAGAGAGAGAGAGAGAGAGAGAGAGAGAGAGAAACAAGCATGATGAGAGAGAATCATGGATCGGCTGCCTCCTGCATGCCCCACACTGGGGATGGAGCCCACAACCTGGGCATGTGCCCTGACAGGGAATCGAATGGTGACCTCCTGGTTCATAGGTCGATGCTCAACCACTGAGCCATGCTCATGATGCAATTCTTCCTGGCTAACCAGCCAGAAAATAGCAGCAGCAAACCATAGGCTCCCTGTGGGTTTCCTTTTATACATTTGCATTTTCAGGGTCATGTGGGTCGTTAACCAATGGCATCTGAGCTTCCCCTCTGCCCGGAATCTCTGCCAGAGGGAGCCTCCCTCCCCAGCTCTCGCAGAGAAGGGCCGGGCCTGAGACCCGCAGGGGCAGGAGGCACCCACTTGCACCATCAGCTCCAGGCTGCATGGCCATTTGTCTACCCACGTCCCTGATTATGGAAGACATGGTGATGACATCCACACTCACCCTCTAAAGACTCTCCGTCAACTGTTGTCAACATTTAATTATACTCACCTCGTTCTCATTCTCCAATCCAGCCTCTTCAGCGGCTCCCTCAGCGCGTGGGAAAGTTCCCCGGGCAACCCCGGGAGGGGCCGGGACTCAGGACACCTCCCTCCATCCTCTTCCTTAAGGGCCGCCCAGCTTCAGGCTGAAGGGTGAGGACAGTGATCGGCAAACTCATTCGTCAACAGAGCCAAATATCAACAGCACAACGATTGAAATTTCTTTTGAGAGCCAAATTTTTTTAAACTTAAACTATATAGGTAGGTACACTGTTATTAAGTTAATGAGGGTCCTCCTAAGCTGGCCTTTGCTAAAAACGTCGTCAATCTGATGGAGGTACGTTCGCTGAGGTCGACCCCTTCCAACTCTCCCATCCACACTCGTCTTGTAGACTTGTTTCGTCCATCTCCTTTCTGAAAACCGACTTCTGCGCATGGGCCACGAAGTTTCAATCGCACTGTCCGTGCGCGCCCGCACGTGGTATTTTGTGGAAGAGCCACACTCAAGGGGCCAAAGAGCCGCATGTGGCTCGCGAGCCGCGGTTTGCCGACCTCTGGGTTAGGAGCATGGTGGGCACGTTGCAGGCAAGGCTGGACGGCTCTCCCTCAGCCTCCCAGGTCTGCGCCAGTTTTCCCAGGAGGCGTCGGGGTTCACAAGTGGGGCACAGAGTCACCCGGAAGGTCTCAAACTCTACCTGCTGGTCCCTTCCCCCAATGCCCTGGGGACAGAGTTCTCCCGGCCCCACCCTGGCTGCAAATCACAGGTCTAATTTGTTAGGAAAGCGCTTTATTAAGTTTAAATTTAGCAGGCGAGGCTGTGGCTAGCCCTATCTCTGTTTCTGAGAAACAGCTGTTTACTATTCTAACCCGGCAGAGGCCTGGCAGCCACAGCTGCTCTGCCAGACACCCCTGCCCTGAGCCCACAGCTGCCCGGGTTGGTGCTCAAGTTAGAAGGGGCACACGACCCAGGACTCTGCAGGACCAACGAGGGCAGTCGGGACCTATTTTTGATGATCCCGGGGGATTATTTAAAGGAAATTCCGTGAAGTCCATGTAGCTCTTTAAAAGTATTTGGTTCCGCCCGGCTAGTGTGGTTCAGTGGTTGAGCGTCGACCTGTGAACCAGGAGGTCACGGTTGGATTCTGGTCAGGGCACATGCCAGGGTTTCAGGCTCCATCTCCAGTAGGGGGCGTGCAGGAGGCAGCCCATCGATGATTCTCTCTCATCATTGATGTTTCTCTCTCTCTCTCGCCCTCTCCCTTCCTCTCTGAAATCAATAAAAATATAAAGCATTTGGTTCCACTGCCTGCTTTCCTTGTCCCCGGTTCTATCCCTGCATTTCCCGCTGTACGTTTATGCGTCCGGAACTGAAGTGCAATGAAACGAAAGCCATTGTGCCAGGGAGATGTCCCCGGCTGGGCGTTCCAGGTGAGCTGCCGGCTGGGTGGTTGGCAGAGTCCCTGCTCATCAGAGAGATCCCTTATTCTGTCATTTCCTCCAGGGGAAATGGGACGTGGCTCACAGCTCCCCGGGTACTGTGGCCAGATTGTTCCCCGAGCTCCCAGAAACTGTCTTGCCTACATCTTATTCTTTTTTAAAAAATATATATTTTATTGATTTTTTACGGAGAGGAAGGGAGAGGGATAGAGAGTTAGAAACATTGATAAGAGAGAAACATCGACCAGCTGCCTCCTGCACACCCCCTACTGGGATGTGCCCGCAACCAAGGTACATGCCCTTGGTTGTACCTGGGACCTTTCAGTCCGCAGGCCGATGCTCTATCCACTGAGCCAAACCAGTTAGGGCCACACGTTCTTGAAACACGTGCTGCAGGCAAAGCCCTCTATTAGACCCCCGCCTCTAAGTCACATGCATGGGATGTGACGCTCGGTGTTGGAGTGGGGGCGCTGGACAGTGGGCAAAGGGTCACTGAATCTCCACAGGGACATTGTAGACAAGCTGGCCGTGTGACCCATGGCTAAAATGAGCCTCGGGGGCCAGAGAGGACGGAAAGTGATGAGGAGAGGTGCCCGAGCGGGAGATAGCATAACCTCAGATGACACCCGTAGCCTGTACTATATACGCTGAATGGATGGGGGCCTGAGTGCTCACAACAATGGAGCAGAGAGAGCCCACGTGCCAGAAGGTTTTCCTTTCTCTTTCATTCTTTTTTTTTTTTAATTTATGTCTTTTTATTGATTTCAGAGAGGAAGGGAGAGGGAGAGAGATGGGAACAACAATGATGAGAAAGAACCATTGATCTGCCGCCTCCTGCATGCCCCACAATAGGGATCAAGCCCGCAACCTGGGCATGTGCCCTGACCGGGAATCAATCTATTGACTTATGCCAGCTGGGTCTCTTATATGTTATTTTTAAAGTCTATCTTTGAATTACCTTCAGATATTTCCCTTCATATATTAATGATTGATACAATTTACTAATGATTAATATAGTCAATACATTAATATAGCCAATGATTATATGGGCATTCCTAGAATCTGAAAATTCTAGCCCTGCCCTTTGAATTCTTTTAATTACTAAAATTAAACTTAAAAAATACACATGTGGGAAAAGCTAATGTCGCTGTAGATACTCAGGCAAACAAAAATCTCATGTATTTGATTTGATTTGGTGGAGAGCAGGGTGGCAGTGCATTGTGAATTCCAAAACGCAGCTAAAAATAACAACTACGGTTGAGTAAGACTGCCGGAGATGTTCTAAGAACAGATGAAGAAACCCGATAGCAAATTCCTCTGCAGTTTGCAAATAGACTTGCGAGCTTGGTTGGAAAGTCTGGGTCTTCTGCTCAAGAGTGGAATAACATCTAAATTCATCCCAATCCCGCCTCCGTGGATTAGTGGTGGGGGAAGTGGTCAGAATTGGTCCTATGAGTAGAGTAACTCTGAATATTGCAAGATGATTGTAATAACATATAAAGAAAAAAACCTTGGAGAATATATTGCTGCTCAGGAGGCTCAGAAATGTATTGGCCTTCATGAAAGCAGTAAACCATACTTCCTTAAGAAATATGGGTTATGGCCCTAACCAGTTTGGCTCAGTGGATAGAGCGTCAGCCTGCGGACTGAAGGGTCCCAGGTTCGATTCCCGACAAGGGCATGTGCTTGGTTGCGGGCACATCCCCAGTAGGGGGTGTGTAGGAGGCAGCTGATCGATGTTTCTCTCTATCCCTCCCCCTTCCTCTCTGTAAAAAAATCAATAAAATATATATTTTTTTTAAAAAAGAAAGAAATATGGGCTATGACTGGGTCTGCAGGAAGCTGGGCATCCAGGGAAAGGTCTCTCAAGGAGGTGCTTTTAGTAGGAAAAGTACCCAAATGGGGTTAGGACTCTGGTCCTATCTTAAAAAAATTTTTTTTTTAATTTAGTTCAGAGAGGAAGGGAGATAGAAACGTCAATGATGAGAAAGAATCATGGATCGGCTGCCTCCTGCACGCCCCCCACTGAGGATGGAGCCTGCAACCCTGGCATGTGCCCCTGACGGGGAATCAACTATGAGCTCCCATAGGTCGACGCTCAACCACTGAGCCACACTGGCAGGGCTAACGGGGTACATTTAAAAGAAAGCTCAGAAGTGGCCTCCAACGAGCTGGGAGGCTGGACCGGGCGGCGGCACAGGTACCTGCAATGCATGGTTCTGCTCCTGCATTTGCTTCGACTGCCTGACGCGAGCTACTGGGCGGCCCGCTCCCACAGGGGCACGCGGGGGCCGGAACCTTCCGACGCCACCCGGGAGCAGAGGCCCAGCCCCTGGGGAGGGTGGCACCGGGAGTCGGAAGTTCGGTCGACGAAGGCGGGGCTTCGTTGCCAGGAGGCGGAGCCGTCGTTTGCGTTTCCAGGAAGCTTGTCCCTCTTCTCTCGCCGTAGCGCCCGGAACCGGAAGCCGCCCCGAGGCGTGCGCTGGGTTTCCGGTCGCGAGCTGCCCTGGGCTCCATGTGGGAATTGCTGTGAGGGGTTTGCGATCCGAGTGTTGCACAAATCGAGCTCCCGGTGAGTGGGGGTTGGGGGCGGGGGTGGGTCCTGCAGGGCACGGCGTCCGCGGGTGTGGAAGCCCGGGAGCCGGACTGAGGGGCCCTGGAGCTCCCGGGGGCCGGGCAGCTGCCGGTGGGGGAGGCGTTTGCTGCTCGCAGGCTGGCGGAGGAGACAGCTTGGCTGACGGCGGGCGCGTTTCCTCGCCCGTGTCTCAGGAACCCGCCCGCGGGAGAGATGACGTCCTTAGCCCAGCAGCTGCAGCGCCTCGCCCTCCCGCAGAGCGACCCCAGCCTCCTGTCCAGGGATGAAGTTGCCTCTTTGTTGTTTGACCCCAAGGAAGCGGCCACCATCGACCGGGACACCGCCTTTGCCATCGGTGAGCTCCTGCCCCTTGGAACGCCACGGGGAGCGTTGGCTTTCTGGGTGTGGCTGTGTTTCCTTCTTTTCTCTCCTGACCTGCCCTCCCCCGCAGCGGATCCTAACTTGTTGGCCTCAGGTTGTTAGGGAAGGAGAATGACAGCCGTGTGCCAGGCGCCCGAGACGCATCTACGTGCACAGATGCAACCACAGGGCCAGGGAGGTCGTCTAATGCACAGAGAGGAGAGACAGCCACAAGGGGCCGAGTTATTATCCTTCCTGTAGAATAAAACCCTAATATGCAAATCGACCCAACCGGAGGACAGGTCGTTATGACACACTGACTGTCAGGGGGCAGTCGCTCAGTGCAGGAGCGTGTGCTCCCGCCCCCCCCCCCCCAAGTAGGCAATCTGGAGGGAGGTGGGGATGGGGGCTAGCAGGCTGCACCAGGTCACCAAGCAAGGCGGGTGGTGGGTGGGTAGGGGATGATCGCCCGGCTTGCGGGTCACCCCACAGATGGCCCTGATTGCCGGCCAGGCCGAGGGACCCTACCCTCGATGTTGGGAACAGCCTCTTGGATATAAAAATGAAAAACTGGCAAGGCTACTCGAACCCTGAAAAGACAGGATGGTGCCGCAATGACATGCATGGACTCTGGCTTGCACATTTTGTGGTCAGCCCTGACTCTGACGCTTATAACTGTGTGACAAAGCCAGTTACTTAACTTCTCTCTGCTTCAATTTTTCCACCCATAAGGTGGGGGAAATGGTACTACTGCCTCCGAAGGATCATGTTATGCACTACTTTTTATAATCAGGGCAAAAAAATGTAGCTGCCCGTACAGCAGCAAGATGCCGTTCACCTGTATGAAAAGTATGGTCACTGGTGCATGCAGCGTGCCGGATTGTGAGAGAGATGTCCGGCGGCCGGTTTAGGCCCGACATCCCCCAAGGGGGCCCCCGATTGCAAGAGGGAACAGGCCAGGCTGAGCCCCCCCCCCACACACACACACACACATATACACACACGAATTTCGTGCACCGGGCCTCTAGTAGCAGATATTAAACACACACATACACACACACAACACAGCCCCTGTAGGAAGTCCTTCTTGTTCTCCTAGTTGGTGCAATATTATTCATTCTCTAGTTGAAAATGAGGGATCTGTGTTTGGGACCATGTTACAGGTTGTGCACGCAAAAAGGATTCAGAGTTCTTTGAGGGGTGAGTAAAACTGCGAATGAGGGGTGAGATGCGCCTCCTTGCAAAGGGTCATTAAAGGAACCGCCCTTTTCCCAGGGTGCACCGGCCTGGAGGAGCTGCTTGGCATCGATCCCGCCTTCGAGCAGTTCGAAGCCCCCTTGTTCAGCCAGCTCGCCAAGACCTTGGCGCGCAGCGTGCAGACCAAAGCCGTGAACAAGCAGCTGGATGAGAACATTTCGTTGTTCCTCACTCACTTGTCCCCCTACTTCCTGCTGAAGCCAGCACACAAGTGTCTGGAGTGGCTGATTCACAGGTAGGAAGCGGAATTACAGAAATAATCAGGGGCTGACGACTTTGATCTTTAAAAAAAAAAAAAAATAAGTAATGACAGCATGTACCCACTGAAAGCTGAAAAATTAGGTAAGCGAGGGCTTAACGTGATGCCTGGAGATGTGGTGAGATGAGCATGAGGAGGGTGAGACGAGCCGGTCCGTCTGCCGTTAAACTCGTTTTTGTTGACAGTGACACACGGCACAGGACTGCTGCAGGTCTTGAGGTCGCACCTCATCCGTTCTGAGGTGCTTTGCATTAGCAGTTGTTACTGCGTGTTGGGCAGAGGGGACCACTGAACTTCTTTCTTGCTAAAGTAACAAAGTCAGTGGTTTGGGGAAAAGGGAAATAGCAATCCTCTGAAACACCAGAACTAGGAAAACCGTAATTTAACGTGTATCGAACATTTATACGCCAGGCCCCATGGTGAGTGAGCACTTGGCGTGCATTATCTCAGGACTCACGACATTCCTATGGGGAGACACTTGTCCCCATTTTATAAATGGGAAGACAGGCATAGATCGGTTACTAATGTTGCCTCAGTCGCACATCTAGTGAGTTGGATACCAGTTTGTTTCCAAGGTCTGATACTTCATCCTCTCTGGGAGTTGTCTCAGTAAGTTTACCCAGCTTTATTTTCTCACTTCCTAGCATCTCCTCACAGCTTACACATCTTTGTTTATTCCCCCTTATATACGTTTTAAGAAAAGAAATACTTCTGTTTCATTCATTGGAGACTTGGTGATAAAGTGACTTCCCTTTCGGAAGCAAGTGAGTCATGGAGGAAACAAAATATTTTCCGGGTCTTCTAATTAGCAGAACATTAAACTCCTCAGACAAAAAAAAGAATCAAGTCTGTAATATTTTCCTGGGCCTTCTAGCATTCAGTTTCCCCCAAATAGATCAATTATTGTAAGGAGCACTTTTGCATTTGAGTCTACATTTACTTATTCATGTTACACTGAGTTCGATACAAAGATGAGTAGGCTGCGCTTGGTTACTGTTTTGGAGTAAATGCTACAGTGAAGGTGTAGGCGGTGTTTGGGGCTTGGAGAACCCCCTGAGTTAGTCGAGGAAGGCTTAGTGGGGAGAGTAGTGCCTTGGCCAGCACAGAACCACATAGAAAACTAACTAAGAAAAGGCACATGGTCTGTGACTCTGAAAGACACCGGTGGGGTGCAGGCACGTTAAGAGGGGTCACTGCTGGGGGAATTAGGAAAAGCTTGGGTTTGAAGGCTGGACAGACTTAATGTATGTGACAGAATCAACGAGTCTGTCTTTCGTTACTAGGTTAGAGGGACCAGTACAAAGTTTTGTGAAGTGCATGGACCAGTTCTGTAGGGTTTAATTTGATGATTCTGTTTCTGATGAGCATTTTGGCTTTAGAATTACGATAATGAGGGAACGGAGGGGGCTGTGGAAGCTGAACCCTGGAGCGCGGCTGCCTGGTGGCCGGCTGCTTCTCCGTTGGTTTGACTGCAGTGGTCCCGCGGTTATGTTAATGTTATCATAGGTTAAAACAAAGTTGAGAGAAAGTGAGTGGGATACAGGTTTTGGTATTGATATTTCATATTTTACCCCATAGGAATTGGCAGAACTGTGTTGAGTACTTCAGTGCAAAATAGAGGGCTATGGTTAATGCTCTGTATCCTATAATTATGGGATTGTTTTGACTAGTATTCATTCTGAGTATTTTTAGCTCATTGATAATACAATTTGGACGTGTCAGGAAATACGTGCTTGTAAGTTTTGTGTCAATTTGAATTGTTTGCTTTTCCCCCCAGGTTCCACATCCACCTGTATAATCAAGATAGCCTCATAGCTTGTGTTCTCCCGTACCATGAGACAAGAATATTTGTGCGGGTTATACAGCTCCTAAAAATTAATAATCCAAAGCACAAATGGTTCTGGTTGTTGCCAGTTAAGGTATGATTGTTGAATGACATGTACCTGTGATCAGTACAAATCTTGATTAAGATGTAGTTTGGAAAAAATAAAGTCATTGGTGCTTCTGAGGGTATTACCTCCATCACTTTTATTTCCTAACCTCCTGTTTAAATAGCAGCTGGGTTTTATTTATACCTGATACAGGCTGTGCAATTTACATAGAGGGGGGGCAGAAGTAGGTTTACAGTTGTGAGTCCAGGAAACAGAGCTTATTTCTGTGCTATTTATTAATTATTGTATGTTCCATATGAAGCCCCGGTTGGTGTGGCTCAGTTGATTTGAGTGTCATCCTGTGCACCAAACGGTCATGGGTTCAATTCCTGGTCCGGGCACACACCCAGGTTGCTGGTTTGATTCCCCAGTCAGTACTCCCTGTGGGAGGCAACCAATCCATGTTTCTCTCTCCCTCTTCCTTCCTATAAAAACAGCCCGGTGAGGATTAAAAGTAACGATCAGTTAGTGGCTGTTCTTTCTGTCTCTTCCAGCAATCTGGAGTGCCCTTAGCTAAAGGAACTTTGATTACCCACTGCTACAAAGATCTTGGATTCATGGATTTCATTTGCAGTTTGGTAACAAAATCTGTGAAGGTGAGTAGTATATTGTCTCATGAATGTATAATTCCATTAAACGGTCTCTTGCTCTGAATGGAGAAAACGTATTGGACCTTCCCCAGTAACAGTGGTGGTTGGAGAAAGTTCCTTTTGTAAAAGACCCTCCTGTTCAGGAGTGTGAGCAGTGGGTCAGTCTTTCATTATAAAAGATGTTTTTCTACAAAAATTATTCCTTGCCAAGTTCTATTTATAATGATTGTGGAAACAGTTTAAAAAGACAGTCTAAAAATGTCAGGAAGGCTGTTCAGTCAGCCTTGTCACTTTGAATTGAACCAAGGAATCTGTGTATTTATTTAATGTTGCAGATGGTAAAAATTAAAATGTCACCCTGAGGGAGCTGAAGAGAGCTGTACATGTTTTTATACTTTTATTAAACTTGGCCTTTCACTCCTTAAATGTGTTTTGTTTGTGCTTTTGTTCCAGGTTTTTGCTGAGTATCCTGGGAGTTCAGCTCAGTTGAGGGTTCTCTTAACTTTTTATGCTTCTACCATCGTGTCTGCCTTGGTGACTGCTGAGAACATATCGGACAATATAGTTGCTAAGCTATTTCCATATGTCCAAAAGGTCGGCCCTGCTCAAGTGTATAGCAGATTATTTTGTACTTGAAGGGATGTTCTTGCTTTCAAATGTTTAACTTGGACATAAATATTCTAAAATAGAGAGTTTCGGATGGTTGATGAGATTTAACTTTTAGGTAAAAAGATGACCTCTTTTTATGGTCTTAAAAACCAGAGTAGGATCTTAATTAGGGCTTCTTAAAAAATAAATATTGGCTATTTGGCCTTGCCAGTGTCTCCCAGATATACATGGTACAGGCTCTCATTATGTTTACACTGACTCCCGCTTCTCAGTGTCTCTGCTTCCCAGGTGCCTTGGTCCTGGCCACCATCCCAGCCCCTGGAAGTACTGCTTTCACTTCCCACCTTGTCCCAGGATCATGGTCTTCACTCAGACACCGTTTCTGCTTGAAGTCTCCCTTTCAGGGGTGGGAATTTGCATATAAAGAAGAGCTCCTTGGCTCCTAGCAGGATGTGTGGCGGGGGCTCCAGTGGGAGACCCTCTGAGATCCTCCTCTCGTCTGAGAGACTTGTCTTCTCTGTGTCCCTCAGGAAAGGGGTCAGCATCTTGATTTTTCACTTCTGAGGGGTGTGCATTAGGTAGTATTAATCTCCAGTTTATGGCATTTCTAACTTGTCAAGGTAAAGTGACATTTTAAGTAGGCTAAAATAATATATATATAGTTCATTATTTTTCCTTATATTTTAAAAAATATTTAGGGATTGAAATCATCTTTACCAGATTACAGAGCTGCAACGTATATGATAATATGTCAGATTTCTGTGAAAGTGACCATGGAAGATACCATCGTCAATTCATTGGCCTCACAGATCATCAAAACATTGACGAAAACCCCCTCTTTGATCAAGGAGGGACTGGGTTGCCTGATAGTGCTGCTGCAGAGGCAGAAGCCAGAGAGTCTGGGGAAAAAGTACGTACCCTTGAATTGAGAAATGATAACTAGATGTTATTTTGACGTTATTTTAAATCATTTTTTGTTTTTAAGATAAATTGCTCTTTATTGTGTAACTTGTTAAGTCAACACCTTATGTACTTGTTTCTTCAAAGGCCATTTCCTCACTTGTGCAATGTTCCTGATCTTATTACAATACTGCGTGGGATTTCTGAAACATACGACATCAGTCCTCTTCTGCGGTACATGCTTCCGCATCTGGTCGTCTCCATCATTAATCACGTTACAGGTACGTGGTTGCAATTTTATGTGTCAGAACGTGTTTTCTAATATTTAATTCTCTTAAAATAGGAGCCAGGCCTGTGCTCAGACCTTTTCTTTTTAAATAGATTTTTATTAATTTCAGAGAGTCAGGGAGCGGGAGAGATAGAAACATCAATGATGAGAGGGAATCATTTATTGGCTGCCTCCTGCACGCCCCCTACTGGAGATGGAGTCTGCAACCCAGGCATGTGCCTTGACTGAATATTGAAACGGGACCTCCTGATTCATAGGTCAACAGTCAACCACTGAGCCATGCCAACCCGGCTAATTGTTTTATTTTATTGTTAGTAGTAGTTGTTAATCTTTTTCTGTGCCTAACTTATAAATTAAACTTTATCACAGGTATGTTTGTATAGAAAATAAACGTTGAATATATAGTGTTCGGTATCATCCAAGGTTTCAGGCATCCACTGGGGGTCTTCAGACATAGTCTAGTCTCCATGGAAGGTTTAATGAGATCTAGGTTCAGGTCCCAACTTCAACTGCTTGTAATGAGATCTGGAGAAAGACTGTATTTTTGGATTTCTGTTTCATTAAAGAGCTAGGCATGATCATCCTTCTTTTTATAAAAGTACATAGAACTTTAGATAAAGGATAAATGAGGGTAGTTTAGATGCAGAAATGCTTTGAAAAATATAAATGACAAAATATGTGAAAGACAATTTTGAAAATGGATTTTTAAAATACCCAAAAAAGTGAGTTTTAGTGTACATGTTTTAAAGTTATTCCTGTAGGAAAGTTTCTGCTCTAAGTGAATATAATAGTATAAGCATGCAAAAATCATTTCCCCAATCAATTTTAACTTGTCATATATATTAAGGAGAAGAAACTGAAGGGATGGATGGTCAAATCTACAGGAAACACTTGGAAGCTATACTTACACACATATCACTGAAGAACAACTTAGACCATTTGTTGGCTAGGTAAGTGGTTATTTCTAACATGCCTTTGATTTGTATTTTCATAAGTATTTAGTCCAGTAATTGTGACAACAGAAAAAGTAATTTTTCTTGCTTATATTTAGTGCTTATACCTGATCATGAAAAGTTAATAGTTAAGCTAAATTTGGGTTATAGCTTCATGTAAATTGTATCTGTTTAGTTTCCTAAACATAAAGGGACTAAAATGCCTGAAACAATTGGTATTCAGTAACTATCACCTAGAAGCTTCCTATTAAGGATTGGTATCAAGTGAAAGTTATTCCTTTTCTGTAAAAATAGTTCAGTTTCCCATTTTCTTTTCTTGCTTAAAGGGCACCTTGATAGAGTGCAAAGAATGTAGGCATAGCGATGAGATGCGGACTTGAACCCTGCCCCTGTCCTTCCCAGGAGAGCAGGGTAGGCAGTTCTGGAGGCCAGGCTGCCCAGATCTAGGTTTGCCCTTGTGTGACATGGGCCCTGTGCCCACGTGCTGGTGTGTCCTCATTCCTGCTCTTGCTCCCAGCACTGGCTTGTGAATGGAAGGGGAGTGTGCACGTAAAGTCGTTGGGAGCTTGGGCTCTGGAATCAGACTGGGAGCTCATCTTTGAAAGGAGCAGTGGGGCTCACCAGGGCAGCGGCTGTGTCTGGTCTTGTTTGACATCAGGCAGGTTATAGGGCTTATAGCCCTGGTGTTGTACCTGTGAAATAAGTAGTTTTCTACCTGGAGGTGATGAGAGTTAAAGATAATATTCCTAAACCACCTAGGACATGGTAGGTACTCGCACAGTAACTCTCATGTCTGCTAATCCTGGCTTTGTTTTGCAGCCTTCTTTTTGAAGAGTATATTTCATATAATTCACAGGAAGAAATCGATCCTAATAAAGCATCTTTGCTTAATGAACAGTTTCTTCCACTTATCAGACTTTTAGAAAGCAAGTAAGTTGTGTGTCTTCATGCCTCTTGTTCTGTTAATGTGTGCCTCTTGCTTCATTTTAATATAGTAAATGAGTTGTAAAGAGCCTGTCTTTTTTTTCCCCCTCCAGGAAGGGACAGTATAGGATTTAAATATATTTCAAATATTAGAGGATAATTTTTTTGTTGAGAGACTCTTTTGTTGTTGTAAATCACAGGAACAAATTCGATCGCTATCACTTGATTTTACATATTCTAGCTGTTAAAGTTTTAGTCTCAATCGGTAATTTTAAAACTTTTATTTATGTCATTGATACACATAGGGTACATGTGGTTCATAACTTTGTATTATTTTTTATGTAAATTAACTCTTCGAATTTCTTCTCAGATATCCTAGAACGTTAGATGTTGTCTTAGAGGAACACCTAAAGCAAATTACAGACCTAAAAAAACAAGAACTGTTTCACCAATTTATCTCTCTTTCTACAAGTGGAGGGAAGTACCAGGTGAGTTTTTCTTCGGAGGAATTGAGGCAGTTCGGGCTATATCTGTGTGAATATTTGAAGAACTCAGGAGGAAATGGGCTATTTCACTCCTCTCTTTGGAGTGTTTTATGGAGAGAAGAGATTTTACAGTTTTGCCTAGTTATTGAAGTAAGGCTGTGAGGCAGGGATTGAATACCAGGAGAAAAGTACAGGACTTGAACTGAATGTGGTACTTATTTCAGGTAAAACTCAGTGTTTGGAAATTCTATATATGATGCTCAGTAGTAGTCACCAAAGGGTGGCCTCACTCAGGTTGTAGTGTCCTAACCTTTCCCCTCTGTCTGCACTTTCCATGTGGTGCAGCCACCCAGGGAGGCTAAGTCATTGATCAGAAAAAAGGAGGTGGACTTCTATTTCATGATCATGTTAGAACTTCAGAAGTTTTCTGGTGATTCATCCTAAATCTTTATACTAGAAGTTAAACATTTAAGTAGCTCTTATAATTAGCCTTGAAAATAAATATTATCAAGAGACATCATTGTTGGTTTTTCTCCCTCATAATTAGACTTTCATCTTTCATTTTCAAATCTTAGCTTGGTATACAGATTTCTTTAGTCTAATTACATAAATGAAGTAGGTTGTTACTAATTTGAGTGTTATTGTATCATTTAGAGGAATTGCATCGGTCTTCAGTGATCAGTTTTTTTAGTTTAATTTTCATTAAGGTGTTAATATAATGACTTACCTCAGGTGTTTTTCACTTTGGAATCTATAATAATAAAAGCGTAATATGCTCATTAGACCAGACATCCTTCTGGATGTCCTTCCATCCTTCCTGACGAAGCCAGGGCTTCGAGGGAAGCCTAGGTCCCGGGTGCAGAGGGAAGCGGGTGCTGGCAGCCGGGGGAAGGAAGGCCTACTCTTGCACGAATTTCATGCATCAGGCCTCTAGTCACATATATAAAGTACACAAAATTACTTCATTGAGTTACTAAGTTAAACCTACATTTAGACAAGCATACAGGAAATCATAGCTTTAACAACACAAATTTTTTCGTCTGTTATAAGCCATACCATGTTCTGGAGACAAAGGTTTTGCTTTCCTTTTTGGTTTCTGAAATTGGACAGTCGTTACTGAGTGTGTGGGGTGGTTTTCTCTGGTTTTTATTCTTGATCCTGTGCTGCTAGGATTTAGTGGTGAATCATTTGGTAATTGTGATGAATCCTTTAGTTTTTAGCAGATTCCAATACCTCCTTGATGCTCAGTCTGAATCACCCACTTGCCCCTGTGAGACTTCTGGCCGTTAATCATCTGAAAAATATCATGAAAACATCAAAGGTTGGTGTCAAATAGCTTTCATTTGTGATGTTTTTATCCTTACGGTGAACTCATCTCAAAAGGCCTTTTCGAGGTTGTCTGGTTCAAGGCCAGTGTGCCCAGGGTGTTTGCGTTTGCATTCAGGGCAGAGCCTGTTGCCCATGACTGTGTTCCGGAGAGCTTTCCACAAACCCAGCCTCCTTTCTGGTGTACGTCTTACAAGGTTTTAGCAACAACTAAATATTTTTTTCTCTCTTGCACAGGAGAGTATCGATGAGTCTTTCATAAAAGAAGCTATTTTAACCCGATTAGGTGATGATAGTATAGACGTCGTTTTGTCGGCAATAAGTGCTTTTGAGGTGAGTGAATTTGTTGTTCTTTGAAATGCACATTTTTTTGGTAAATATTTTCCTGCCCTTCTCACGTGATTCTCTGATGGAGGCAGGAATATATTTGAAAATTATTCTTCCATTGTAAATTTGTTCTTTCGAGAGCACAGACAGCCTGGTTGGGGAGAGCTCATGAGAGTAATGAGATTGCACTTTGTGAATTTTACCTTGGGGTTATGGGAAATTGGCTCGTGAATGCCACTTTTGAGAAATTGCTCTCATAGAATTTTAAAATTACACTAGGATTCCTGGGAGATAATTTGTAATTCATTATTTTTTGAAGGTCATTTAATAAGCACTGTATGTACTTAAAGCAAGTAAAAATTTATTCAGGATATTTCTTTCCCTAGATTTTCAAGAGCCACTTTAGTCCAGAAGTGACTGTTTCAAATCTTCTGAATCTCTTTCAAAGAGCAGAACTTTCAAAAAATAGAGCATGGTATGTATTCCTTTCTCCTCATACACTTTTGAATTGATGAAATTCTTTTCTGTCTTTTTTTAATATATTTTTATTGATTTCAGAGAAGTAGGGACAGGGAAGGAGAGATAGAAACATCAGTGATGAGAGAGAATCATTGGCTGCCTCCTGCACGCCCCCTACTGGTGATCGAGCCCACAACCTGGGCATGTGCCCTGACTGGGAATGGAACTGTGACCTCTGGTTCATGCGTTGATGCTCAACCGCTAAGCTCCTTAGAAAAAGAGAACGTATTTGCAGGGTTTTGTATCCATTGTATTTAATTCTTAGCACGTAGTATGTGTTCAGAGAATTTTTGAACTCATGAATGAATTTCTGATTTCTAGTGGAGATAAGATATATATATATATTGTGATAAGTTTTATGTGATATTAACCTAATGTGATTTCTCAAAAAAAAAAAAAAAAAAAAAAGGGCTTGACAGTTTAAAATTACTGTCCCAAATAATTCCTTTCTTAGCGTGGATTTTAAGTGATCATCCTGGCGTTTCTGAATAACGTATTTGATGCGGAGACGAGGATGTCACTGGAGCTGGAACAATGTAATGATTTTTTGCTGAATTGAAGTGTCTAAGGTGTCTCTGAGCCAAACGTGCTTTTATATGTTTTAGGTATGATGTCCTTGAGGGGGCAGCAGACATACTGATTAAAGAAGAGATGCTGAGTGGAAACGATGAGTTGGCAAACCAGGTGGTGGTGCATCTGCTTCCATTCATGGTCATTGACAGTGATGACCTGGAGTCGGCCGAGACGAAACTCGCTATTTATTTATCCAAGTCAGGAATTTGCTCTCTGCACCCTGTGCTAAGAGGCTGGAAAGCAGGTGAGAAATTCAGTCGCTTTTTAGAAAAAATGAACAGATAACACTTTAAAAAGAAGATAAGTACAATTGAAAATTGGCTATACTTGTTATTTGAAATCATGTTTATTGTATGCCAGCAGGATTAAAAAATTTTTGCTGAGATAAAATATATACAATGAGAAAGAAACTCACAAATTCAGAATTGTATAAAAGGGAAAATAAAAAGCAAACCTTTATAGGAAAATTGTAAAATTTTTCTTAGGTTCCTTACTCTACATGATTCTTTAGGTGAGTGTTGGTGGCATAAGGGCCCTGTGTTTAAATTTTTTTTTTTTTTACAGCTCTTGAAAATGTGATTAAAAGCACAAAATCCGGCAAACTAATTGGTATAGCAAATCAGAAGATGATTGAGTTGTTGGCTGACAATATAAATTCAGGGGCTCCTTCTTCAGTGTTGAAGCTGGTATGTCTGTTGTTGAAGTTCATCGCCCAGATTTCATTCCTGTAATCTTATGTGATTTTCCGTATTTGCTTTACTAGATTCTTCTTTTTTTAATTTATTTTATTAATAATAACTTTTGCATTCTAAGTAATTTGTTTTGCTCTAGACATGTTTAGTGTTGTATCGTATATTCTGCAGATTATTAAAAATCCTTGACATTTTATATAATTTATTTCATTGTGATTCCATATTGGACCAGAAAGAAAAATATATACTTTTTCACTTCCTTTTTTCCCCTCTCTCATTTAAAATATTAAAGTTATATTTTTGTTAAAATAGCATAATATCTAAAGGAGGAGAAAATTTCTTTTGATGTAGTTTTAAAATACACCTTTGTAAAAACATTGCCGAAACCAGTTTGGCTCAGTGGATAGAGCGTTGGCCTGCGGACTGAAAGGTCCCAGGTTCGATTCCGGTCAAGGGAAATAAATAAATAAATAAAAACATTTATCCAGTTGGCAAGTACAGTTATGTTCATTATAATTTCTGAAATTATTTTTGTAATTAGAAATTAGTACTTACTACTATTTTCACGTTTTATATTTGTCATCTGACTTGACATGCAAAACACAATACCTAGGGTAGGCCTTAGGGAGAGAAAATTGGCGCAAACCAAGAGCAACCAGTAATGGACCCTGTCTGTTTTTGAAGGTGGAGGATTTAATCAGCGTTGGGGAAAAGGAGTCCTTTAGCCTGAAGCAGAAAGTGACTTTTCACGTGATCATGGCCGTGCTTGTCTCTTGCTGTTCATCTTCAAAAGGAACTCACTTTCCATTTGCGATAAGAGTCTTCAGTTTGCTGCAGAAAAAAATAAAGAAGCTGGAAAGTGTCCTGACTGCAGTGGTAAGGAGGCACCGTGCCCGGGAAGCTGCGTGGTGAGGAGCGGCAGTGGCCTGGCCGTCAGGAGGCCCAGGTGCGGCTGCTCGGGGCTGGAGAGAATGTGGAGCCGCCTTGGCAGCGTAGAGAGTGGATCTGGTGCTTTCTTCCTTTGGCCGAAAATCTAGATTTCAGGGTCGCAGTGTTGTGTCTGTGTCATCTTTACTGGGTAGTTAATTGGTTAAGCTGCGCCTGACTGCCTTTAGTGGTGGAGAATTCACTGGATGTGTCTGTGCTTGAACAAAAGACTCCTGGTGCTCCGTTTACTGAAAACAGACCTTCTGTGTTATATTAGACTTGGTTCTCGCTGTCTCTGAGTGTTCCTAAGTTACTAGTTTATATCTTTACTAAGTACCACATCTTGAGGTAATAGATTGTTCTTTTGATATCTGCCCTAGACTGCAAGCCTCCAGCGTGCTTGGGTCTGGGGTGACCCTGTGCATTCCTACAGTGCTTGCTAGAACATTATGGAACGGTTTGAGGCCTTGCCCTGCTGCATCCGGAGCAAGGTTATAGAAATTTCAGACAGTCGCCAAAAAAAGCAAATAAAAACAAAGCACAAAACAACAACAACAAAAAATAATACCTTCCCCATATAATAGTATTTTGTTAATTGTCCTCCAAACGAATTATATCTTTTTCACATTGACAGGTACCCTTAGGATTTTGTAAGTTCTGGTCATGGCCACAGATAGCTAAAGTTATGTAAACTGTAAAGGAATAAATCTTCACATTTTAAAAAGTTAGCGCAGGCAGGCCCTTTTTAACTTCTTTGTTATCTTTTGTAAAAGTGCTATGGCCTGGACTGGATTTGTTCTCGGTGCAAGAGGGTGGACAGATTGAGTGTTTTCGATATATGTAGGGACGGTGATTTTCTGTTTCATATTTAATCCCCTTCCTGAGAGTCAGGAGCACCTTCTGGCCGTGGCAGCACATTGAGCCAAGAATTCACTGACGACTGTATCATGTGAGTCTGGCTTTGGACTGTTTTTGTCCAAGTTACTACTCTGCACGCGCCTGTGTGCAGCCTCTTGTCATTTTCCTGCACCTTTTTTCCTGCTTCCTTTTGGCATGTATAGTATAATTCCTAAAGACTGTAGCAGTTTGGTACTTGTTTAGAATCACCTGCAGGGGTAGAGATGTTACCATGTATCGTCTTCAGGTTGCCAGTAAAAATGTGAAAGGAGAACAGTCCATTTACGGATCTCCTGGAAATGCAACTCCTCTTTCTGTTTAGAGAGGTGCCGTTTCATAAACACAATTTATATGGATCACGTTTGTTTTTAGAGCTGGCACTTTAAGAAAACGTAGGTAAAGTGAGGCCATGGTTAACGCATTTCTGTCTTGTGAACATGTGGACCTCTTTAAAAACCTGATTCAAGTTATTCTCACCTAAATTCACATACAGACGGAAGTTCCCATATTATTCAGCCACATACATCATTGCAGTCCACCTGTGGGCCTCTTTAAATCTGTGCTGTCTTTGTTTCCTTGCCATTTCAGGAAGTGCCCCCGGAATGGCATGCTGAGCTGGTGCTGGACAGAGGGATGCCAGTGCAGCTGTGGGCACATTACATCCAGCAGGTCCGCACTGCCCAGCGGATTGCCGTGGAAGACTCGGTGTTACTCCTGTTTTCGCTGAAAAACTTTATTCATGCACTGAAGGCGCCTAAATCCTTTCCTAAAGGTAGGACAAGGCGGGAATCTTTTGAATGGGATACCCTGGAGAACGGAGTTCTTGGATCCACGGCTGGGCTTGTGTTGAGTGAAAAGGCCCCGCAGCGTTCACATAAGTCACGCACGGTCTCTTTCGTCACATACGTGTAGGTGGCGTGTGGTGGAACCCTGACCGCCTGGAGGAAGACGGCAGAGACTACCTGCGCTTGCTCATCGGGCTCTTCGAGATCATACTCAGTGGTGCCGACAGCACGCACTTCCGGGTGCTGATGAAGCTGTTCATGAAGGTGCGAGCCTCTTCTCTCAGGCGTACTCTTCCCTTTCAAGTAATGCAGATATTCTAGTTATGACCGTTTTGAGTGAAAGCGAAAGTAGACTTTTAAACAGCAAAGAGCATTTGATGGTAAACACTGGCCTTGCCAAGCAGCGCTGTGATCAGGGCCCCAGTCAGGAGGTTTGACCGAGACTGACATGGCCGCCTGCCTCCCGGTGGGCTAGGCCTGGTCACTTGTGTAATCAGTCTGCTTGGTGGGTTCATGCCATTGCCCACGAGAAATTGATGTTCGGAAAGGTGATTGAGTATATTCAGAGTCACTCGGAAGAAACGTTGTCACAGCGCCAGTGACCTCCGTGCTGCCTGGGCCAGAGGTCAGTGCCTTGTTCTTGTCTGCCTGCCTCCTGAGCAGCGTTTGACACAGTGGACAGTGTTCACTCCGTCTTCACAGGACTTCCTGTGTGAGGCGTCCTGACACCACTCTTCTCGCTGTTCTGCTTAGAGTACTCGATCGGTTTTTTGGTTGTTAAA
Source organism: Myotis nattereri (assembly GCF_964212035.1). NCBI lineage: Eukaryota > Metazoa > Chordata > Mammalia > Chiroptera > Vespertilionidae > Myotis > Myotis nattereri. Next base: position 4,823,398 of record NC_138096.1, on the reverse strand, counting down.
TGTGTTCAAGTGCAAGCCATAGCGAGTCCTCTGAATATCAGTCCTCTGAATTTATTTGCATACTTCCTAGTTTGCTAAACTACCAAATGTAGAATTTGTAAGTGGCTAGACAAAACAAAATACTGTAATAAAGTATTCTTTTTCTATAATTGTACACTAGGGAAAGGGACTAGGAACTAACCTATATTTAGTAAAATTTAAACTTCACTGTTTTGTTTTGTTTAATTCAGGTACACCTAGAAGATGTGTCTCAGTTATTCAAGTTCCTTTCTGTTGTATGGACCTGTGGGTCTAGCCTTTCCAACCCACTGAGCTGCCGCGTGAAGACAGCGCTACAGACGCAGGCCCTGTACATGGGCTGTGCAGTGCTGGCCTCGCAGACGCCCCAGAGCAAAGCCCAGCTGGCCTCCATGTCTTCCCCAGGTACTTCGGAGCGTTGTCACGTTGTCCTGTTGTGACTGCTCTTCAGCCTTCTCTGTAGGTGGTATGTGTGGGTTGTCGTTTGGAGAATTCCTTTTTTGTAGATTTTTAAATAGAGCATTTGCATGTGTCCCCCCCCCCCCAACTAAATAGACTGTTTACTTCTAAGTATTGCTTTTAAGTTACAAAGGTCAATTGCAAAATCTCACTAAAACAAATGATAGAAGTGATAGGTGATGAATCCAAACCATCATAATATAATTCAGTATTGAACTAAAATTTCTGCATTGAAAAGTGAAGTCAGCCCTTGCTGGTGTTGCGCAGTGGATAGAGCATTGGCCTGTGGACTGAAGGTCCGGGTTCAATTCCGGCAAAGGGGAAGTAAAGTCACAGTAAACATCAATTCAGGACAAAATCTTTGTAAAGCACGATGCACTAATGGGTGACTTCCTCCACACAACTGTACAGGGTTGTGTATACAGGGGTGTTTGCAGCGGTTTTAATGCAAAAAGTCTAGAAATCGAAACTTTCTCCAGTGAGGTACTGGTTTTAAACATACGGAAAATCAGGGAAGACCTGTACAATTTAAAAAGAATGGTTTTAGTTTTGTGTGGAAAACACTCCCAGAATGTTTTGCAGTTTCTGCAGAACAGTGTATCTACACTGTGCTCTCATTTGTGTACTTTCCAAAGAATTTACCAGCATCTGTCTAACATTTTTCTAGAATACCAGATACAGTGAATGGTCTTTGGAGAGGGAGTGTGAGTTGGGAGTAAAACTTCTCATTATGTACTCTGGGGTACTATTTAAATTTTATGCTGCTTTCTGTCTTTAAATTGTTATTTACATTTTTTTCCCTTTGGTTTCAGTAGTGGCATCTCTTCTCCTTAACCTGGGGAGCCCCATAAAGGAAGTGCGGAGAGCGGCTGTTCACTGTCTGCAGGCCCTTGGGGGTGTGGCCTCCCAGTTGCACCTGGTGATTGAGCACGTGACTCCCAAAGCAGAGGAGGTCACCTCAGATGCCTCCTACGTCATCCAGGTAGCTCACCCGCACAGGAGGCTGCGTGTGCGCGCACCTTGTGTCCACCTGAGTGGTTTCCTCCGCTCTTGACTTGCTTTGTAAGGATTTTGAGTTTAGTCTCTGAATTTAGAAACTGATATGTCAATATTTGCACATCTTCCTCCCCCATTTTTTAAAGATAGCTGCTAGAAGACAAGTGCCTGGCTTTTGAGAGTAAGCTAAGGGGCACCAATGTCTTTTCCTGTTAAGGTTTCAGGGGAAATGAAAAATGACCCTCCATAATTAGTACATTTAACCTTATAGTTCCTTAACTCTTCTTTTCCAATTTTCTTTTTGGTTCCCTAGGATTTGGCTACTTTATTCGAGGAACTCCAGAGAGAGAAAAAACTGAAGTCTCATCAGAAGTTGTCTGAAACTTTGAAAAACCTGCTTTACTGTGTATCTAGTTGCCCATCTTATGTTGCCAAAGATCTGCTGAAAGTGCTTCAGGGGGTCAACAGTGAGGTGAGTGCAGTGAGTGGCCCGGATGCCATGGGGTGTCACGGCAGGTCACCGTAACACTGCTGCACCGGCGAGGCCGGCAGAGTCACACGCACGCCTTCAGAATGCACGTTCTCTTACTCATTTGGGGAGGGAAGCATCGTGATGGGGAAAAACACATGGGAAACCAAAAGCACATATTGGTGCGTTTCTTCCCGTTTTAAAGTTGTGTGTTATCCCTGTCGAATCGCTGACTTGATTTTACATGAGCTTTAAAGTCACATGGGGAAACCCCTGGAGGTGCGCGCTGCAGAAAAGCTTGGGTTGAGTCTGTGCTTCCGGTGAAAATCCTCCACGAGGTGATATATTCAGACATTCCAAACCATTTGCTCACTTTTTAAAGTTGTACACTTTCCAGGTGGAAATCCACAGCTTTCATTATGTTGTCAAGGAAACCTGTGGTACAGAAGCGGGGTTCCGGGGCCTTGTTGATGTGACGGGGTGTGCTGCTCTTGCCACTCACTCGTCCTGGTGTCCAAGTGCCTGTGCTCCCCCAGCTTCGGACTGACTGCAGGTGGAGACGTACTAACGGGTGGAATAGTACATCTGACTGTATTTTCCTGGTGGGAGCAAACATGGCATTTATCAGCTGTGTGTCATCCCGGGCGTAGTTTAAACAGGAATTGACCATCTTATTCTGTAAAGAACCAAGTAGTGAAAATTTAGGCCCTGCAGGGCACACAGTCTCGTACAGCTGCTCAGCTCTGCCTTCTGTTGCTGTGGTAGTGGAGACAGTATGTGAGCAGATGGGCCCAGAAGCCATATTTTGCTGGCATTAGTTAAAGCCTTCACATACATTATTTGCATTAATATTAATTATACCAAGCTGGAAACACTTAGGGAAAGGTGCAGTGTTTTAGAAAAAGCTAAAATTAATATTTATAATCTAAAACTTCAGTTTTGTTTGTATTTCCTGTTTTCAGAAAGTCTTGGGACACTCAGGTTTCTCCATTGATCCCTGAAGGGTAGAGCTTTTTGACCATCCATTGTAGACTAAGCTATAGAAGGGACCTGAGTACTTAATTGGGTTAACAGTCATCCCATGTCCCAGAGGACATCAATATTGAGGGGTTTTCTCCAGGCTAGGCTCCCAGGCTTCCAACAGGATGTCTTTGCAGATCTTTGTTAAAGCAAGAAAACATGGACCAGTGTGGTAACTGTTTACTAATCAACTTTCCACACTTCAGATGGTGCTTGCCCAGCTCTTGCCTATGGCTGAGCAACTGCTAGAAAAGATCCACAAGGAGCCCTCGGCTGTCCTGAAAGACGAGGCCACTGTTTTGCATCTCATTTTGGGAAAATATAATGAATATTCAGCTTCTCTGTTACATAAGGACCCAAAGAGTTTAGACATATTCATAAAAGCTGTGCACACCACGGAGGAACTTTTTACGGGCATGCCATCCGTTCAGATCACAGCCCTCGAAAAGGTCAGTGACTTCTTTCAGAAACAAAAGCACATTCAAGCTTTTAAAAATGTGTGATGTTTTACTTGGAGAAGATGAACTGGACTGGACATGTTTTAAAGGAATATGATTTATTTGACCCACTTGGCAAAACAGTGATGTACATGAGTCATTAAAAAGTATTGCATTTTAAATGACAAAATTGGGAACAATTTTACATTTGTAAGAGAATGATGTAAAGAATGTTTTAGGGATTAAAGTTTGTTCATTGAGCTCAATGCCTTTTTCTTTTTTGTTTTTAACCTTTAGATTACAAAGCCATTTTTTGCTGCTATATCAGATGAAAAAGTTCAGCAGAAGCTTTTGTGCACATTGTTTGACTTACTGGTGAACTGTAAAAATTCCCATTGTGCTCAGACTGTTAGCAGTGTTTTTAAAGGGGTAAGTTGTTTGTTCTCTTCCAAGTAACACCATGTTGAAGGATCCTCCGTGTACAGTGCTTTTAGAATGTCCAATGTTACCATTACCAAAATCCACAGAAAAGGCAGTCATAGAGAAGTGCTAAATCAGAATTAGAAATCTTCACTGTTGTTTTTAGTGTCTGAAATATTTATGGTTTTAACCAGGTAGCAAGTGTGTGTTAGTTGGAGTTTAATGGTGTTAGAGGGGATCTGCTTGTTGGAATGAGTGGTGGCCGGGTGCTCACCTAGCAACAGCTCATTCTGCCTAACTTCAATGTTGTCTAATGATGCGTGTGGAGTGACGTTGAGAGCTTGCGTGTTGGTTTGTGTGTCCACTGAGACCCAGCATATATCAGAATAAGCACTAATTACCCCGTTGTTGGAAGTCACATGCTCAGAGGGTAAGAGCCTGGGTAGCCCTAGTGTCTGCGCTCAGCATTCTCAGAAATTACCGTGTATTTACTCAGATTTCTAAGGCAAATTAAGTGAAACAAATTAAGGTACAGAGCAGTGTGTGCCATATGCTCCTGTTTGTTTGTTTTATTCGTTCCATCTTTACACCGCTGTCAGCATACGGGAAGTTTTCAAAGGAATACAGAAGAGTCGTTAGTGGTGTTTGCCTTTGGGGTTTGGCCTGGGCTCCAGAGTCATAGGGAGACATAAAAGCGAACGGAGGTGTTCACTGCATCGCTTTCAGTCAACGTTCACTGCTTTAATTTTATCCTGTGAGGTATGGCATCAACATTTTTTCACGTTTCAGATTTCCGTCAACGCTGAGCAGGTCAGAATAGAACTGGAGCCACCAGATAAAGCAAAGTCCTTGGGCACAGTTCAGCAAACAAGAAGGCAGAAGATGCAGCAGAAGTAAGCTGTGACTGCAGGGAGCATGCTGCTCCAGGCCTTGAATGTGATAAAACCGTTGTGGTTTTTCCATACTCTCAATTTGGCATAATCAGGTGTATTTACTCTTAGCGCTAATAGTATTTGCTTTTCCAACTTGTTGTCACATCTGTTTCCCAGGAAATCACAAGACCTAGAATCTGTTCAGGACGTTGGAGGTTCTTACTGGCAAAGAGTAACCCTCATCCTGGAACTACTGCAGCACAAAAAGAAGCTCAAAAACCCTCAGATCCTGATCCCAATGCTCTTCAACCTGCTGTCGAGGTAACGGTCCTGCCTTTGGTCCAGGAGAGAAGGGGATTCTGATTCCTCCTCATCTTATTTTACTTCCCGCTCTTCTTTCTCTTGCTTCGCTGGTCTGTAAAGTAGAGCAAGTTAAGAACTGTTGTAGAAAGACAAAAAGGATGGTTTAGGACCCATTGCCAGTGCCCACGCTGACCTTCATCCTGGGCTGTGTAGTAGGTGGCCACCTGCCTTGCAGTCCACTTTCTCCTTTCAGTGCCGTGTCCCCGGGGCTGCATTGCTTGTATTTAAAGATACAAGGCCACACCCAGTCTATATTTTAGGTGTAAATTATTAGATAGAGAGCCATAGCGAGTGCCATTGAATTGTGGGTGTGTTCTTTCATCTGAAAGGCAAAAGGCAAATCAATTCTTAGATTCTACACAGGGTGATGGAAAGTGCAGTAGGGAGGAGAGGTAATTTGACATAAGCACCTGCCTGTATGAGAAGTTAGAATTCGAAATCTTCCAGCCTGTGTATAGACTTGATGTTTAATGTTAACGTCCTAGTCATTCCTTATTGAACATGTGTGCTGAACAGTGGTCATGGGCTGTCACTGACTGACATCATTCAGCTCTCACATCCCGTCCTCTTCCGGATCCTGCAGGTGCTTAGAGCCTTTGCCTCTGGAGCAGGGGAACATGGAGTACACCAAACAGCTAATTCTCAGCTGTTTGCTCAACATCTGCCAAAAGCTCTCTCCAGACGGCGGCAAAATACCAAAAGGTATGTGCGTGCTTCGTTGGAGGGGAAGGTGGGAGATTGTTCACCTCCGGCAGGACCGTGCCTGCCACCCACAGCTTGTGTACCTCTCCCCACCGCAGACGTTCTGGACGAGGAGAAGTTCAACGTGGAGTTGATCGTGCAGTGCATCCGCGTCTCGGAGATGCCTCAGACCCACCACCACGCCCTCCTACTTCTGGGGACTGTGGCCGGGATATTTCCTGTAAGTACGCGTGGCGTGGGGCTTCCACGGGTGTTCCCGGTGCTTCCGTCTTCCCTGGACAGGCTCGTGGGTGCCAAGTGGTGTCTTGTGGGTTTTGCATTTCCCTGATGACTAATGAGGTTGAGCCTCTTTCCATGGGTGTATGGAAGTTTGTTTACCTTTGGAGAAATGTCTTTTTAAATCCTTGGCACATTTTAAAACTGAGTTTTTTCTCTTACTGCTGAGGTATAATGAATCATTGATACTTGATTTGTTTAAAATAGAAAGTGTTGAAAAATGTCTTTTCTTTCAGGATAAAGTTCTACACAATATTATGTCTATCTTTACATTTATGGGAGCCAACGTCATGCGTCTAGATGATACTTACAGTTTTCAAGTTATTAACAAGACAGTGAAAATGGTTATTCCGGCACTTATTCAGGTGAGCTGTCTTTAAACCATTGCTAGTATCATTTTCTACAGTTTTTAAAATTTTGTATAATATGAACTTCGAGTAGCAGTAAATGAGTGACATTTACCAGCCTTTCTAAAATGCTCAGGTATTAGTGCCTCTTAAATTGTAGACAATGAAGCTAAGAAGTAATCTTGAAAATTATGTCTTTTCCAAAATATGAATAAATATGCATTCTACAAGGATATAACTACAAAAGTGCCTTGACTTTATTCTGACAAAGTGAATTTACATTTACTGTGTATTTCAGGACATTGCATCAGTTTGGTAATAACCCTTGTGTAGGGCGATGAAGATAGGAAGCGTTAGAGCTACAGTGGCAGCCTTACTATGCAATTCCACAGACATGTACAAGCTCTCTCTAAGAGCTAAGCGCTCAGAGATGAGGGAGACGTAGTCTCTGCCTGTAAGGATGGACCATTTGAACTAAAAAGTGGCCTCGCAGATGAAAGAGGTTGGTCATCTCCTTGAGTTCTCTGTTTACCCCCACTGTTGTTGGTCGTATCTTATGTTGTTGACTGACCATTCCAGGGATGACCATATCAGCACTGTCTCCTTTGAATCTTGGTATTAGATTGGTATTCCCCATTTCCAGCACGTTAGTGAAACAGGACACACACACACACGTATATACTCAGAAAAACTCGGCCTTGTCATTGTATTTGCCAATAGAATAGGTAAGTGCTAAGAGTCCAGAATAGGCGCCGAAACCGGTTTGGCTCAGTGGATAGAGCGTCGGCCTGCGGACTGAAAGGTCCCGGGTTCGATTCCGGTCAAGGGCATGTACCTGGGTTGCGGGCATATCCCCGGTGGGGGATGTGCAGGAGGCGGCTGATCGATGTTTCTCTCTCATCGATGTTTCTGACTCTCTATCTCTCTCCTTTCCTCTCTGTAAAAACTCAATAAAATATAAAAAAAAAAAAAAAAAGTCCAGAATAGGGAAAGTCCACCTGGGCCAGGCTGACCAGTTTCCTAAGAAACCACGTGATTGGTAGGAAAGTGCAGGATTCGCCCAGGAAGTGGCAGCGTCGTCAGTAGCGCGAGCAGAGGCACAGCCGGGAAGGTGCACAGTGTGAAAAGTGCCATGTGGTTGATTTGTGGGGGGCAGAGAATCGAGACAGAAGTAGAGGGCGTTGGTTTGTTCATTCTTTTATTTATGGAACAGCTCTGTGATGAGCACCCATCCCAGAGAAGAATGGTCTGAACTTGATTCTGAAACGGCAGGAGCTCGTGGCCTCTCTGTGCTCTGTCGTACCCACTCTTCTCGAGCAAACACAAACCCTGCCTGGTCTCCGCAGCTCCCCGGGCGTCCGAAAGCAGGCTTGCTCTCAGTGCCTGGCATTGGGGTCTGCCATGTAGTGCCTCCTGTGCCCTCCTCACCCCGGTGTCTTGTTTCTGATGAGTCTCCTTTGCGGCCGGGCTCACATCCTACACTCAGTATTCCCCTCAGGGCCAAATAGTGCCTGGGATGTAATTTATCCTTCTCGAATATTTCCTGATTGGCCTCTGATTATTAAAATTATTTCAGTAGCGTTGGGCACACAGGAAGGCCGTGTCCTGCCCATTTAAAGCCTGCTCTGGGGGGGTTATTTGTTCGCCCCCTGACCCTGCTTGCCACCCTGCAGTCTGACGGCGGAGACTCTGTGGAAGTCACGCGGAACGTGGAGGCCATCGTGGTGAAGATCACGGGAGTGTTTGTGGATGCGCTGCCGCACGTCCCAGAGCACAGGCGCCTGCCGGTCCTGGTCCAGCTCGTCGACACCCTCGGCGCAGCCCGATTCCTCTGGGTCCTCCTCGTCCTGCTGTTCGAACAGTACATCACAAAGACCGCGCTGGCGGCCGCCTGCGGGGAGAAGGTCAGCGTGTGGGGCGGGTGGGGTGCAGGACGGGTGTTTCCCTCAGGTTTGTGATCTTTTCCAGCTGAACTGTGGGCAGCGATGTTCCGAGGGCAGTACCTGCCATGCTGGCTGAGAACTGCTCTTCCAGATCCCTGTCAGTCTTTAACGTTTCAGAGCCATGGCTCTGGATCCCACAGCAGCCACAGGCACCGCTGAGGGTGCAGGTCTGGTGCCCTGCGGGTGGTTCTGCTCTGAGCCCAACAGGACAGCTGTGAGGGATTAAACAGTGTCTCTTGAAAGTGGCTATGAAAGCATCTCACTGGGAAAGGGAAGAGTGTCCACATCAGTAAGATGCAGGGCATGTTTGGGGGAGCCCTGCTGGATAGATGAGGATGGGACTGAGCAGTCAGGACTGTTTTTAGATGAGAGGCTGGGTCTGGGAACAGATCTAGACCTGATCTGAGTAAAGCAGGGTGCTCAGTTCTGCGGAAGTCGTCACGCAGACTCGCCTGGAGTGTGCTTGCAACCCCCCTGGGCTGGCTCTTCAGGTATGGAGCTCGGTCCCGTGGTGATACATGGGACTGGAGGAATAAACGTGGTGACGCTGTGGCTAAGAAATATTTTTACGACATTCCCCTTATTGTGCTTATTAATTAACATGAATTGGACAGATGCAGTTTTACTACCTGTGTCTCTTCTCTATGCAGGATGCCATGTTGGAAGCAGACACTGAATTTTGGATCTCGGTCTGTTGTGAGTTTAGTGTCCAGGAGCAGATACAAAGCTTGATGAATATCCTCCAGTACTTGCTGAGGTTGCCGGAGGAAAAGGAAGGTGAGAGAACGGGGGCTTACTTCCTGTTGAACTGAACGGTCGGGGGTAGGAAGAGGTGGCAGTTTTTTTGTAGAAGAGAAGCAGTGGTGACGAAACACTGAAATGTATAGGAGACTTGGAGAACATTCCATTATTGCGCGCCAGTGACATTGGCTGGATGTGTGGCGTGTTCTTAGTTCTATGCCTTTCAGAGCACAACAGCCAAGCGTATTCGAAAGATGGGTCTGGGGACTTGCGGGGTAAGTTTTAGGACGTTTTCCACCTCTTAGAATTAAATGTTGAAGACTTCAGTCTGATGTGGCCACCAAGTACATGCCTGAGGCTTCAGAAATTAATTAGGCTCCTTGTACAACATTTTTGGCTTCCAGTTGCTTGGCTCAGCTGCCCTGCTTTTGTTTTGTTTTTCTTTTGGTCTTACACACACTTCTCAGGGCTGCGGGGTACTTCCTTAGTAAATGTATTCGTGCCTTTCACTAATTTATTTTTTTACATTTTTTTAAAAGTTGATTTCAGAGAGGGAGGGAGGGGGGGAGAGAGAGAGAGAGAGAGAGAGAGAGGGAGAGGAGAGAGAGAAACATCAATGATAAGAGAGAATCGTTGATCGGCTGCATCCTGCGCACCACCCACTGGGGATTGGGCCTGCAAACCGGGCATGTGCCCTGACCGGGAATCAGACCATGAGCTCCTGGTTCATAGGCCGACACTCAACCCCTGAGCCACGCCAGCCGGGCTTTCACTCATTTAAAAGGGAAAACTGAGTGTACTGGGTTAACGGGTTCTGTGCCTCTCTCAGACATGTACCCATTTCCTGTGCTCTCTGTGTCTGTATCTGTGTCTGCAGATTGAGGTCGAAGAGGAGTGTGGCCACCGATTTTGTTGCTCTTTTGCAGAAACCGTTCCCAAAGTGGCATCTCCTCCGAGCGAAGCCGCAGGGGAGGTGCTGCAGGTGTTCAGTGTGGACGCTCACACGGCCAAGCAGCTGCGGCACTTCAAGTTCCTGTCCGTGTCCTTCATGGCCCAGCTCCTGGCTTCCAGCCACTTCATCAGAAAGGTGTGTGTTCTTCAGATACGTGTATGAGACAGTGACTGCTTTTTCCGAAGGAACTGTGTTTTAAACTAGAAAAAAGAGCTTGGCAGGTATCATGAAAACATGACACATGGTATCTTAAAATCGGGTTATGAGCTAAAGGAAGATCAGCATTCCATAATTGGTAGGTGAATGAGTATTGATTTGCTATAGTTTTCTGAATCTTAGTAGTACTTTACAGATATTACCAATAGCTGTAGAATGTAATTAAATGAATAGATTGTAATTAAAATAAAGTAAAGGAAATAGAGTTATTACAGTATGACGAGGGTGATCTGATTGTAGTGTCAGAAAACAGTTGCTCTGGGAAGTTTGAATTGAATAGTCTTAGATGAATTAAGAGCCCACCTCAAATGGTTTTTATTATCAGCTGCATAATGTCCTAACGAGGCCTTCTTTACAAATTAGGTCGTTGAAAGCGGTGGTCCTCAGGCTTTAAAAGGCCTTGAACAAAGGTATGTTACCTCTTCTTTTTCCATTTTTATTTGGAAATAATTTCAAACTTTTATCAAAAACCTGGAAGAATAGTACAGAATCCTCACGCGTCTCCTGTGTTTAGGTTGCTGGAGGCGGTCCTCGGCTACATTAATGCCGTTGCACAGTCGGTGGAGAAAAACGCAGACAAGCTAACTGGGAAGTTTTGGCGAGCGCTCCTCAGTAAAGCTTACGACATGTTGGACAAGGTAGGGCTTCGTTTCTCCCCATCTTCTGTGCTTTGTTGCTGTTTTTATGTCCTTGTGAAATGATTCAGCATAGTTTTACTTTAAGAATAAACTTAGCAATAGCTTCTCTTAATATAATGCAGCTCAGATTTTTCTTAGTGACTAGAAATAATTTTGTCAGAAAGACAGTTGTTTCTCTATTGACTGTGTGAACATGAGCCTTAGCAAACACTGTGCTTTCAGAATTCAGTCATGGGACACTGTGACGTTCCACTTTATTCAGGTAGAAGTGGGAGGACAGTGCCTGTCAGGTGGGGTGTGAGAGCTCTCTTAGAGCAGCAGTTCTCAACCTGTGGGTCGCGACCCCTTTGGCAGTCGAATGAACCTTTCACAGGGGTCACCTAAGACCATCCTGCCTATCAGATATTTACATGACGATTCACAACAGTAGCAACATGACAGTGATGAAGTAGCAGTGAAAATAATGTGATGGTTGGGTCACAACATGAGGAACTGTATTTAAAGGGCCAGGAGGTTGAGAACCGCTGTCTTAGAGGCTCCGCCGGTTCTGACGGAGGATCACTGCCCCACATCCGGCTGAGTGACTGCTCCCTGGCACTGATCAGCTCACTTTTCTGAGCATCAGTTCTTTTTATTCTTTTTTTTTTTTTTTTTTTTTAATAAGCATGATCAGCATTGCCCTACCTGAAAGTTAGTGTAAGAATTAAATAAGAAAATGGGCTTGAACACGCCTGGCACCTAGAAGGTATTCAGTGGATAGAAGTCTGTCTTGATATGTGTTTATCTTCCCTTTTTTCTAATTGCTTTTTTGTTCAATGTAAACCGCTCTCTAGGTCAATGCCTTGCTGCCCACGGAAACATTCATTCCTGTGATTAGAGGGCTGCTGGGCAACCCCCTGCCGTCCGTCCGCCGGAAAGCGATGGACCTTCTGAACAACAAGCTGCAGCAGAAAGCGTCCTGGAAGAAGAAAACCGTAAGTGACGGCACGTCCGACCCACTCACCGCCCTGCGGTGTCCGAGCTGCCTATGCCTCCCGTACGGGTCTCATGGTACAGTCCACATACGTAGGCTGCTATCTGAATATACTGCCGTGGCACGCGTGTTTTCAAACAGGATATTAATTCTGTAGGAGTAGAGAGAGATGTCCTTGGAGCTCTTGGAATGAATTTCAACTCTAATAGAATTCTTGCTTGATGTGGACCCCACACTGGCGTGGGGACAATTCTCATCCACTCTCTCTGCAAACCAGGAGATGTTTCGTGTGCACTAGGAGCTGTTCCCAGCACACGCCTCGCTCAGTAGCAGCGAGTCCATGGGCGGAGGTCACTGCGTGTGACCATGTGGCTCAGGCCTCTGTTGGGCAGTGTCAGCAGGAGCCGTAGGAAGTAAACTGGCAGCGTTAATTATTGGGAACTTCGCTGTCCTCCTCAGGTTCACCACTTCCTCAAACTGGTTCCAGTCCTTCTCGCCGTTGTGCAGCGGAGAAAAAAGGGGGCCGAAGAACAGGCAGTGAACAGACAGACAGCTCTGTACACCCTGAAGCTTCTGTGCAAGAATTTCGGTGCGGAGAACCCAGAGCCTTTCATCCCGGTGCTGAACACGGCGGTGAGACTGGTCTCTCCGGAGAAGAAGGACGAGAAGAACGTGGTGGGCAGTGCCCTGCTGTGCGTGGCAGAGGCCACCTCCACCCTGGGGCCCCTGGCCGTCCCTCAGCTTCCCAGGTGCGCGGTGAGGGGGCTCAGCTGGTGGGGAGTGTCCCATACAGCGAAAGGTTACGGGTTCCATCCCCAGTTAGGGCACACATGGGAGGCAACTGATCAGTGTTTCTCTCTCACATTGATGGTTCTCTCTCTTTCCCACCCTCCCTCCCTCTCTCTAAAATCAATGAAAACATGTTCTCGGGTGAGGATTTTTAAAAATTAATTTGCTAAAGAATTGACCTTCAAGCTGAAAAGCACACCATTCTCACTTACCTTTACGGTGTTTCTTGTCCCTGTTTTCGATCCCCTCTGACCAGCTGGCATCAGGAAGCCACAGGTGCTGCCCCTCTAGAGGGGCCATCGTCCGCCCGACTGGCTGGCAGCCTGCAGGGCAGGGCACTTGGCTTTGCTGCCTGTGATGCTGAGACCGCACCCGCCTGTGGGGTTCCGTGGGGCAGAGCATTGGAGGCTTTTTACACAGGGCCAGACACAAAGCAAGCGTTAAGTGGAAAGGCGTTATTTTTTAAATGAGCGCTGTCGATACTATAGGCACCGGGACACGTCTTGCTCTTTGTCACGGAAACTATAGACGATGTTTTGTAGGCTCTGACGTACACAGTGGGTAATGTGGGCACCCACTCATACTGCGACTTATACTCCCTTCTCTACTGTTTCCGCTTAAAGTTAGTCTAAAACGTGTTCTTTCTCCCTAGCCTGATGCCCTCATTGCTGGCAACAATGAAGAACACCAGCGAACTGGTCTCCGGCGACGTCTACCTGCTCAGCGCCTTAGCGGCCCTGCAGAAGGTGGTGGAGACTCTCCCCCACTTCCTCAGCCCCTACCTGGAAGGCGTCCTGGCACAGGTGAGCCCTGAGACCACAGGTGCTAGCAGGGGAAAAGGAAAATCACACACTCAATCCTTTTGTTTGTTTTTAACTTCTGTTTGGCAGGAAGATTATTTCTGAAAAGAAGGGCTTTGTGATTCCTAAACGCGTGCCTTCTCTCCCACGTCATCGTGCCTCCTGCTTAGCCCTGACATTGAGAAGGTGTCATTTTGCCATGAGGCCGGTCTCTTGATTGGGCAGAATGTAGTTTATTGCTCTCTTTTCCCTGAGAGGTTTGGCGTGGAGCTGGCGGAGCTGCCTTTGTTACTTCCTGGAGGACCGGGTGCGCCCGCTCTCCTGTTGGGGTCTCCTGAGGGCAGTGCCGAGCTTGCTGCAGACGGTGGGCCGGTGGCATTTCCAACTGAAAATGCCCCAGAACGGCCCCGTGCCTGTTCTGTTCTCTCGATCGTTTGCCGTTTATAACTTCCTGGATGCGAATGGTTTAACCAGCGCTTGAAATGTACAGAAAGGGGCCTCTCCCCGAGGAGCCTTCCAAGTCTGCTAGCAAGAAGGAGCTCAGGGTCTCATGGTGCTGGGTTCCTGTCCTGAGAACATCGCGAGTCTGAGTGCTCGGACCACTCACCCAGGCCCCCAACTCCCGCTGGGAAAGAGGCACCCGTCCATTTGCATCTGCAGACGGTCGGGGTTGGCTGGGAAGGGAACGCTCTGGCAAACGGGTAACGAGCCTTTTCAGCCACTAGCATCTGGGCTGTCTTCCCGAGTCATCGCTGTGACTCTGCAGACGTTCTCACTGAGCCACAGAGGCCTCGATCGCTGTCTTTCTGTTTCCGTAGGTGATTCATTTGGAGAAAATCACGAGTGAAATGGGTGCAGCCTCCCAGGCTAATGTCCGTCTCACGTCTCTGAAAAAGACACTGGCCACCACTCTGTCCCCCCGCGTCCTGCTGCCGGCCATCAACAAAACCTACAAGCACACCCAGAAGGACTGGAGGGTGAGATCTGTCGGGGTTGGACTTTGGGGTGGGGAGGTGTGGTGCTGACATGTTCCCCTTCATAATGAACTTAGAGTGTGAAGAACTGGCCCCTCTCTCTGCTGTGTTCTTGGTAGAACCACATGGGCCCGTTTATGAGCATCTTGCAAGAGCACATCGGGGTCATGAAGAAGGAAGAGCTCACCTCCCATCAGTCTCAGCTCACCACGTTTTTCCTGGAGGCCCTGGACTTCCGAGCACAGCACCCTGAGGTCAGCTTAGAGCCACCCCCCCATCCTGAACGCACCTGCTGAGAGCCAGCCCAAAGCTGGCTGTGACCTGGTCTACTGGCCAGAAGTATGTAAAGCTGGAGGTCAGAACTCTGCCTTTTGTTTTCAGAATGATCTGGAAGAAGTTGGAAAGACAGAAAACCATATCATCGACTGCCTGGTAGCGATGGTTGTCAAACTTTCCGAAGTCACGTTCAGGCCTCTGTTTTTCAAGGTGAGCTTGCTTCCGCCCTGCTTTGTGCTCCTCTCGGTAACAAGATGTGTAGAATAAACTCCTACTTCTCTCTCTTTTTAGCTGTTTGATTGGGCCAAGACGGAGGACGCCCCAAAGGACAGACTGTTGACGTTTTACAACTTGGCGGATTGCATTGCCGCCAAACTGAAAGGGCTCTTTACTCTGTTCGCCGGCCACTTGGTGAAGCCTTTTGCTGACACCTTGAACCAGGTGAACATCTCCAAAACAGGTTGGTAGCTGACTCCAGCTCGTTGACACCTCGCTCGGTGTGCCTTGCACAAGCTCGGGAAGTACAGGAAGTCTAAAGGGTGGGTGTTTCGTGCTGTAGTCGGTGGTCAGGCCCTGAAGTGTCTGCTTTCGCGTCATGAAAAGGGCCATGAGTTAACTGAAGGAGGAATCACTTACCCGAGAGCCCACCCACGGTGCCACCCTCATCCCGAGCTTGCTGTCTAGATGGAGGAGGAAATGCCCTCTTGATTGTAGTTCTGTCAATAGTGATTTGAATGTAAACGTTGGAGATTCAATTGTGACCTTGTTTTCATTTTTACTCTTCCCTCTCTTACAGATGAAGCGTTTTTTGACTCTGAAAATGACCCTGAAAAGTGCTGCTTGCTCTTACAGTTTATCTTGAACTGTTTACATAAAATCTTCCTGTTTGACACCCAGCACTTTCTAAGTAAGGAGAGAGCAGAAGCCCTGATGATGCCTCTGGTGGACCAGGTAACCCAGTCAGACCATCTTTTAACTTCTCACTTTTTGTGGATTTAACTTACCTTCATTGGTGGTTTTACTGAGCTCTGCTTTTGAATTTTTCACACGAAAGGCACAATATAAGGTCTAATGCAGCAGTCGCCGACCGGTGGTCCGCTTAAGGTTGGTGACCGCTGGTCTAATGGTTAAGTTTTTAATTTGGAAGGCAGCTATGCTCACCACTATACCACCAACACTAAGTTTTTAATTTGTAACAGCAGCCGGTGTTGAGCCCGTCATGAGGACAGTAGACTATTATTTATACGTTGGGTGTTTTCACAGACAGACTGAGCCCTGTCGCTCACAGTCCTTTTCTCTCCTCAGCTGGAGAACCGGCTGGGAGGAGAAGAGAGGTTCCAGGAGCGGGTGACGCAGCACCTGGTCCCCTGCATCGCCCAGTTCTCGGTGGCCATGGCCGACGACTCCCTCTGGAAGCCCCTGAACTACCAGGTCCTGCTGAAGACGAGAGACTCCTCGCCCAAGGTCAGGAGCCGTGGTGGCAGCCCTGGTGCCAGCACTGTGCCCTGTGTTCTTGCCATGTAGCCCAAACAGCTATCGCGCGGTTATGGCTGTGCAACCGTGGTAACTAGCGGGGCAAACACGGCTGCTCATCCTCTAGCACTGGCGGGCAGGCTCTGCCGGACACAAGTTTGTGCCTGCGCTTTTGGGGTTTACTTCCGGGTTATTTATAAATAATAGCAGTCCTCCCCAACCCCTATAGTGTGTGTGTGGCACGAACACTCAAATACTTTTTTTTTTTAATAAAATTTTTTTTAATATATTTTATTGATTTTTTACAGAGAGGAAGGGAGAGAGATAGTTGGAAACATCGATCAGCTGCCTCCTGCACGCCCCCCCACTGGGGATGTGCCCGCAACCCAGGTACATGCCCTTGACCGGAATCGAACCTGGGACCCTTCAGTCCGCAGGCCGACGCTCTATCCACTGAGCCAAACCGGCTTCGGCTCCTTGTGCTTTTTAATTTAAACACCTCTTAAGTGTCTCTGTTTCCAGAGGCCAAAGCTCTGAGCTTGTCCACAGACTTCCCTTTGGGTGAGAGTGTATCTCGGGCCGAGGGGTCTGTGGGAAATGGAAGGCAGGTGTAGCTAGTGACACCCACTGACATGGGGGTCAGAGTGCGGAACACAGTTCAGGTTGCCTGTATGACAAACGTCCCAAACTATTCAGTAACCTGGCATCCTAGGTGAAAGCTGAATGGACATAAAGTGAAATAAACTCATATTAAAGAACATTTTGTTTTTACCAACCTTTGC
This sequence comes from Myotis nattereri, assembly GCF_964212035.1. Taxonomy (NCBI): domain Eukaryota; kingdom Metazoa; phylum Chordata; class Mammalia; order Chiroptera; family Vespertilionidae; genus Myotis; species Myotis nattereri. Next base: position 4,806,462 of record NC_138096.1, on the reverse strand, counting down.
TTTTGGTTCCCTTCAGGTTCGATTTGCTGCCCTCATTACCGTGCTCGCACTGGCGGAGACACTGAAGGAGAATTACATCGTCTTGCTACCAGAGTCCATTCCTTTCTTAGCTGAATTGATGGAAGGTAATTTCCAATGAAAAAGCAAATGTGGGTGCAGTGGGATAGCCTTGGCTCGACTGGGGACCTGGGAGGCTGGGTTCCTGTTTTGAGTGGGGTGGCGGGAAGAGATTAGGAGATGGCCTTTCCTTTGCCTTTCCCTCACACGTGTATTTTGGCTACAGATGTAGCCTATTGTAGCACGATGTCTAGGGCATTGCGTCAGCCTAGGACAGCTTCCTGTTCACAGCGACCAGCGTCCACTCCGTGCTGGGCATGGTCCTCATTGTCCTCAGGACGTAGATGCTGTTACAGTGCTCGTTTCACAAAGAACTAGAGGCTTTAGGGATTAAGTAACTTGGTGAACTAACAAAGCACGTGTGACAATGGAGCTGGGGAGGGAGCCAGGTGTGTGCGTGTGGACACGGGGCCCAGGAAGCACCAGGCACAGCGCAGCCCAAGGAATGACAGTGGGGCTTCCCCCTAAGCAGGGGGTGGAGGCAGGGTGGCCACGCTTTCACGTTCATGATCCACAGCTCATCTCCACAAAGGCCATGCACCTGGTTCTTATGGCCCTGAGCGCAGCACCACCAGGAATTGGGAATTTTCTTGTGGGGCCTCTGCTGGGTTCTGTCTCCCAGGCCTAAAACCCTTGGCAGGGAGGAAGGCACAGGATCTCTGATGTGCGTCCCCGTCTGCCGACTGGTGGTCAGAGACGGGGGGACGCCTGGATGAGGCGGTGGGAACCGGGGCCGGAAGCTGACCCGTGTCCTTTCACTTCTAGATGAGTGTGAAGAGGTGGAGCATCAGTGTCAGCGGACAGTGCAGCAGCTGGAGGCCGTCCTGGGGGAGCCGCTGCAGAGCTACTTCTAACCGGGGGAGGGGTTCGCACTCTGTTCAGAGTTCGGATTTATATTTTCTATTTTTATTTGGGGTGTTTGGTGCCATGTTCGTTTTGGTGCCTTCACACCAACGTGGACTTGACAAGATTCCGCCCTGGTTTGTACTCCATCCAACCCCTCCTGCCATCTGTACAGAATTGCAAAGAGTAAATGACACGTGGTGGTTTGATACAGGCGGCTGCGTTGTTGTCACGTTTATTAGTCCTTCCTGACTGTGCTGGTACAGCAGGTCTCATGCTCGCGCCCCAGCTGACCGTACCCACTGGACTGCAGGTGCAACCCTTAGCTCTTCGGTAAAGCAATGTCTTATGCACCTGGTAGCCAGGTCAGATTCACTCAAAGCAACACATTTTCTTCACTTCAAGAAAGTGAGTTATTCGGCTTTCAGCAAGAATGCCTGTGTGAAGCCATTTGGACTTTTACTTTCATTTTGGGTAGATAACACTCAGCCTTCATTGTTTTGTGTGCCCACAGAGGGCAGTAGTTTTGGAATGTATTTTTCACTCAGGACAATGATTATCTCCTTTATCTTTCGGCCTTTCGCGCGCGCGGGCGGAGGGAGTGGAGGCTACAGGCTTTTCTGAAACAGCTACACCTGACAGATGCACCAACCAGAAGCTCCTCCACCTCCCCCCCACCTCCCCCCGCCCCAGGAGTAGGAGCAGGACTTTCCCACTGGTGGTAACCAAGAGTCACTTGTATGAGAAAGAATCGGATTTTTTTGAAGTTCTCTAATCCTTATGATGTCACAGTGACCGTCGTGACAAAGAAGCAAAAGGCTGACATGCAATTTAGAGATACATATATTTTCTTCAAGCAAAGTCTTAGTAAGATTCAGTCATAAATGCTAATAGCTTCACTTCGAAAACATCTTAAGATTTTGTATTCAGTCCTTGGACTTAGAGGAAAATCTCAGTCATGCAGTCTTTCAGGAAGAAAAAAAATTACCCTGGGATTCTAGAGTCTTCTTGCTCTCCCGCCCCCATCAATGTTTTTTGAGTTTGGCAAGATTCGGCATAATAAACTAACAGGGAAAGAATGCTAGAAGTTTCTACACTGAGCGGGTACTTTATATATATATATGTATATTGGTAATAGTATTCTTTTTAGTATATTGGTATTAAAAAATAACGAATATCTGTTATGAAAATACTCCTAAATCCTGGCAGAATCCAGCTCAGCAATTTAATAAGACAAATGATCTGGCTGATGTAGCTTTTTACCTCCCCACTCTCAAGCCTCTTAAATTTCCTGAAACAAGATCTGACATGTAAGAATTCTGCAAAGAATTCTGCCAGCTCGTTTCAAAGAGTCATAGGAAAAATTACAGAAATGCAACACTTAACTTGCTGATACAGGTTTGATTTAATCACTCAGATAGAACGATGTTTGATCTCAGCCTAGTGATGGACTAATCTTTGGAAAAGCAGAGAGGCGCTGTCGCTTTGCATGCAGACAACCAACAGGTGTTTATGTTGCCTCTCTACGTTGGTCTATTTCACTTTCTGGTAGGGCCTGTTTCATAAACATTAAATCAGTTCTTAACTTTGCTTTGTGACCCATAAACATTTGCAAATTGAATTCCTCTCGCTTCTACCTTAAACTCTCTGTACAGGTATGTGCAGATCTGTAACTCACCCTAAATTCATAAAAAAAATATTCTACGATAACCACTTACTGGTACAAAAGTATTGTGATTGACATCAAGTGAATTTCAACACCATTTGTTTGTGTTGCTTTTGCTTCGTTTTGTTGCCTTAATCTCTGTTCCGTGTTCATGTCATAGTGTTAATGATTTGGTGGTGCTTACAGTTAGATGCTTATTATGTTAAAGGGAACTGCCAGATATAAGTCGCTATCAACTTCTCAGCTGCGGGGATGAGAGAAGGCTCCTTAAGAATGCGGTCCCTGGGGCTGTAGTGGTGCCTTCTATAATTAATGTCTTAGGTGATTTAATAGCTGAGTCATTCCAAGGCCCTGGTGAGTGTATCTAACCTGCAGTGGCACAAGGACAGACACAGAAGAGAATAAGGAACATGGTTTTGGGCACCACTGTACATCCATCCCAGCTCCCAGCACGGTGCTGGCAAAGTAGTGCTCGATGCGTGTTAGCTGCTGTATAGAGCAGGCACCTCACCAGTGCCTGGTGACTGTGAAGCGGGTTATAAACACGAGGCGGGCGGGGAGAGAGGAGGAGGCCTGAATAATGCATAAGCTGCTGCTGCCTCCAACTTCCTCCTCCTGCGCTAGACAGAGCCTCCTGCATGACAGGTCTGAGGACACCAGGAGGACTAATGCTGCGGAAGCTCATCTTAACTATGTACACAGGTAGTATGGTCGTGAGATGCATTTTAACCAGGCCAGTGTCACGTAAGCCATTCTGTATTTCAGTTTTCGTGGTGGTCGTGTCAGCTACCAGCTCCTTACTTCCAGCAGTTGGATGTCTCCGTCGATCTCCAGGGTGTCGATGCTGGGGAGCTCTTTAAACCTGTGCTTGTACTCCAGGCTGTGGACGCCATTCACCGCAACCTTGAACTCCTGAACATCACAGTAAATTATCATCTGGAAGGAAAGGACGCGCAACGTTAGTGCTTCCCTTGGTTTAAAAATCTGAGTTTCTTGTACAAACAGGACTCGCTAGGACTCGCTTCCTGGAAGAAAGGGCTGCCACCCAAAGCTGTGTGTGACCAACAGGGACGATGGCAGTGCAGGCAGTTTCATGGCCCCCGTGTCTCCATATCCACGGGCATTAAAAATATCACCCCAGGACTGAGACCAGGTTCCTGCTAAAACTGCTATTAACTAACGGGGCTATCCAGTTTTTTACATGACAACCAGTGTCTAATAATTCCATTCTACTGGGTTTGCCATTTGCACTGTCTATGTTATAAATAGGACATTGAAAATACAATCTCAAAATAAAACACACACACAGCTGCACAGTAGGGCTTGATCTGCACGGACCGTCTGTCTGACCCCTGCTCCCAGGATTCTTTGCCCTATCCCGTTTTCAAAATATGATCTTACCTCAAAGTACATCCCAGGACTAAATGGGAAACAGGTAATATTTCTCTCTTCTTCTCCCCAGGACTCTTGAAGGAAAGAATTCCTTATAAATGCTTTACTATTCAGGCGCGGGTTCAAGTGGAGAGCAATATCCTTTGATTTTCCTGATATCAGATCAACATTAAAGCTTTTAAGACAAAAAGAAATAAAATTTAGTCAACTAGAAGAGAGTAGTGCACTTTCTGAAATTTAACAAGCAGAACTGAACTCTGATTATAACTACACAAAATATAAGTATGCATATGGGCATAGGAACACGAACGGTAAAATGAAACTTTACATTCCAAGTTAGCATTCCATAGATATGTTATTTGTAAAATGAAGATGGAAAAAAAAACTTTAAAATCCATGTTGAGGGTATGGATCCGGTTCGGAGGAAGCTGAGGGTTTAGAAGAATAAGCTAAGTGATTTCTTCCGCTGCGGGGGCAGGGTCCTGTCAAGGGATTCTCATGTCTGTGTGTGCTGTTCTTGGAAGTGTACTTCTGTCCAGGAAATGCCTCATTTCAAGCTTTCAGAATCCGAATATCTCTGGAGAAGGTCCGTAAAGCAGACGTTTTACAAGGTACATAACAAGAGCTACAGGACCTCACAGGGCTGCCCTGGATTCTACCCTGAGGCTGGACACAACATTAGGATTTAGTCCTGGTTCTGCCACCAACTAGTGAGCAGCCTGAGTTCCTCTTGCTGTATTACCCGCACCTTTCAGCTGAGGATTCAGCGCTACTGGGATCTCACAAGACAGCTGCGAGGTGAGAGCCAAGAGGAGACAACGTGGGAGGGGGTTGCACTGTCACACGTGGGAGGGGGTTGCACTGTTAATCGTGGGAGGGGGTTGCACTGTCACTCGTGGGAGGGGGGTACACTGTCACACGTGGAAGGCGGGTGCACTATTACTGTTAACTCAGTGATACCAACCCTTTGGCCTTCGCGTTCACTTCTCCTTTAATGACGACAGTCCGTCCAGGGCCCATGGAGGAGTTCAACCTCGCCACGAAAGGCAGAGTCTGAAAAGAGACCACAGTCGGCACCAGGAAGCCTGCAGGACGCCATCATGTGGGAAAACTGTCCGAACACGGACGTGTTCAAAGGCTGTGGCTGTCAACCCCGTGAAGGCACAGCTTGCGCCTGCCCTGGTCCCGGACGGGTCCCCAGCAGGAACCACTGTGCCTGGCTCACGGCAAACACTCGTGAAAGGATGGCCTGGAGTGGGACCTGCTGTCCTGAGTGAGTGACGCTCCCGCTGAAGAGCCTGTGGGTGGGGTCGGAAGCGCTGCTCCTGCTACAGGGAGGGGATCACACTAATGGCTCCGCAGGGGCCTGGGGCCGGAGGACGTCCGGGGACAGCACAGAAATGCCAGGTGGCTGCTCTGGGCTTCTACGGAGGGTCGAGGCCCCATTGATCAGCAAATGAAAACTTAACTCGTCCTACAGGAGTAAACAGTGGGGGCTCTTCAAACCTTGGACAAACAGTTGATAGGTAGTATTTTGGCGCAAGTCAAAGTGTGATGGGCAGTCGAACCTTTGTTCTTGGTGCAGACAGTTCTGGGTACGATTTTATCAGTGTCGCCTCTATTACTAGGCTGTGGGGAGACAGGGCCGCAGTGAGGGCTGGGATGCACGGCGCTGTCTTCCAACACTGACACCACTCGCTCCCTGGGCAGCGTTACAGAATGTTCTACATATTCTAACAGGCAACGATACTTACAAACTGCGACATCCCGGCACTGGGTACCTACGGGGAGAGAGAGACAGAATGAGGACGCCTGAAAGGAAAGAACCGCAGCGCTGTGTACGTAACAGGAGTAACTGGATCTCTCCAGTGTCCTGAGCCAGCCTGGCAGGGACCACAGTGCCTGCTCGGCCCTGGGGCTGATCCCCAGGCAACAAGAGCTCCATGGTGGTGTGGTCCAGAGTCGTCAGGGCTCCTCAGGCTGGAAGGACAATCAGAATCCTGTACACCCCTCCGCGCCCCCGTTTTAAACTGGTGGTTCAGCCCTAACCGGTTTGGCTCAGTGGAGTGGATAGAGCGTCCGCCTGTGGACTCAAGGGTCCCAGGTTCAATTCCGGTCAAGGGCATGTACCTTGGTTGCGGGTACATCCCCAGTAGGGAGTGTGCAGGAGGCAGCTGATCGATGTTTCTCTCTCATCAATGTTTCTCTCTATCCCTCTCCCTTCCTCTCTGTAAAAAATCAATAAAATATACTTAAAATAAATAAATAAATAAAAATAAACTGGTGGTTCATTCAAAGACTTGACACTTACATCTTCTCCATTTAGAACTGCCACTTCCAGAGTGGATGCTTGGGCGCTCCTTAAATCCTGAAGAAAAGATAAGACTGATCTTTAGCATCCATCCAATTCCAAGTGCAATCTGCTTGACATAACAACAAGAATTACAGCCCAGCCAGTGGGGCTCAGTGGCTGAGCGGCGACCCGTGCACCGAGAGGTTGGAGGTCTGATTCCCGGTCAGGGCACATGAGGGGTTGCGGACTCGATTCCTGGCGGGGGGGCATGCAGGAGGCAGCGATCGATCAACATAAATGTCCCTATCGCCCTCTTCCTCCCTCCCTCTCTCAAATCCATACACTTTATTTTTTTTTAATATGCTTGAGAATTAATTCTGCCTTAGTATTTTGGAAGGGCAAGTTAGCACTTTCAACCACAACATAAAATGCAGACACCCCTTGGCTCAGGCAGCCCACCTCCAGGACACATCTGGGGGAGATTCCCCCGTATTCCTGGGTCGAGGGAACAGCCCCAGCAGCTAAAAAGGGCTTTTTGTTGGAACTGCCCTAGATTGGAGGCCTGCAGACGGCAAATAACATGGGAGGTCCAGGCGTTAACGGAAGGGGTTTCCTTCCATCTCGGCAGGCAGCGTCGGGGAAGGGCACTCACCGAGCTGAAGCTGAAGCCCACTGAGTGGATGCTCACTTTGCCGTAGATGCCCAGGGTGTCGATTTTCTCGGGGCTGATCCTGTGGGCGTAGAGCAGCGTGTGTTTTCCATTGACAGCCACCTGGGTGGACACGGTTTACCAACAGTAAGTTCATCTTACAGATTTACACAAACTGAAATCCATTTACTTGGGTTGAGTTGTGTTTCTTTAATATATTTTATTGATTTTTTACAGAGATGAACGGAGAGGGATAGAGAGTTAGAAACATCGATGAGAGAGAGAAACATCGATCAGCTGCCTCCTGCACACCCCCTACTGGGGATGTACCCGCAACCAAGGTACATGCCCTTGGCCGGAATCGAACCTGGGACCCTTGAGTCCGCAGGCCGACGCTCTATCCACTGAGCCAAACCGGTTAGGGTTACTTGGGTTGAGTTTTAAGTTGATCCCTTCCCCACAGGGTCCCACTGTGTCTGCCCAGACTGACTGGCGGCATCACGCCACCAGGAGGGTTTATCTTCTCCTGGCTTCCTGAGCTCATTAAAGCCGTAAGTCCGTTCTTCTCTGCACACCAGTTGTGCATGCGTTCACATACGTGGGTCAGCATGTACATATCTGTGCATAGATGAGACCTCCAGGATTCAGAGGCCCCGGATGCCCGGGAGGCCTGAGCCCAGGAGAGATCAACCCTGCAAGTGTGCCCCCTCCGAGAGCCCACAGTGCAGGGGGCAGGCGCTCAGCCTGCCTTTGCTGCACTTGGCTGAAGGAATGACCCTGGGCAAGTCCCCAGCTTCTCTGGGATCGCTGTTTGCAAGCAGGCAACGCTCTCCCCACAGGGCTGCCGTGTGAGGGGACGAGGCCGTGCTGTGGGTCCCAGCTCAGCCTGACACAGCAGGTGCCAGCGCACGCAGCTCCTTCTCCCTCCCTCTCTCCCTCCCAGTGCAGCTACTGTGTCGGGAATATTGGGAAAACACTGGCAGAATACAGATGGTCTCTAAGCAAAAGGAGCTTAAAACCCTAGAGGCGGGCAAAATAAACACAGGATGAAACCAAAGCACGGTAGGAACAAGGGCCCAAAGGCCGGAGGAGGGAGGGTGCATGGAGTTCAGGAGAATTAGGGGCGCTGTCCTGGATGGGGGCAGATCCTGGGGCCAGGAAGGACCCCACCAGGCATGGGAGTCTTCTCTCGATGGCGCGTGAAGGCGAGCAGGGGGAGGGCCGTGGGACCACGTTCTCCGTCCCACAGGCCGAGAGGAGATGCTCATGGCAGCCAGATTCTGAGATCTCTGCATCTGAAATCCCACGACCCTAAAGAACCCTCTTGCGGCAGGACCCGACTTCACACTGGGATCCTGGCTTCTACATTCGCACCTGTCATTGGTCCCCCCGCTTGGGTCATGGTTGTAACTACTGACCCACAAAGAATACAGGGCGGGGCCAATTCAGAACTGAGCTCCGCCTGGCGAGGAGAAACATGAGCTGGAAGGAGCAATGGCTCCCGCCTGGCCCCTGCACTGAGCACAGTCATCCAGCCAGACTCTCTGGATTTGAGAAACGGAAGGGCGAGCTCCCTACTGGGAAAGCGTCCTGCGCGCTCAGGAGTGAGGTCCAGCTTTTAGCCTCCCAACGCCACCTGGAATTTGTCTTTGAGCACCATCATCACGATCTCGAAGGACTTCTCCTTCCTGAAAGGCATGTCGTAGGTGATCTCCTCCCGCCCCCATTTCTCGTTTTTCAGAGTGTTGCACACGATGCAGTTGGTCCTTTTGAAACGGGGGTTGAAGTGGAAGACCACGTCCGCTCGCGGGTTCACGCTGCTGCCGCTCTGCAGGTCCACCTGGAACCTGGGAGGAGAGACGGCACCTGAGCCCCGGGAGAGGGAGGCCGCACGGAGTGGGGGCCCGCAGCAGGGACTCCAGGCGGAGGAACACATGGCGGACCCTCTCCGCATTCACCCACAGGGCCTAACCACCCTTCCTTCGCTTCTTCCTTAGTAACAGACCCGGGAGCTGGGGCTGGGGCCCCGTCTGTCCAGAGGGAGCCTCTATTCTCCGGCCTCGCTAGTCCATCCCCTGGCCTTCCCCACAAATAGCACATGCGCCCACCCAGCTACCCAACGCACGATGTGAGGCTGCAGTTCTAGCGCCAAGAATCACAGGAAAGGGGCCTTCACCTGGGACAGCAGAGCGGATGCCAGAGGGGAGCCCTGCTTCTCTAAGTCTTGGCAGCACTGCCTTAAGCGCCTGGGCTGTCTCCTTCAGACCCGACTCTTTCCTTTAAGCCACTGTCATGTGGGCGGCAGCCACACTGACCTGAGCCCAACTCTAACAGATACAGCTTTGTCCACAGTTTGTACCCAGCGCATCCGATAAAAACTACCCCAACAGGCCTTAGGAGAAGCTGTGGGGGTGACCCTGCAACTGGACTCTGTCCCTGTCATCTGACCACAGTTCCCCTCACTAACCATACATCCAATCTCTATATATAAAAGCCTAAGCGACGGTTATCTATGACACACACTGACCACCAGGGGGCAGACGCTCAACACACAGGCATGGAAACATGGAACAGACTGATGAATCTCAGAGGGAAGGGGGGCGGGGGGAGGGTGGGACGAGATTAACCAAAGATCTTATATGCATACTAGAGGCCTGGTGCCCTCAGCCTGGCCTGTGGGGATTGGGCTGAAACCCGCAGTCTGACATCCCCCAAGGGGTCCTAGATTACAGGAGGGCGCAGGCAAGACTGAGGGACCCCACCAGTGCACAAATCCATGCACCAGGCCTCTAATTCTTTACAATGAGATCAGACTTAGAGCAATAAAATAAAAAAACCAAATTACGTCTATTTCAGTCACTCATTCCAATCTCAGCATCTGGGCCAGGATACTGATGGAAGCAAAATCAGCCTCAAGTACCTTAATGTCTCTCCCACGGTATGTTATTGTCACAAGGAGGCAGTTTCTTCATGTTCTTCTACATCGAATGCAACAATCTTACCTGTCCGAGTCCCCGGGAACGTGCCCACGGATCACAATCAAAGTTCCAGGCGCCAACTGCTCAGGGATGGTCCCAACATAGGGGATTATCTGGGGAAAAGAATTTGCACAAATACGCTTTTACAAGAAGCGGAAAGACTACATTGTTAAGCACCACATTTTTATCACATGTAAACCCAGCATTTTCCAAGTGGCCCGCACTGTTTTTCCAACAGCTACACAGTCACGGCAGCCCTGGGTTGGCTCTCAATCCTGCCAAAGGTAGAAGGTGACTGCAGAGGACTCGGTTACCGGGTTGTAGATGACATTCTGTATGTTGTTCAAGGACAGCATCTTTCCCTTCCACTTCAGCGTTGACTGCGGTCTCTCTTCTGTGTGCGAGCTCAGATTTTAAGCAAGTTACATTGAAAGGTTTCCTCGATTGAAACGGAGGCAGTTGCCCTGTGCAAAATCAAAACAGAGGGGGAAAAAATGCATCACTTTTCTTTATATCATAATTCTTCTTAAAGGTAAGTTAGACATTATTTCATTAATATTTGCCAAATAACAGGATGCGATTGTAGTCAAAGATCTGACCCCAATTCTCACCGAGTATGCTTCTATGGGCAGCAAAATCTCAGACATCCAGGTGTGAGGTGATACGTCATTGTCATTTTAATTTGCACCTCCCTGATGATCAGTGACTTTGAGCATTTTTTCATATGTCTCTTGGCCATCTGTGTGTTCACTGTGGAGAAGTGTCTATTTAGGTCCTTTGCCCATTTTTTAATGGCATTGTCTTCCTTTTGTCAAGTTGTATGAGTTCCCTGTATATTTTGGATATTAACCCTTTATCAGATGTATCGTTGCCAAATACGTCCTTCCCTACAGTGGGCTCCCTTTTCATTTTGTTGATGGTTTCTTTTGCTGTGCAGGAGCCTTTTATTTTGATGTAGTCCCATTTGTTTATTTTATCCTTAGTTTCCTTTGCCCTAGGACAGTGATGGCGAACCTTTTGAGCTCGGCGTGCCAGTATTTTGAAAAACCCTAACTTAACTCTGGTGCCGTGTCTCATATAGAAATTTTTTGATATTTGCCACCATAGTAAAACAAAGACTTCTATTTTTTATATTTATTTTATATATGTAAATGCCATTTAACAAAGAAAAATCAACCAAAAAAATGAGTTCGCGTGTCAGAGGTTTGCCATCACTGCCCTAGGAGATGTATCCGTAAACATATTGCTACGAGAGATAGCTGAGATTTTGCTGCCTATGGTTTCTTCTAGGATTTTTATGGTTTCATGACTTAATTAAGTTTTTTAACCATTTTGAGTTTATTCTTGTGTATGGGGTAAGTTGGTGATCTAGTTTCATTTTTTTGCATGTGTCTGTCCAGTTTTCCCAACACCATTTATTGAAGAGGCTGTCTTGACGCCACTGTATGCTCTTGCCTCCTTTGTCAAATATTGAGTATAAAGGCTTGGGTCGATTTCTGGGGTCTCTGTTCTGTTCCATTGATCTATAGGCCTGTTCTCGTGCCAGTACCAGGCTGTCTTGATTACAGTGACTTTGTAGCGTAACTTGAGATCTGGTATTGTGATTCCTCCAACTTTGTTCTTCTTTCTCAGGATTGCTGCGGCCGTTTGGGGTTCTTTTTTTTTTTTTTTGTTCCATATAAATTTTTGGAGGATTTGTTCTAGATGTGTGAAATATGCTGTTGGTATTTTCATGGGGATTGTATTGAATCTGCAGATTGCTTTGGGAGTATGGGCATTTTAATGATGTGAATTTTACCAATCCATGAACACGGTATATTCTTCCACTAGTGCTAGAATATACCGTGTTCATGGATTATCTTCCTCTATCTCTTTTTTCAGCATCCTGTAGTTTTCCGAGTACAGATCTTTTACTGCCTTGGTTAAGTTTATCCTTGGTTAAGTTTATTCCTAAATTCCTTAATTTTTGTTGTTGTTGTTGTTGCAGTAGTAAATGGGATTGTTTAGTTTCTCTTTATTTTTTTTTTAAGATATATATTTTATTGACTTTTTTTACAGAGAGGAAGGGAGAGGGATAGAGAGTTAGAAACATCAATGAGGGAGAAACATCGATCAGCTGCCTCCTGCACACCCCCTACTGGGGATGTGCCCGCAACCCAGGTACATGCCCTTGACCGGAATCGAACCTGGGACCCTTCAGTCCGCAGGCCGACGCTCTATCCCCTGAGCCAAACCGGTTAGGTGGTTAAGTTTATTCCTAAGTTCCTTAATGATGTTGTTGTTGTTGCAGTAGTACATGGGATTGTTTAGTTTCTCTTTCCGAGAATTCATTATTGGTTTATTTTTTTAAAAAGCCACCGCTTTTTGGGTGTTGATTCTGTAACCCGCTACGCTGCCAAACGCATTGGAGTCTCGCAGTTTTCTGGCGGAGGCTTTGGGCTTTCTAGGAACGATACCCTGTCACCTGCGAAGAACAGTTCCCCTTCCTCCTTTCCCGGGTGGATGCCCGCCCCTCTTCCTGTCTGATCGCGGCGGCCAGGGCTTCCAGCGAGTGGTAAGCGCGGGGATGTCGCCCCAATTTTTAAAAAGGACCCGCGGGTACACCGAGTAGCTGGAGGGAAGGCTAAGACTTAAGAATGAAAAGAGGAAGGAAACTCGAGTTTCCGGAGTCCGGACCCGCCCGGAGCACCTGACCGGCCGCCGGTCACCGGAGCCCGGAGGAAGCCGCCGCCCGCGGGGGAGCCCCGACCTGGCCCCCCCTCCCGCCCGCCCGGTCCCGGACCCCGACCCCGACCCCGATCCCGACCCCGCGCGCCTCGCAGGCGCCCCCGTCGCGCTCCCAGCCCCGCGGCCGCGTCACCCGGTGGCCCGAGCACACGGGGCCACGGTGTCACCCGGTCCCGGTGCTTTAAAGGGCGGCGGAGGGGCCTCCAGGTCGCAGCCCCGGCTGCAGGGGGCGGGGAGCGGGACCCCCATGGGCTCCCCCCGGACGGCCTCCCATCGGACCCTCCCGCGGCGCCCCCCAGCGCCCCCCGCAGAGCAGCCCACTCACCGGCGATGCGAGGCGCTCGGGCAGAGGGCGCGTCCGCGGGTCCGTCCGGTTCCGGTTCCGCTCGGCTCCGCGGCTACGGGCCGCCCCGGCGCTCAGTCCGCCGCTGTTTCCGGTTCTGCCCAGCGGCCGGGGGTGGATGGGATGAGAACGGGGCGGAGCCTGGGGTCACGCCGCCCTGGAGACGGGGTGTTGCAAGGGGAGCATCTGGGGCGGCTTTGGTCGCTGCCCGGAAGCCTCGGGAGGAGGTGCAGGTGCAGGTGCAGGTGCAGGTGCAGGTGCAGGTGCAGGTGCAGGTGCAGGTGCAGGTGCAGGTGAGTGAGAGGCGGGGGCGGATGCAGGTTTGCGGGGAGAACGCGGGAGCCATTCGTGCAAAGAGCCTGAGGCTCCCGACAAGCGTTCGGTGCCGCGGGAGAGAGGAAAACGGGGGTGGGGGGTGGAGGGGGAGGCCCTGGACGCGATGGGGTCACGGGGACAGTAGCAACCGGACCACGGACCCAGGACAGAAGCCAAGGAAAGAGCCAGGAGGCGGAGGAGGGCAGCCCCGAGACCTGCCCAGAGGTGTCCGAAGGCGAAGAAGGAAAGTCTAGACGCAGGGGTGGGCAAACTTTTTGACTCGAGGGCCACAATGGGTTCTTAAACTGGACCGGAGGGCCGGAACAAAAGCATGGATGGAGTGTTTGTGTGAACTAATATAAATTCAAAGTAAACATCATTACATAAAAGGGTACGGCCTTTTTTTTTTTTTAGTTTTATTCATTTCAAACGGGCCGGATCCGGCCCGCGGGCCGTAGTTTGCCCACGGCTGGGAGCACAGCCCATCGTGACAGATGCTGCTGGAAGGCCAGGAACAGAGGAGGAGCCCACGGCCCTAGCCAGGGTCTCAGGGGGTAGAGCATCGGCCCATGGGCCAAAGGGTCCCGGGTTCGATTCCGGCCAAAAGCACACGTACCTCTAAACATCAATGGGAAAAATATCCTCGGGTGAGGATTGAAAAGTAATAAAAATAGAAGCAAGCAGCGGACTTAGAAGCCTGGAGGTCATCGGTGACCGGCCTACTGCGTTCAGAAATGAGAGAGGAAACAGCAGTGGAAATGCTAATGACTAAATCGTTCACCCAGGTTTGCTATGGAGAGGCACGGAGTGTGGACTCAAAGGGAAGATTTTTTTAAATTTTATTTTGTCTTTATTTTTGTTTCTTTTAAAGACAGAAGATACCACGGCGGTGCCTTTTAGAGTTTTTCCAAGCAAGCCACAAGAGGGACTGCATTCACATTGTGACTTGTTACATACACACTTAAAATGATGGAAACTGAAGTTTTGCAAAACAATCCTCTAGTTATATGTGAAGCATTCTACTTTTTTTTTTTTAAACATATTTTATTGATTTTTTACAGAGAGAAAGGGAGAGGGATAGAGAGTTAGAAACATCGATGAGAGAGAAACATCAACTAGCTGCCTCCTGCACACTCCCTACTGGATATGTGCCCGCAACCAAGGTACATGCCCTTGACAGGAATTGAACCTGGGACCCTTCAGTCCGCAGACCAACGCTCTGTCCACTGAGCCAAACCGGTCAGGTTACTTTTTTTTTTTTTTTCATTAAAAAAAAAAAAAATGCTGCTTATAACCCCATAAGGAGTTTGCAAGTCCCACCAGTGGTTTGCGACCTTACTTGGAAATCAGGGTCAGTGGAGTGTTAGAGCTGCCTCAGACCACCCGCGAGAGCCAGTGATGCACCTTGACATTGGCCAGATGGGGGCATTTACACCATGGAAATGGACCTACTACAACAGGGCTCCCTCCCCACCCCACCCCCAAGCCAGATGTTAAACATTTCCCAGCACACTACTGACTGTGCCCATGGGAATGATCCTCTCCCACATCCAACACCAGCACCACACAAGTACACAAAACCACCCGTGTACTCAACCACCTGTGTACCCTCAACCACCCGTGTACTCGATCTCTTTTTGGCCTTAGACCTCCTGTGTTCGGACTCACCAGGCTTACCTCTTATGTTCTACAGGATCATGTCCCAAACCTAGTCTTCTCGGGTGTGAGAATCAAGCTTCTAGAACTGTGGTTTTGTCATAAAATAAAAGAATCTTGGAGATGGGAGAGATCTCCAGCGTGCAAATTAAATTAATTCACCCCAGTGGCTCATGCTGTCCTATTGTCCTCACCACAGGACATTGATTTTCAGAGAGTGGAAGGGAGGAGGGGAGACAGAAACATCGATGTGAGAAAGACACATCAATTGGTTGCCTCCCCCATGCACCCCAGACCAGGGCCGGGTTTAGCCTGCCACTGAGGTATGTGCCCTTGACCGGAATCAAACTCCAGACCCTTCGGTCCAGGCACGGACGCTCTATCCAC
Source organism: Myotis nattereri (assembly GCF_964212035.1). Classification (NCBI taxonomy): domain Eukaryota; kingdom Metazoa; phylum Chordata; class Mammalia; order Chiroptera; family Vespertilionidae; genus Myotis; species Myotis nattereri. The sequence continues at coordinate 4,791,096 of NC_138096.1, read as the reverse complement.
AGAGCCAAACTGACCAGGGCAATCGATGGAAGGTGTTGCTTATCTTTGCACCCTTAGTGTCCAGGACACATTTCAGACACTCACTAGCCTTCTGACGGACTCACAGAAGCAACGACGATGTTGGAATCCACATAAAAGCACCCATTACAGATAGTGGTTGGCATCCACCTTTAATTTTGTAGCACCCATTATAATCTAGGTAAAAATAATCTTTATTTCTAAGAAACATATAAACGCGCGTTGAAACAGGAGACCAAAAGGAAGGCGGCTTCACAAGTACACCCTTCAGACAGATCAACACAGAGTCTCACCAAAATCCAGTCGTTTCAAAGCATTGCCTGTGATGGCGGAAGACGCGTCACCCAGGAGGCCTCCCAGGAAATGGTCACCGGGTGTCACAGACAACAGAAGAACACGGCTCGGCTTAGGGAGCCGTGGGAAGCCACCCCCTTCTCCATTTCCAAAAGCAGTCCTGTCAGGCTGCCCCTTAATGCAAATATAGGGTTGATTTCTGGGAGGCATCTAGGCTGTCTTCATTTAGCGGTGAGTCCCTCTAGGGGCTCCCCCTAGTGGTACCACCAGGTGTGGCACCCACTCATCCTGGAGCTCCTGCAGAGCCAGCCTGTGGCTTAGCATCTCCGCCTCCATGCTCTCTAAACACAAGGGGAGAGAGACCTGCCTCCCTGCGTTTATAGGGCGTGCACAGGGTTGGTGGGGGGGGAGGCTGGAGGGAGCTCAAACCCCCACAGAGCAAAGAGAACGACCTCATCAATTCTTTGGGCCCATGTCATTGTGTCGTTTCGGTGACAAGGGTAGAAAACCGAAGTGTGATTAACTATGAAAGGCAAGCCCACACATTGACTCTGCATCTGTCGGTGCAAAATGGAAGCAGCTGTTGGCCCGAGGCTGGGAGAGAGAAGGCCGGGGGCACACAGAGGGAATCTGACTCGAGAAATGAGTGAACGGCTCCAAAGTGAGCAACACAGCCCGGCCGGCGTGGCTCCGTGGTTGAGCGTCCACCTATGAACCAGGAGGTCACGGTTCGATTCCCGGTCAGGGCACACGCCTGGGTTGCGGGCTCCATCCCCAGTAGGGGGCGTGCAGGAGGCAGCCGATCCGTGATCCTCTCTCATCACGGATGTTTTTCTCTCCCTCTCCTTTCCTCTCTGAAATCAATAAAAATATATTATTTAAAAAAATAAAAAGGAACAGATTCACATTGCTCCCTGGTCTGGGGCTGTTTCAAGGTCCAAATTGGCCAAGGCGAGGAGCGGTGCCCTAGACGTTCCTGGGGTGGTCTCCGCGTGCCCTCTTGGGCCACTCCTCGTCCACCCACCTGCGCAGCACGCGCTCCACGTCGGCGCGGTGGTAGTGCCGGCAGAGCTCCAGGAGCTGGCCCACCGGCCGCTGGCTGTTGCGGAGCAGGAACTCCAGGGTGGGGCTCTGGGGCCGCTGCTCCAGGAAGTTCAGCTCGTCATGGCGCATGCCCCACCTGCTGGCAAAATTCTTCCAGTTCTTGATGGTGGGGTGCCAGGGGTCCAGCTTGATCCTGATCACGTCCAGCAAGTCCTGGTCGTTGAGCAGGTCGCTGATGGTGGGGGCCCGGAGCGAGCAGGCGGAGCAGGTGCAGTCCTCCCGGCAGGACTCGGCCTGGCTGACGACCTTGCTTACGTCTGCGGGACAAACAGGACAGCGCAGGTCAGCCGGGGGCCGGGACACCTCGGGCCTCTAGGCCCTTCCTTCCTTTTTTTTAAAATTTTTTATTTTATTTTTATTATTTATTTATTTTAAATATATTTTATTGATTTTTTTACAGAGAGGAAGGGAGAGGGATAGAGAGTTAGAAACATCGATGGGCGAGAAACATCAATCAGCTGCCTCCCGCACACCCCCTACTGGGGATGTGCCCGCAGCCAAGGTACATGCCCTTGACCGGAATCGAACCTGGGACCCTTCAGTCCGCAGGCCGACGCTCTATCCACTGAGCCAAACCGGTGAGGGCTCCCTTTTTTTTTTTTTTTAAGATATATTTTCATTGATTTCAGAGAGGAAGGGAGAGGGGGAGAGAGAAACTTCAGTGATGAAAGAGAATCATGGATCAGCTGCCTCCTGCACGCCCCCTACTGGGGATTGAACCCGCAACCCGGACATGTGCCCTGACCAGGAACTGAACCATGACCTCCTGGTTCCTAGGTCGATGCCCAACCACTGAGCCATGCCAGCCAGGCCCTTTTTTCTTTTCTATATTTGTATTGATTTCAGAGAGGAAGGGAGAGGGAGAGAATCATTGATTGGCTGCCTCCTGCACGCCCCCTACTGGGGATGGAGCCCACAACACGGGCATGTTGTAGGCACCCAGTGGGGACGCTGCCCACCCTCTGGGCTGGGCTGGGCTCTGCTCAGCTCAGCCCTGGCTCGTCCACCCCCTGCACACCCCTTGGGATGTTGGCACCACTTCAGAGGCAGCCCTGTGGGTGAAGAAAACACAGATAAAGACAAAGACATTATAAGGTGGCCATACATTTTTTAAAAATAAGCTTTCTGGCATTATCAGCTACTGCTCGTTTTCAACCCTGTGCCTGGAGTGGATATTCCAGTTTTCGGGGTGTGTGTAAAGGCCTTTAAAGAATTGTGCAATCCTTCACCCCCTGGCAGGCTGTGCTTGGCACGAAAAGCTGCCAAGGCTGATGGGTAACGTGCAGAGGATCGGGGTTGGGATGCGGGCAAGCCGGGGCTGGTTTGCTCGCGGGCCCGCGGTCTGACCCGCTGGACCGGAGACCTGCCCACGACTCTCTGCCCCCAGGAGCTCTCATTCTGCAAGAAAGGGGAACGGGCTTTGTGGACCAGATCTTACTGCTTCCGGCACAGCAGCCTGTCCATGGCCATCAAGAGCCCGTCCTATGTGAGTGTACACAGGACGCTACGGACAGTTCAGATGGAAAGGAAGGGCCTGGGCCTGTCCGGCGGGGCTCAGAGGTTGAGCGTCAACCTACGAACCAGGAGGTCACGGTTCGATTCCCGGTCAGGGCACAGGCCCGGGTTGCGGGCTCGATCCCCAGTGTGGGGCGTGCAGGAGGCAGCCGGCCCATGATTCTCTCGCATCATTGATGTGTCTCTCTCTCTTTCTCTCCCTTCCTCTCTGAAATCAAGAAAAATGTATTTAAAAAAAAAAATTAGAGAAGAGTTCAGGCATCAAGCAGGCTCTCTGACAAGGTGTGTGTCGGTCATTAAAACCACCGTAAGAAGCAGGTCCCGCCCAGGGGTGGGCGTCTCACTGGGAAGGTTGGGGCTGGCAGGTCATCCACGGCCAGTCAGTGAACGGTTCACTGTGAACTGGGACAGGATTCGGAATTCACAAAGGTTGATTAGCGGAGCCCAGAGAACGGCTCCCGGGGGGGCGGGGTGCTGGCAGGGGATCAGAGGGAGACTTAATGGGGCTCCCTGCAGGGGAGGTGCCGTCCGATCTTGCACGCTGCGTTTTTTGAGCGCTACTCCCACGGGCTTGGTACCCCTGGGAGCTCTCAGATCCTTACCAAGAATGTCCCCCAGGGTCACGAGGCCTCAAGTTTGTTCAGACAGTTAACCAGTAAGCATTTCAGAGTGGCACCTTTGCAAACAGCAAAATCTTGGGGGCCTGACATGAACTCTATGCCAGGTGATTAGATCTGGAGCCTGCTCCAGGAGAGTCAAACACGCCTGCAGTGACGTGGATTCGGGGTCTAAATTCACCTCTTTCTTTCTGTGTGGTTGCCAGTGTGGTTGGAAATGAATGTAAATGGCCAGGTGATGGCTTTGATAAGTCATTGGGGTGCACACACACACACCCCCACACACACACCCCCACACACACAGTATTCGTCAGAGGTCAATAAATGGTAGGAGCTGGAAAATGAAGAATGATTTTTCACCGACTCAGAAGCTCACCCACGGGCTTTGGGTGGGCGTTTGCGCTCCCCCAACAGGAAAGACCAGCTGACTTCATTTTCTCTCTAAAACACCCTTTTAAGGAGACAGCAGCGGGCTGGCGGCGGCACCGGGCAGCCTGGCAGGTGATGGCGCCGGTGCCTGCTCTCAGTGACATCACCTGCTGTCCCCTGAAGAGTCAACCTCGCTGAAGGGCTTCCGTTTCGCTTGGACCCAGGCCACATTTTTTACAACTGACAGCCTGCAACGTGGTTGAAGTCGATCTATCCATTAACAGGGACCTTAACTCACAAGAGTCCGTGCGCGTTCACGTCAGCTGACATTTCACATATTAGTGTGTGGGGGGGGTTAGTCCTCAACACGTTTACCTGCGAGGGGGTCTCCGGGACTGTCTGCAAAGCCATTCTCTTCTCCCTGGAAACCAAAACACCACCGTCACACCCAGGAAGGAATGGAGATACCATCACATTTCCAATTTGGTGACATTTCAGAGCCCAGGGACGGGTGGGATGGCTCTTCCGAATGGTATTTTTTTTGGGGGGGGGGGGGTGGCTGGGAACTCTGTCTCACTCAGCGAGGTGAACTCCCGAATGGTTGGCGGGGCCTTTTGTCTAATTGCTCCCTGGCTGGGGCCTCCGTGCCCTGAACTGTTCGGCCCACAAAGGACACTCAACATGTGTGTTAAATGAATTGCTGTCCCTATTTTTTTTAAATACATGTTTATTGATTTCAGAGAGGAAGGGAGGGAGGGAGAGAGAGAGAGAGAGAGAGAGAGAGAGAGAGAGAGAGAGAAACATCCATGATGAGAGAGAATCACGGATCGGCTGCCTCCTGCACGCCCCACCCTGGGGATGGAGCCCGCAACCCGGGCCTGTGCCCTGACCGGGACTCGAACCGTGACCTCCTGGTTCCTAGGTCGACGCTCAACCCCTGAGCCACGCCGGCCGGGCAACCCCTCTGGCTCTTTTAATGTCTAAGGGCACCCACGCCCAGCAAATACCAGCTGGAAATAAACCAGGGGAGGTGGCCGGCCCCGGTGGCTGGGTACTGACTTTAAATTACTAAAAGTGAAGGGTTCTTTATGACATCTTGCCTGACATGTCAGACTTCCACGTTTGGCCCCAAAATGTTCTCCCTTGGCATCCCTCCAACAAGGCAGCCGCAAGCCAGCCTTCGGAGAGGAGGATTTACCCTCTAAGTTACCGAAATCGGGAAAAGAGCGAATTCCAATATTCTAAAGAGCGTGTTTTCAGCTTGCTTTTACTTTCCGAGCCACATGGTGGGGTTTTTTTTTTGTTTGTTTCATTTTGTTTTAAACGTTTCTCGCCTCCTGAGCTCCCTTTGTTCTGGCTGCCAAGTAGGTTTCAAAGAATCTCCCTGGCTATCCGGCCGTTGGAACAAATCCTGAGCTGAGAGGCGCGGCAATAACCGCCCGAAGGAGCGGGCACAGGCCTCCTCTTTGCAGGAATAGAAGACGTTCCATTTTAAAACAGGGCTGACAGAAAAAAAAAACTCACATAGGTTCCCCCCCTTTCATTTTAGTGGATAAATATATCTTCATCTTTCAGGATAGCCTTGACTGCACACAGAGAGAATTATAACACAAATACTAAAGGGGAAAAAACAAACACTGAACAATGTGCTAAGGTCTATTCTGTGCCTAATCCTACATGGTTTTGGGGAAATCCCTCGAAGGCAAGTAGACACTGTGGCATTCTTGTATCTTTGGAATGGTTTTTTTTTTTTTCAATATATTTTATTGATTTTTTTACAGAGAGGAAGGGAGAGGGATAGAGAGTTGGAAACATCAGATGAGAGAGAAACATCGATCAGCTGCCTCCTGCACAACCCCCACTGGGAATGTGCCCGCAACCAAGGTACATGCCCTTGACCGGAATTGAACCTGGGACCCTTCAGTCCGCAGGCCGACGCTCTATCCACTGAGCCAAACCGGTCAGGGCCATTCTTGTATCTTGAAGGGAATCTAACCCGTGTCACAAAGCAACGTTGCTCAACAAAGGAAGAGATGTTAGAAAGGGAGAATGGATACAGTAGGTTCCCTAAAATAATTCACAGCCGGTCAGGGTCAGCGCCAATCAGGGGACCGTCACTCCCGGGGAAATGCTGGGTGGCAAATGGACACATAATGAGAGACTCCCAGTGGGTGACGGAAGACCCCCAGATCAGAGCGAAAGCAGCGTCACCAACAACTTCCAAGAGGGCTGGGTGATGGCTCGAACCGCGTGCTCTGTCACTCAGGCGGCTTGGCTAGCCAAGGACAGCTCCATGAGTGACGTACTGCAGACTGATGTTCTATTAGGCACACTACACGGAACTTCACATGTGGTCGGCGCGTGGACACGGAAAAGGTGGCGGGTGGATTCCCAGTCAGGGCACATGCCTGGGTTTCGGGTTCGATCCCTGGTCAGGGCGTATACAGGAGGCAACCGATCGATGTTTCTCTTTCACGTCAATGTTTCTCTCTCTCTCTCTCTCTCTCTTTCTCTCTTCCTTTTCTTGTCTCTAAGATAAATGCACAGCCCAGCCACCGTGACTCAGTGATTGAGCATCGACCTATGAACCAGGAAGGCAGGCGTGCTTCTTTATTTTTCAAGCGCTAGAAGGGAATTCCTTAAAAATTCTAGTTATCCATACCAGAGAGTAAAAAAATATAACTGGAATTCTCCTTACCTGACGGTGCACATCAGAATTTGCTGGGCCGTTCGAAGGGACTGGATCACACTCTTCAACTAGGAAAAAAAAAAAAAAGACACAGTTTAGTAGTAGAAAGCACAGCAGGGGGAAAGACCTGAGACTCAAAGACATTTTTCTCTGAAAATGTGGAGTCAGCCCGGCCAGTGTGGCTCAGTGGTTGAGCGTCGACCTGTGAACCAGATGGTCACGGTTCGATTCCGGTCGGGGCACATGCCTGGGTTGTGGACCTGGTCCCCAGTGTGGGGCGTGCAGGAGGCAGCCGATCCATGATTCTCTCTCATCGTGGATGTTTCTCTCTCTCTCTCCCACTCCTCTCTGAAATCAATAAAAAAATATTTTTTAAAAACCCAGCAGACATTAAATTGTTCTATTTATTGGATGCACATGTTGGAGTAAGTGTTTAAACTTCTGGGCCTGGTTCATTACGTATGAGATGATGTATGCCTTTGGAGATAAGAAACGATGTGGCTAATATTACTATTCCCCACGCATGAGGGCAGAAGGCAGACCGAGTGAATGGTTTTCACAGCCGCCTCATTTGTCAACTCATCACCATTGTAATTAAGGTTTTGCAAAACTCAAATTCTAGGAGAAACCCAATGGTACAATCACTGCAGTATCAGGTTGCCAAGCAACAATCTTGTTCTTTCAAAACAGGAAATCTCTTCAAGGCCGATCAAAGATCTACAGAAAGATGGGGGGACCCTGATGGTGCGTTCCCGGAGCTGCTGCGGCTCGTCTTTCTCTAAAACAGCCCCACTCTCTGCCGCTGGGCTGTGAGCGCTCTCGACAGTCCCCGACACTGATTTGCACAATTCTTTTTAAAAATATATATATTTTTATTAATTCCAGAGAGGAAGGGAGAGGGAGAGATAGAAACATCAATGATGAGAGAGAATCATGGACCGGCTGCCTCCTGCACGCCCCCTACTGGGGATCGAGCCCGCAACCCGGGCATGTGCCCTGACCAGGAATCGAACCCTGACCTCCTGGTTCACAGGTCGATGCTCAACCACTGAGCCACACCAGCCGGGCTGCACAAATCTTTTGCCAGATTCCCTCCATCCGTCCGTCTGATGCTTGCGGGTGCCAGGCACCATCCAGACTCGATCCATGAACTTCTCTCTCACACACACGCATCCTAGGAGGTGGATGCTAACATGTCCTCCCTGCCCTCCAGGGAAACTGAGGCCCCAAGGCCCGAAGTCACCGCTGAGTCCACGCAGGCTGGCGTGGCTGCGTTCCGCTCTCCCTCCGACAGGCCTGGCCGGCGGGCACACCAAGTCCTACAGCTTCTCAGTCTGGTTCTCAAAGTGAGGTCTGGGCCCGGCCCCTTAGGTAAGTGTGAGCATACAGGCTCCCTGGCCTGAACCCAGACCCGCCCACCTGTCATGATTTCTGGGTAGCGGGGTCCGATCTGAATTTTAAATAAACTCCCTGGTTACGAATCAATAGCTAAGACTTGGAAGCAGTGCCCATCAGCAGGGGAGTGGATAAAAAAGCCGTGGGACATTTACACCACGGAATGCTACGCAGCTGTAAAAAAAGAGGGATTTCTTACCCGTTGGGACAGCATGAAGGGACCTGGGAAATAGTCTGCTAAGTGACAGAAGCCAAAGCAAGAAAGACAAATATCCCCTGATCTCACGTATTTGTGGCCTCTGATGAACAAAATGAATTGACCAGCAAAATAAGACCCTAAGCATGGAGGCATGGAACAGACTGACATGCCTCCATGTGGGGGTGGGGGGACGAGGAGAGAGGAACCAAAGAACTTATCTGCTTATACACACAGCCCATGGACACGGGCAATTGGTGAAGACCTGGGGGGTGGGTAGTGGCTGGGAGGAGGGGAGGATGGAGGGAAAATGGGAGACATCTATAATACTATCAACAGTAAAAAGTAAAGAATAAAATGGCCCAGCCGGCGTGGCTCAGTGGTTGAGCGTCGACCTAGGAACCAGGAGGTCACGGTTTGATTCCCCGTCAGGGCACATGCCCGGGTTGGGGGCTCCATCCCCCAGTGGGGGACCTGCAGGAGGCAGCCGATCCATGGTTCTCTCTCACTGATGTTTCTATGTCTCTTTCCCTCTCCCTTCCTCTCGGAAATCAATAAAAATATATAAATAAAATAACATAAAATAAAATGAAAAATAAATTCCCCCAAGGACTCTTCATCGCACCCTAACGTCTTCGGATCTGATTATTCCCAGTCTTGGTGCCACCCAGGACTGCGCCCTGCCTGTGCCTGGCTGCCAGGCTGGCCCCTGCCCGTGAGCCAGAGAACCCCACACGGGGGGTTCAAACACTCAGTCACCCCTGGAAGGGGAGGGGGTGTGCCCACCAGAGCATCCCTCAGAGCCAGGGCTGGGCTCACACCTGGTCCTCCCTCCACCCCTGCCATTCCCTGGACGCTCACAGCAGGCACACAGAATACAATGTGTGATTTCAGGGGCAGAGGGAAGAGTCTGGTGAGCTGGGACTGGAAGGGGGGTGGGGGGGAGACGTGACAGAGCCACAGGGGGCCCGGCAGGAGCTCCTGCCCACCATCCGTGACCCCGGCTGCGGCTGCAGGCACTGCTGGGAACCCCACCACGTGTGCCGGGAAGCCCTCCCTTCCCCAGGAAGCGGGGGCAGGAGGGCGGCCCTGAAGTTGGTCAGATCTGATTGTGCCCCCCCCCCCGCCCCCCGCCTCTCTGGGGTGTCAGCCGAGCCCAGGTGCACGCTTCCGTGTGTGACCACTGGCAGCTCGGCCTCGGGGAAGGGTGCAGCGCTGCAGGCCGCCCCACAGGGGAGACTGGGACAAGCAGAGGCCTGGCCACCTCTGTGGTCCGCACCCCCCAAACATCTGCCCACAGGCGAGGAGAGAGCTGTTTTGTTTGGGGGCCTGACAAGCACCCCTCCGTTGGTAACCAAACCGGCTTTCCTGTGGTTTGGGTGGAAAACATTGTATACCCTCCCCACCCGCCCTCCCGCCCTCCCTCCCTCCCTCCAGGCGCAGCCCGGCCAGAGCCCTCCAGCCTCCTGCTGACCACAACTGGTTCCACGAAGCCACACGGCCACACTGCTCTTGTCCAATGTCCCTGGAATGGGCTGTGGGCGCTGGGGGGAGGCCCCTCTCTCTCCACCCCCGTCAGCAGCACCAGGGGGAAGCTAGGGGGGTGTCAGGGACCAGCTCTCCCACCACGTGGGGAAAGCCTGCCAGGAACAGAAGACAGAGATGAGGAAGGGAGAGAGAGAGGCAGCCAGAGCCTCCGGCCAATGCTGGGAGCTAGTGGCACCCCAAGCCCTTAAGCCAATCAATCTCTCCCCACTTTTTTAATGAACTCGAGTGAGATGTCTGTCACTTGCAACCCAGAGTCCCGGCCTCTTCATTTTGTGCATGTTAAAAATACCGTAGGAAGTTGACCTATAATGTTAGAGTGTATAGATTTTAATAAGAAAATTCAGGCCTGCCCTAACCGGTTTGGCTCAATGGATAGAGCGTCGGCCTGCGGACTCAAGGGTCCCAGGTTCGATTCCAGTCAAGGGCATGTACCTTGGTTGCGGGCACATTCCCAGTAGGGAGTGTGCAGGAGGCGGCAGATCGATGTTTCTCTCTCATTGATGTTTCTAACTCTCTATCTCTTTCCCTTCCTCTGTAAAAATCAATAAAACATATTAAAAAAAGAAAAAGAAAAAAGAAAATTCAGGCCTGAGCCCAGCCACCCCAGAGAGGTGGGGAGGAGCGTTGGCCGAGTCCCTTTGCGGAATCAGTTGTGGCCAGCAGGAGGCTGGACGGCTTCGGCCCCGGCTGAGCCTGGAGGGTGGGTGGGTGGGGAGGGTATGTGGTGACTTACACCCAAACCACAGGAAAGCAGGTTCGGTTACCAGAGGGGTGCTCGTCAGGCCCCTGTCGCTTCTCGCCCATAGGCAGATAGATGCTTGGGGGTGCAGACCACAGAGGGGGCCAGGGCTGAGCATTGACCCATGAACCAAGAAGTCACAGTTTGATTCCTGGTCAAGGGCACATGCCCGGGTTGGGGGCTCGATCCCCAGTGTGGGGCGTGCAGGAGGCAGCCGATCCATGATTCTCTCTCATCATTGATGTTTCTCTCTCTCTCTCTTCCTCTCTCGCTAAAATCTTTAAAAACGTGTTTTAAAAAAACAACAACAAAGAAAATTCATGCCTGAAATAATCATCAAAGAAGCCATGAACTCAATGACTGGTATGTTTCTGTTTCACAATTTTAAATAATGAAAAATTGCTTGGACCAAGCGCTTCATTCAAGATAGTCAACAATCGCAAGTTCAAGTAGCGGCAGTAACTGTACCTACCTTTAGGGAGTCCCGTATCTTGAATAGGATATTTGTCTGACTGCAGAAACCAACACAAGAGAGTTATTTTTAAACATCACAGTCACTTCTATACACAATCACAGTGAAAAGAAAGCTTTGTCTTGCGAAAGTCAGGATTTTAATTTAAAACCTTGCACGTGTTTAGCCTTGGACTTCTCATTAGGGCTGACCCATAGCCTGGTTGTAATAGATAGATAGATAGATAGATAGATAGATAGATAGATAGATATAGATATAGATATAGATAGATATATGTATATATGTATGTGTATATATATATATATATATATATATATATATATATTATTGATTTCAGAGAGGAAGGGAGAGAGAGAGAGAGAGAGAGAGAGAGAGAGAGAATCATCAATGATGAGAGAGAATCATGGATCGGCTGCTTCCTGCACGCCCCACACTGGGGATGGAGCCCGCAACCCGGCATGTGCCCTGACTGGGAATCGAATCGTGTCCTCCTGGTTAACAGGTCGACGCTCAGACATTGAGCCCCGCCGGCCGGGCTGTATTCTTGACTTAGAGAAACCAAAGCAAGGTTGACATGAAGCTAGTGTTGAGACAGAATCAGCCTTCCTAGTTCCCTCATTTCTGACCACGACACACACTCCCTCTCCTGTCTGTAGTGCCATTCTCCCTCCGTATTTCCTGCAATTTAAAAAGAGGAGCCTTTAGCCTGAGCTGGTGTGGCTCAGTGGATAGAGCGTCGGCCTGCAGACAGAAGGGTCCCGGTTCCATCCTGGTCAAGGGCACAGGCCCGGGTTGCAGGCTCGATCCCCAGTAGGGGGCGTGCAGGAGGCAGCCGATCCAGGATTCTCTCTCATCAGTGATGTTTCTCTCCCTCTCCCTTCCTCTTTGAAATCAATAAAAATATATTTTAAAAAAATAGAATAAAGTAAGTCACCTCATAAAGTACTTTTTTTAAAAAAAGAAGCTATCACGGGAAAACCTCATCTTGGGGTTTCTAATCTTCATGTCAATGCCGAGTAATCAGAAAAGTAAAGAGGGGACGCCCAGGCCAGGTTGCTCAGTGGGTAGAGCATCGGGCTGGGGACCGAAGGGTCCCAGGTTCGATTCTGGTCAAGGGCACATGCCCGGGTTGTGGGCTCGATCCCCAGTAGGGGGCGTGCAGGAGGCGGCCGATCCATGATTCTCTCTCATCGATGATGTTTCTCTCTCTCTCCCTCCCTCTCTCTTCCTCTCTGAAATCAATAAAAATATATATTTTTTTAAAAAATGGAAAGAGGGGACTCTCTCACCCTCCCCACATGGGAGTCTATGCGGTGAAATTTTTTCCCCCTCCCCGCGTGGGAATCTGTACTTGTTCTTCAATAAATTTCCACCTTTTCTAAAAAAAGACGTAGCGATGGGGAAAGGGGAGGCGAGAATCAGCTCCGCCGTGGGAAACGGGTGACCTACCACGTGGAAGGACAGAGTGCTGGGGTCCGTGTCTTCCACGGGCTCCTCGGCCATGTGACCTGCAGGAAAACACAAGCAGGGAGAACGCTCATCAGTGGAAACGCACACGTGTCCTCCAATAACTGTCTTCACGCAGCACACACGCTGCCGTGGTCGCGCCGAGAAAAAAACTTCCAGTCGTCAGCGGAGACAAAACAAGAAGGGATGGCTTCAGGCTGCACCAGAAGGAGATGAAGACAGACTTTATCTTTTTAAATATTTTGGAACGAGTTATTGATACGTATCTACAAATACTCAGAGTCACGAATAACCACAAACCACGCAGGCGTGGCCTGGGTGGCTCTCCTGCTGGATCCGACTAGAACCTGCAGCAGGAGTTACTGAATTCGGCTCCTGCTTCCTCCCGTTTCCTGCTCCTCTGCGATCCGTTTTTATCACTTTAAAATATTAAGCATCTTGCCCTGACCGGTTTGGCTCAGTGGATGGAGCGTCGGCCTGCGGACTGAAGGGTCCCAGGTTCGATTCTGGTCAAGGGCATGTACCTTGGTTGCGGGCACATCCCCAGTTGGGGTGTGTGCAGGAGGCAGCTGATTGATGTTTCTCTCCCATCGATGTTTCTAACTATCCCTCTCCCTTCCTCTCTGTAAAAAAAAATCAATAAAATATATATTTTAAAATATTAAGCATCTGAATGTGGTTCGTGTGAATTACTAAAGTCCTCACCGGGCCATAGCCGTTTGGCTCAGCGGACGGAGCGCTGGCCCGAGGACTGAAGGGCCCCAAGTTCAATTCCGGTCAAGGGCACGTACCTCGGGTGCAGGCTGGATCCCCGGCCCGGTTGGGGTACCGATGTGTCTCTCTCACATCGATGTTTCTCTCTCTGTGTCTCTCCCCCTCCCTTCCACTCCCTCTAAAAGTCAACGGAAAAATACCCTCAGGTGAAGGTTAACAAAAATACCTCACAGAATCTTTTTCTCTATTTTTTAATCCTCACCCAAGGATATGTTCTTTTATTAATTTTATTTTAAAAATTAATTTACTTTTTAAATTATACCTTCATTGATTTCAGAGAGGAAGGGAGAGGGAGAGAGATAGAAACATCCACGATGAGAGAGAATCCTGGATCGGCTGCCTCCTGCACGCCCCACACTGGGGTTGGAGCCTGCAACTCGGGCATGTGCCCTTGACCGGGAATCCAACTGTGACCTCCTGGTTCATAGGTCGACGCTCAGCCACCAAGCCACGCAGGCTGGGCCCAGCATCAACCCTAAATCCACCCTCTCATCATCATCCTCTCTAAGACCCAAATCTCATCATCTGTGAACGCAGAATCCGCAGGAGCCTGGGCAGGGCACCCAGCTGCCTCTCCACGAGGAATGAGCACGCATCGCCCATCGCAGACGCCGGCGAGCTACCCAGCAGCCGCCACCCTGTCCCGTTCGGACATCGGCCTCCGTTAGTCACATTAGATCAAGGTCAACAGTTCCTAGACAATGTCTTCAAGGACGTTGAAGGATCTGCTCGAATGGTGTCCTTTCAGAGAAAACAAAGACGGAAGCGAGTTCATTTCCCAAATTCCCAGTATCTCGAATCCAAAGGGCGGGGGCCTTTCGTGCTTTCTATAGAGAATGACAGGGCATGCCCGGCCGGCGTGGCTCAGGGGTTGAGCGCTGACCTAGGAACCAGGATTCCCAGTCAGGGCACATGCCTGGGTTTTGCTATCAATCCCCAGTAGGGGGCGTGCAGGAGGCAGCCGATCAATGATTCTCTCATCATTGATGTTTCTCTCTCTCTCTCTTTCCCTTTCCCTTCCTCTCTGAAATCAATTTAAAAAAATTGTTTTAAAGAAAAGGTCGCTCTGGCCACCGTTTGGTGAATGGGTTGGTGGAAGGCACACGGGGGTGTGAAACACCATCTGGGAGATGAGTTGGGAAATGAGCCGAGAGAGGACGGAAACCCAGGGAGGGGTGGGGAAGGGGAGAGGCCATTTACCAAGTTCCAGGGACAGCACCACGCTTGGCATCTCCACAAAAGTGGAAGAGGTGGGTGGGTGGGTGGGTGGGTGGGTGTGCCCAGGAGCTCACAGAAGCTACGGTAGATGAGATGCCAGGGGGAAGTCATTTTTCAGTCTTTTTTAAGCGGAGGAACCCTCCTCATGTGGATACATCCCAGAGGGGGCATGCGCATGAGGACACCTTTCAGATGCCCGAACAGCAAGTGACAAGGACAGCGCTACCTTAGGAGGCAAAGGCTTCACACCCCCAGGTGCTGCTTCCAAAGGTCAAGGAGACATTCCTTCCACAGACACCCGGCTATCTGCGGTCAGGCCCTCCGTCAGCCACCACCCACCTGCGCTGGGATTTCCAAGCCCCTTCGCTCCAAGCTGGGAGCCCCCAACCCCCTCTGGCTGGCCCAGGCGACTCAGAGACCGTCACAGAATCGAGATTTCTCTGCGGCGGCCGCATCCCACCGCTGACGCACTGAGGCTAAATGTGTATACATTGCGTGGTGCCGCTGACCTGCTGACCCGGAGGGAGAGGCACCCCGCAGAGTTTACATTTATTCCCATTCAGTGGGTCCCTATCAAGATCTTAAAAATGAAAGAAGGTTAAAAAATTCCCCTCAGAATTAAAAAAGTCCCACTGGCCGGTGTGGCTCTGTGGTTGAAGGTCGACCGATGAAACAGAAGGTCACAGTTCAATTCCCAGTCCAGGGCACATGCCCGGGTTTCAGGCTCCATCCCCAGTCGGGGGCGTGCAGGAGGCAGCCGATCCATGATTCTTTCTCATCATTGATGTTTCTATCTCCCTCTCCCTCTCCCTTCCTCTCTGAAATCAATAAAAATATATTATTTAAAAAAAAAGTCCCGAGACCAGTGTTAGTCAAGTCTGGCCTTAGCTCTCCTGCACCTTGTCAATGAGTTTCTCAGAGGGGAGGCAGGGGTGGGGGTGGAGGTAGGGGTGGGGATGGGGAGTGGGTGGGTTTCCCACTTTAGGTCCCTTCTGTTTTCCCACACAATGGCTGTCCAGACAGTGGGTTTCTTTTCCACCTCCCATCGATAAAATGGCTACTTGAAGAAGAGTTTAGATCTTTCTTCAAAATGTCCAGGAAATGCCCCAAACCCAGCAAATCAGCAGGCCCATGTCACCTCACCCAGCTCCAGAAACTCTCCTCCTAACTGCTCCAGCCCCCAACTTTTTAAAATATATTCTTGTTACTGATTTCAGAGAGAGGGGGAGAGAGACAAAAAACATCAGTGATGAGAGAGAATCACGGATCGGCTGCCTCCTGCACACCCCCTACCGGGGATCGAGCCCACAACCCGGGCAAGGGCATCGAACCGTGACCTCCTGGTTCATAGGTCAACAACACTCAACCACTGCGCCACGCCAGCCGGGCCCACACCCCAAATGACGGATGGAACATTCAAGCTCTGCCCTGCCTAAGCCCAAGGAACCAAATAGAAAATGCCTACCCGCCCAGTTACAGGCAGTTCTGTACCGGGGTATCTGGTCTCCCCCCAGCCTCTTTAACCTCCACAAAACTAGAACAGCCTTCACGCCTCATTCATTCATTCATTCATTCATTCATTCATTCATTCATTCATGTGTTTAACAAACATTCCCTGCAGAATGGGCCCACCTTAGGTGAGTGTGAGGGCAGAGAACTCCTGAGAGGTGAGTTTAAAATCGAAGTGAGATTGGAGAACCATCCAGATTCTGGCCTTACTAGTAGGCACACACTTTTTAATCCTCACCACAGGATATATTTTTCCCCCATTGAGTTTTAGCGAGAGTGGAAGAGAGAGGGAGGAAAGTGAGAGATGTCACATCAATTGGTTTGCCTCCTGCACATACCCTTGACCAGAATCGAACCCGGGACCCTTCAGTCCGCAAGCCAACGCTCTATCCACTGAGCCAAACCGGCCAGGGCTAAACACAGTATTTTAAAGCAAGGACAGGACCAGAGGCCCA
This sequence comes from Myotis nattereri, assembly GCF_964212035.1. NCBI lineage: Eukaryota > Metazoa > Chordata > Mammalia > Chiroptera > Vespertilionidae > Myotis > Myotis nattereri. The sequence continues at coordinate 4,774,717 of NC_138096.1, read as the reverse complement.
CCTAATCAGAGACCGAGGTGGGGTCCCCCCAGGGGGATCAGGCTCTGGGTTTGGAGATGCTGGTGTAGGTGCAATAGCTCGAGGGCCCATATTTAGAACAAAACCATTCAGCACAAGTGAAGTGAGAAGGGGAGAAGCGAGGAGGCCTGAGCGAGGGAGGAAGGGAGAGGCCGAGGCGCAGGGGAATCCACCTTCTTCTCCACCAGAGGTGGGAGGACTTGTCCCAACCTGGCGCAGGAGCGCAAACAAAAGCGCTGGGGAGGTGGGGGGCGGAGGGGGCGGAAGGCGCGTCCGGGGCACGCGTGAGAGATGGGGGCAGGGGAGGGGGGCGGAGGACCTCGTGCCCAGGTCCCCGGTCGGCCCCCCGAGGACTCGGGACTCGGACCGGGCGCCCCTGGGGGGGTCCCGCGACACTCGGGCCCCCACCCCCAGGTGAACGCGCGGCGCGGCACCGCTTTACCTGCGCGCAGAGGGTCCTCCGGCGAAGCCATGGGGCGGGCGGGCGGGTGGGGAGACGGCTCCCGAGCGGGGCCCGCAGCCTCCGGACCGGAGGGAGCGCACGGCGGGGACGGGGAGCCTGCGGTGGGGACGCGCGGAACACACGCCGGCCTGCGCCCCTCCTCCAGCCCGGCTCCCGCTCCTCCTCCTCCTCCTCCTCCTCGCCCTCTCCTCCTCCTTCTCTCCTCCTCCCGGCTCCTCCTCGCGCTCACTTCCTGCTCCGGCAACTAGGGGAGCCCCTGAGCCCCGGGTCCTGGGTCCCTCCTGCAGCACCGGGCCGGCGGGGCGCGGGAACGGTCGGGGTGCCCGTGCGCCCCAGCCCCGCCATCCCTCCTGCCCGCGCGCGCCCAGGTGCGCCCAGGTCCGGAGCAGCGGAGCCATCACCCTTAAAACCCTCACAGGCCCCGCCCGGCCTGGCTCAGTGGTTGAGCGTAAATGAACCTGGGGGTCACGGTTCTAATCCCGGATGAGGGCACACGCCCGGTTTCGGCTGGATCCCTCGCAGGGGGCGTGCAGGAGGCAGCCAATCCATGATTCTCTCTCATCACTGATGTGTCTATCTCTCTCCCCCTCTCCCTTCCTCTCTGAAATCACTAAAACTATATTTTTAAGAAAAGATGCTTATACTTTAAACCTATCCTCAACCACCAATCTATTCTACAAAGACGATGGGCAACTTACATTTAAAAGGAATCTCTTAAGGGTTTTAAAATAATCTATGTCTGCTTTCAGCACATGAGAATAGAATGAATGTATGTTCACAGCAGCACAGTTACAGTAGCTAAGATCTGGAAACAGCCCGAGTGCCCCTCAGGAGAGGAGTGGATAGAAAAGCTGTGGGACATTTACACCATGGAGTACTAGGCAGCCGTAAAAAAAGAAGAATCTCTTACCCTTTGAGACAGCATGGAGGGACCTGGAGAGGGTCCTGCTAAGTGACATAATTCAGTCAGAGAAAGACAAGTATTGCATGGTCACACTCACGTGTGGAATTAATGAACAAAATAAACTGATGAGAGAAAAAAGAACAGAAAGATAGGAATTGGTTTGAAAGAGCTCATGTAATGGCTTTTAGGGCAAAACATTCACAAGTTATTGGAAAGGAGCCTCCGCTAGCGGAAGCCTCAGCTCTGAGCATTGCAGGAAAGCATCGAAGGTCTACCTACCGTGTTGGCGCCCAGGGCCTGGCTGCGTGCCTCTGGCCACTTGCTGGGTGGTCCTGAAGCCCATGGCGCTCTCAGGATGGGCTTTATTCTCTGAAATGTGCTATGAAGACATGAGGCGCCTGGAGCAGGTCCTGCCCTGTGTCTAAGGAGAGCAATACCTTCCAGATGAACGCTTTCCCCGGGGAAATTCGTGGGTGGGAGGGTCCACTTCCTCTCTGCCTGCCCCCTGGTGAGAAGGGGAATTTTTTTCTGGGTATTTTCTCTTAGAATCGATGCTGAGGTCGGTGTGTGGTTCACTCTGTAGGTCGCTTGATTGTGGAAGTGTTACCGAGGGTGATTATCAGAAACCACCGATCAGGCTGGGCTCTCTGATTAGCAGCACAACCTGAGGAAACGGAGCATTGCGCTAGAGCTGGTTTGCTTTTCAAAGCTCTGAACTATGTATTCCATCTTCTTATCGCTCCCATTCTTTAATATATATATATATATATGTATATATATATATATATTGATTTCAGAGAGAGAGAGGGAGAGGGAGAGAGAGAGAGAAGCATCCATGATGAGAGAGAATCATGGATCGGCTGCCTCCTGCACGCCCCACGCTGGGGATGGAGCCCACAACCCAGGCATGTGCCCTGACCGGGAATCAAACCCTGACCTCCTGGTTCATAGGTTGATGTTCAACCACTGAGCCATGCTAGCCGGGCATTAATTTGTTAAAAGAAAGACTGGATATATACATTGATTTTCATTCCCTTTGATTCTGCCTTTCTTTTTTTTTAAATATATTTTATTGATTTTTTACAGAGAGGAAGGGAGAGAGATAGAGAGTTAGAAACATCCATCAGCTGCCTCCTGCACATCTCCTACTGGGGATATGCCCACAACCTAGGTACATGCCCTTGACCGGAATCGAACCTGGGACCCTTCAGTCCACAGGCCGACGCTCTATCCACTGAGCCAAACCAGCTTCGGCCATTCTGCCTTTCTTATGAATTGCAACCATACCCATAATTACCTTTATTTTTCCCACAGACTGTGTAAACTATAAAGTATAATGCAAATGGAAGCTATTATTGTGACAACTGAAAAAAAGCAATTTAAAAACAATTTTTAAAATATATATTTTATTGATTTTTTACAGAGAGGAAGGGAGAGGGATAGAGAGTTAGAAACATCGATGAGAGAGAAACATCTATCAGCTGCCTCCTGCACACCCCCTACTGGGGATGTGCCCGCAACCGAGGTACATGCCCTTGTCCAGAATCGAACCTGGGACCTTTCAGTCTGCAGGCTGACACTCCATCCACTGAGCCAAACCAGCCAGGGCTTAAAACAATTTTTAGGCACTGGAGCTCCCAAAGGGTTCTGACACAATCTATTGGCTATACCTTCTTGCTTTTCCTCTTATTGCTGCTCGGAGTGTTTTAAAACACTCTTTACAATGGATATTTTCAACATTTCTCAATAGCACCTCAATATGCATGAACCTCGGAATCACGTGTTAAATTCCATGCGGCCATGGCCACACGGTTCTCCGACCTCCGGTTGTTCTCTACCCAAAAACAGGGCTTGCAGACTTGGTAACCATGGAATCAGACGCTGGATTTCACTCATGCACCTGTCACCATGAATTTGTGCAACTTTAGCAAGTAACCAAAACGCGGAGTCTATACGCATTTGCAGACAAAAGCATTGGAAATGGTTTTTCAGGCACCAGGGAGCCAGGAAGCGAGGTTTGGAGAAGTGGCGCATGAAAATTGGTGTTTCTGGAGGATTAGTCTGGCAGCTGAGTGGAGGAGAGAACAGAGCAAGGAGGGGACGCGGGCGGAGAGACCATGTAATCTTTAAACACACTGTAATTTATCACAGAGTTCAGTGTGCATCCTTGTCTAAATGGGAGGGAGACGCATATTTCAGAATGCAAAATGTTCTTTTGTTGCCTTGTTAAGTATTCATGGTTTCCCACGAATGTATAACAGTGACATATTCCAAAAAGGTTAACAAACTTAAATAAGTAAAGCATGACCATTTCTTTTCTTTTTTTCTTCTTATATTTTATTGATTTCTTACAGAGAGGAAGGGAGAGGGATAGAGAGTTGGAAACATCAGATGAGAGAGAAACATCGATCAGCTGCCTCCTGTACAACCCCCACTGGGGTTGTGCCCGCAACCAAGGTACATGCCCTTGACTGGAATCGAACCCGGGACCCTTGAGTCCGCAGGCCGACGCTCTATCCAAACTGGTCAGGGCTAAAGCATTACCATTTCTGATGCTTTGAGTCCTGTTCTGTTTGATGGGGCACAACATTCGGTCACATAGATTTAAGCACAAGTCATTCTAGAAGGTTCCTCCACTTCTCGCTTAGGCAGTCAGGAACCGTCTAGTGACGGAGATGAAACCTCACTTGCCCAGCTTACTTTGAATTATTTGCCCATTGAGTCCTGGCTGGGTGGCTCAGTTGGTTAGAGCATCGTCCTGATACACCAAAGTTTCAGGTTTGATCCCTGGTCAGGGCACATACAAGAATCAACCAATGGCCTGGCCGGTGTGGCTCAGTGGTTGAGCATCGACCTATGAACTAGGAGGTCACGGTTGTATTCCCAGTCAGAGCACATGCTGGGGTTGCAGGCTCGATCCCCAGTAGGGGGCGTGCAGGAGGCAGCCGATCCATGATTCTCTCTCATCATTGATGTTTCTATCTCTCTCCCCCCCTCCCTTCCTCTCTGAAATCAATAAAAATATGTTTTACAAAAAAAATAAAAATAAAAGAATGAATACATGCTAAACTCATAACCAGGTCTGCCGAAACCGGTTTGGCT